>NC_044549.1:60648381-61003381 GCF_007565055.1 Rhinopithecus roxellana
TTGGCGATTGAAACCACTTGCCATTTTGCTGAAAGTAAGAGCCCATTTAAGTTCATTTAAGATCATTTGGGTCTTCACTTACCTGTCATGGGCATCATTTGAGACAAGAACTTTGCAGGAACAATCTTGTTTAATGTTATTTCTACCACTGTAGCTTTTTTTGTTTTTCTAAGTGGTTCGTAGATAGTTTTCTAAGGAGGCAAATAGTAAAATAAAACTAGATCTAGAATCTTAAAACTGTAAAGAATTTGCCGTTGAAGCCACTAGGATTGAATTATTTTTGTAAACACCCAAGACAACATTTGTGCATGTATGTGCATGTGTGTGTACATATCTAAAAACTATTTACACTTTTTCCTTTCCTTCTAACCCTTTATTACGGAAAATTTCTAATAAAAACAAAAAAATAGCACAATGTGCCTCCTACCTCATCTCTCAGAGCATTGGGCACACTTCTATCATACTTTAAGAGCAGTTAGAAAATAAAAGTCTGTGGGTTATTTACAAAATTATGAACAAATGACTTTGGAAAGTTTAAAAAACATATTGGAAAGAAGTAACTCCTTTTTTTTAAACTGTAGGAAATGAACAGGTAAAAAATGATTTGCTGGGTTTTTTTGGTTGTTGTTGCTGTTTTGGGTTGTTGTTGTTGCTGCTGTTTTGTTGTTGTTGTTGTTGTTGTTTTGAGCCAGAGTCTCACTCTGTCACCCACGCTGGTGTGCAGTGACGCGATCTCAGCTCACTGCAACCTCCACCTCCCTGGTTCAAGCAGTTCCCCTGCCTCAGCCTTCCAAGTAGCTCGCATTAGAGGCACATGCCACCACACCCAGATAATTTTTTTGTAGTTTTAGTAGAGACAGGGTTTCACCATGTTGGCCAGACTGGTCTCGAACACCTGACCTCACGCAGTCCATCTGCCTGAGCCTTCCAAAGTGCTGGGATTAAAGACATGAACCATTTGCACCCAGCTGATTTGCTATTTTATCATGGAGTGTTTGAGAGAGTAAGGAGGATATATGTGAAACTTATGTAAGCTTATGTAAGTTAAGCAATAGCCAACTTCTGGTTTTGTTTACAAGTATAGTAGCGTTTCTTTATTTACTATTTTATCAGACATAAGAGAATTTTAAGTGACACTCTCAGATATGAATAATGCACTCATAGTTGATTTTCAGAATGACCCAGAAACACCAAAAGCAGATTCCCAGTGTGCTTTTTGATTCATTAGAATTGTTCAGCTTCATTCTGTATGGTTTTAGGGCATAGTTTATCATTATTGTGTTGAATTGATCATTCTCCATTTAGAGCATAGCTTTTCCTGTCCGTGTGACTATCCAGAACTCAAATCAGTGTGAATTCTTGAGTATTGAATTAGGCTATTTTCAGTGAAGATGACGTCTGCCGTATCCACCAGTTAGCTAGAAACATCTCCTTTGCGTGTCAAGACAAGATGTGAAATAACTCTTGATAACTGTGAATGTCAGATGTAAGAAGGAAGCATGTCAATAGTTCATGAGATACCTGTGCCATTCCTGGGGCTTGACTAGTTTCTTTGCCTTTTCTGAAATCTGCCACTGAAAGGAGTCGGGAAGGAAACTGGCATAGCCTCTCTTAGGTAAGATTTCTACACTGTGGCATTATTGACACTGGGAGGAAAGAGTCTTTGTTTTGAAGGTCTGTCTTGTGCGTTGTAGGATGTTTAGCATCATCCCTGGACTCTCGCATACTGGATGCCAGTAGCAGCACCCACTCCTCACATAGTTAAGACAACCAAAAGTATCTCCAGACATTGCCTAAAATTCCTTGAAGGGCAAAACTGCCTGTAGAGAGCCCCCATAATAGGCAGGAGCACCTTAATGTAAATTTCTGTGTGGGTTACCCTCCTGTTTCCCCCACCTACCCCTTCAGTTGTAAGCCCCTTGATGATAGAAATGAGATATTTTCTTTCATGTTGAGGTCCCAATTTCTTTTCTGTCTAACACACAATATATAGAGATTTGGGGATTGACTATGCCATTGCTTTTTTTTTTCCAGACGGAATCTCATTCTGTCACCAGGCTGGAGTGCAGTGGTGCAGTCTCGACTCACTGCAACCTCTGCCTCCTGGCTTCAAGTGATTCTCTTGCCTCAGCCTCCCGAGTAGCTGGGACTACAGGCATCTGCCACCACGCCCAGCTAATATTGATATTTTTAGAAAGACAGGGTTTCACCATGTTGGCCAGAATGGTCTCGATCTCTTGATATTGTGATCCACCTACAGCGGCCTCCCAAAGTGCTGGGGTTAAAGGCGTGAGCCACCGTGCCTGACCGCCATTGCTTTTTAGTTTTTGTTTTTATCCAAGCCCATAATACAGTGGGTTTTTAAACAAAAGGGCAATCTTGGCATTTCTCTTCTTCCCGTTTTTGTTACTGGTTCACAACTGAGTATGTCACAACTGGTACTTCAGTGATACAGTGGCCTATTTTCTTTCTTATAAAAGACATTACTATATCATACAGTATTTTAACCTTTCCTTTACAAATCTCATGATACTGAGATGCTTTTGGTTAACAAAAATTGCCATTGAGTCTGGAAGATTGTTTGTTTCCCAACTGACCAGCCCCCTCCTCTCATCCTTCTCACAAAGAAAGAAAGAAAGAAACCCTCAACCCTTAAATTAGTCAAAGTCCTAAGGCAGTTTTCCCAGAACAAACGTCCATATTGACTTTCTCCGTTGTTAGGTCCTGTCTTTGTTGACCCGTTGCTGGCTTGAGGGGCTGATTCTGTTCACTTTGGAATTGGGTAGCATTTTAGTTTAACAACAGTGTCCACCCACCTGAGGACCAAATTTTCAGGAGAAGCCTTATTTATAATAAGGTACAAAAACAAATACTCAGAAGAAATAGTGATTACATAGACCCTCTGAACAGTTTCAAAACCAGAAATAATTACATTGAAAATATGAATCCTATAAATAATTCACAATTTGGTAGTGTTTCACAGAGTGATGAGGGGTAAGCCTCAATTTCCTCATCCCGAAAATGGAGATAATAACATTCAGTACTTCGTAGGATTGTAATGAGGATTAAATAAGTGAATTCATTGAAAACTTTCAGAAAAACTACCTGTAACATAGCCCTCGGTAATTGCTTTATTTTCTTTCTTTTGGAGATGGAGTCTTGCTCTGTCACCTAGGCTGGAATGCATTGATGCGATCTTGGCTCACTGCAACCTCTGCCTCCCGGGTTCAATCAATTCTGCTGCCCCAGCCTCCTGAGTAACTGGGACTGCAGGCACACACCACCAAGCCTGGCTAATTTTTGTATTTTTATTAGAGACAGGGGTTCACCATGTTTGCCTGAAGTGATCTGCCTGCCTTGGCCTCCCAAAGTGCTGGGATTGCAGGCATGAGCCACCACACCCAGCCTATTTTCACTTTTTAATTCCTTTCCTAATTATGAGGAGTCTCTGTATCTTCCCCTTTTCCTACCTCCTTTGAAGTTCCTACCTATATTCTCCGAAGAAGTAGTCTGTCCTCTTCCTCTTTATATGCACTATCCCTTATTTTTATCACACAAATCCAAATGGGACTATCCAAAGCACATATATTAGCCTGGTATAGGTGTGTCCTCCCTTTACAGATTTTTATAGATTTTCAAAAAATTTTAAATCTCTGAGAATTTGCTTTGTAGAGTATGATAAATCATAGTGTTTTTTGCAAATGTACTTTTTATAGTGAGGAAAAATAAAGCTCCACCTAAATACCTATGTAAGCTTAAGTTTCAGGTGATTACATGTTTTGGATGACATCCATGTAAATCATTGCCCAGTTTGTTTGAAAGAGGTAGTCCTGATTTTCTTGATCTGAAAAAGTCGATATGAATTCAGTTCTGTACCCCCTGCGCAGATTTTTCAAAAAATGTTTCCTTTGTGACTAAAACACGCATTCCTGATTGAATCAATGAGAGCACTCCATGGGCAAATCCAGCTTATTTTGCTTGTTAACGCGATGTTTCTCTGAGTTCTCATGCTGAAAACGCCACAGAAGAATCACAGGAATCATCATGAATCCATAACCAATTCACGCAATACCAAGTTAGATCCTTTAGAGCAAAATAGCTGGCGAAGGTCCAGAATAGCAAGCTAAAAAGCAGATATTTGATACTTGTAATAGTCTGATAGATGCGCTAAGTGCTTGCTTAATAAACTCGCTACCATAACACTTTTCCTTTTATGGAGAAAGAGGACATAAATAAGTAAAAGTAAAATATCGAATACATAAATGTGTTTGCACTGTGTGAATATGTACAGGTTGTCTCAAATGTATATGAAAGCAGAGTGAATAATAGAATGAACCCTTCAGTGTAACTCATCACCCAGCTTCGACAGTTATTGACTCGGCTCATCCTGCTTCACAGATACCTCCCTCTAACTTGCAAATCCTAGACATAATTTCATCTTTAAATATCTCTCGTAGTTTGTTCAACTTCTCTCCAGAAAACTGTACAGTGAAAAGTTTGCATACAATTTTCAGGAATTTACAGTTTCCCTAAAACCCAGTTAAAGAACCATTGACTGAGCCAGCTCATTTGGAAGTATGAGAGGAAAGATGTCACGAAAGCCTTCTGTATGAGACTGTGGCCTGCAGGTGTCCCAGCTCTAACATTCTTGTTTTTCCCCTTTATCTCTTACTCTCACAATCCATCTGTGATGTCTGAGTTAGCTAAAGAGGAAAAGATAAAAGGATACAGGAAAGAGGCTGAATATTTCCTTCACCTTTTAAGGTCCTCTCCTCTCCTTCTTGGTGGCTTTATGTTTTTTTTGAGAATGTGAGCTATATGATTTAACACTAATCCACTTGGATGTGAAAGCAAAAATTCCAAGGCTAACAATCATAGAGAACATTCTTTATTGAGCATTTACTATGTACCGAGTACTTTTCATGCATCTCATCACTTAAGCTTATCAGCATCTCCAGCAACTATTGGGTAGGTAGGATCCATGAGCCCATTTTGTAAAGAGGAAACTGAAGTCCAAAGCATTTAAGCAACTTGCCCAGGACTTGAACTCAGATCTATTTGAAATTCCATTCAGATGTTTAACAATACTAAACCACCTCTCTCCATTGTACTCTGACAGTGGGTCATATTCTTAGCTATGTGTCCCAAGCAGGCATATGTGGAGTATTTTATAGCTGTGTGCACCATTTATAACAACTTCTTCATGGTGGTATGAGGCATTTCAGAGCATTATATAAGAAAGTCTCATAATGTTTGTGCTGTTTTTAAGTTAGACTTGGTGCAAGCCAAGAAGAAGCCAAGGGCATTTTTAAAGTGTTCATCAGATCATGTTGATTCTCTATGAAAACATCTGAATGGCTTCTTACAAGTAGTAGAGAATAAAAATCAAATTCCTTTCAATGGCCTGCAAAGCCCTACATCATCCTCTTCAGGGCACTCACTGACCTTGTCAGTACTCCAACAGTACTGGGTCTGTGGTTGTTGATCTCGCTCTTATTCATCGGATATACTGGACTGCTTCCTACTTCAGTATCTAATCTCTTCTGTACCTCACCATAGCTGGCTTCTCATCATTGGGGTTCCGCTCAACATGTTGCCTCCAGAATAGCTTTGTTGCAATGGCCTTTTTTTCTCTTTTATTGTCTGCATTGCACATCTCATTGTATGAGATGCTTATTCCTTTGTTGGTTTATGACTCTGTGTTTGTCTCTGCTTCCCCACCTTAAATATGATCTTCATGGGATCAGGACCTGTGCTTTAGTTGCTGCTCAGTCTGTAACACCTAGACGAGTGCTGAGTAAATCCTGGTTGAATGAATGAATGAATGGTTTGTTAAGTGGGAGTGGTTACATTAAACCTGCATGCAAAGCTCTCAGCACAGTGCATGGAAAGCACTCCTGAGCTGCTGCTGTTGGTGGTGAGGTTAATTCCAATCTTGAATTTCATCATAACATAATCTATAAGGCAAGTTTTAAGAATTTCCCAAGACAATGCAGTTTCTCAAAAACCAGATGGACCCTCAGTCTCATGATATAGATCCTGAAGTTGTGTTATTATGAGGTGGCTGCTTTTTGACAGTTTTTAGCTCGTATGGGCTTGACCTTCAAATCAGTAGCATTCAGCAGCTCTCGTCTCTGCCTAGGGGCTTTCTGACCTTTTGCTTAGGCCCAAGGCAATGTTTTCATCTCTGACAAACTTGACCACTGCCAGTTTCTTAAGAGTGTCTGTACTTATGAGAAGGAGTTGTTCTGCCTGTGCTGTAATTATCTCTAATACCCGATAAACTGCAAACAATGGGGGCTTTTGAGGGGGGAAATGCTACAACAAAAAGACGTCTGCGATTCTGAGGCAGGGCTAAACTGGGGCACGTGGAAAAGTTCTAGCATGTGGAATGCTGCACTGGCAGCTCCCATGAGGAGGGGGGATCTGGATGGTCCTGACAATGGGCCATTATAAAGTGGGCCACAATTGAACCACGTAATTGTGGCCCTTTATAAAACTATAAAAATGTGTCAAATATTATACAAATGCAAACTGTATAAGCTTGAATGTTAGACCAAAAATCTCAGAAAAAACGAAGTCCTCTCCATCTGATCAAACAGTTCAAGAAACAGTTGAAACAAGGCATATGTATTTCACCATTGTATAACCACTTCATGGGTTTATTTGTTTTTGCAAAATTTTCAGTAGAGGAATTCTGCCTGAATATATTTTTACTTGTCTAGATCTGTAGGCTTTCATTCTCATGAAATGTCTAGCTTGTTTAAATTACAAAATCAGTGTCATGTTCGTTATGAAAAATAATAAAATAATAAGCACTGAGAATTTATCGCTTGGGAATAGTCATTGTTGAGACTTGACTGAATAATTTGTCATTGGTTTTTTTTTTTGGCTTTGCATATATAGAAATAGCATTTAAAAATCAATTTTGGATAGCAGTATATATAGTGTTTTTAACCTGCTTTATGTTCCCATTTACATTAATGAACTTTCCCTCTCATTAAATACTGTTAGATTAACACAGTAACAGAAAACCAACCACCACATGTTCCCACTCACACGTGGGAGTTGAACAGTGAGAACACATGGACACAGGGAGGGAAACAACACACACTGGGGCCTGTTGAGCGGTAGGGGACAAGGGGAGGGAGAGCATTAGGACAAATATCTAATGCATAGGGGGCTTAAACCTAGATGACAGGTTGACAGGTACAGCAAACCACCATGGCATGTGTATACCTATGTAACAAACCTGCACGTTCTGCACATGCATCTCAGAACTTAAAATACAAAATAAATAAATAAATTTGATGTATGAAATTCAATGTAGTGTACTAGACAAGAAATAAACAAAAAATTGTTGGATAAAATGTGGATTGTAATGACTGCACAGGATCTGTTTATATGTAGTGGTTCTCAACTGAGGGCTGTTTTGTTCCCAGAAGGCATTTAGCAATGTCCGGAGCCAGTTTTGATTGTCATACTGGAGTGGGACATGCTGTGTTACTTGGCATATAATGGGTATAGGTTAGGGATGCTGGGAGAGAGCAGGCAGTGCACAGATCATCCCCAAAGCAAAGCATTATCTGGCTCCTGAACTATATGGCTCCTTTATAGTTAATTTAATCCATGGCCTATTATTAGATACTTGTTTTCAATATTTTATTAGAAATTAATGGCTGGCAAACTTTATCTATAAAAAACCAGAGTGTTTTAGACTTTGGGAGCCATCAGGTCCATTACTCAACTATGCTCTTATACTGTTATAGCTTGAAAGCAGCCATAGACTATACATATATGAAAGCATGGCTGTTTTCCCATAAAACTTTGTTGACAAAAACGGGCAGCATGCCCTAGGCAGTAGTCCACCTACTTCTGTTAGTGATAATGCTTTAATAGACGTCTGTGTACCTAAATCTTTGTCCCATATCTGATCATCTCCTTAGAAAAGTTCTTGAAAAGAGCCATTGCTGCATGGGCATATATGTATCTTTTTAAAGTTTATATCCATTTATTTTATTTTTTACAGTTCTACCAATTTATTTTATTTTCTCATATGAGATTGTTCATTTAATGTAGCTTTCTGAACACACTTGTGCCACCATCATTCTGTCAGATTTGGAACCGTGTTCAGGCATATGAAGTGTGAATGGGTAAGGTAGGGGTTTGCAGATTTAAAAGTCTTCAGGAATCAGATGGATTGATGAATAAAGCAGGCTGGTTGTCAGTGTTAGAATAAAGAGTGATGGGAGTGTTGCAAAATGAAGAGTAAGTGCTCATTGAAAAGGAGAAGCTACTTCTCAACTCTGTTGCTTTTCAACTCTGATAAGTTGCTGGCCCAATAGGAGTGCAGTTTGGTATCACTAGATCTTCTGATTTATCAACCAGAAAAGAGAAATCCAAACTCTGGTTTGAGAAACCAGAAACCAAATTTTGGTTTGAAAACTCTCAAGTTTTCATCGTTGGTGACAAATTCATAGAACACTAAATTCTGTCTATGTGAACAGATTTGTCTGTGATTTGTGTCCATGGACTGCCAGCTTGGGGACCTTGGAATAACTGTGACTTATCAAGGGGTCTACAGCTAGAGGTGAAAGCAAATCTCAGGCTTCTGGCCAGGCATTTGAGGCCCACAGGGCCCTACTGGCTTGTTCTACTGCTAGATGAGAGCTGTAAGAATTGGCAGTCTTTGGGCAGCCCCTGATAGAAAAAGAAGCTTTATCATGTGAAGTAGGGTGGCAAGCTATGACTCAACTGTCTGGCCTGAAGACTTAGTTCCTCCAGAGCTTTCTAACTTAGGAAGACTGAGGGACTGTCACACTCCATTTCCTTAGGACGTTTCCAGAGGTGGTCAGACTCCTAGCATATAACCCCTGCCTACACAGTGTGGCCCCTTGTTCTTCGGTTCTGCCCCTTATCCATGCATGCCAGCCACACTGGCTCCGCACTGCTTCATTGATGTACCAAATACTTGCTGAGTGCCCACTGTGTGCCAAGCTGTGTTCTGGACAAAGCAGAGCAGAGGAGGGAGGATCAGGAGCACTGGTAGGGTGTGGGCTGGATATGTGAATATGTCCTTAGGATAGTTATAGGAGACAAGGTCAATGAGATAATGCTCCTGGGGTGGGGTGGAGTGGGAGAAGTAGGCACAGTGGACAGAGGTCTGTAGAATCTACCTGGAGAACTAACAAGCTAGTGTGGATTACTGAACACCATACTCAGAGATTCTGATTCATTAGCTCTCGTTTGGGGCTCTGGAATGTGCCTTTCTAATAAGCACTGTGAATAGCATTGATATAAGGACTTCTAGGCCATTGCAAATACTTTTTTTTTTTTTTCTCAGAGATAAGCAGGGAACCATTACAGAGGTGGGGTTTTTCTTTTTGTTTGTTTGTTTTGGTTTAGTTTCTATAGAGAAATGACTTGATCTGACAATATCGCAAGATCCCCCTGTTCATTGTATTGAAAATACACCATCAGAGTGCCAAGACAGAAGCAGGTAGAAGAGTCAGGAAACTTTCCGTCATCTAAGTTTGAAGAGATGGTGGCTTGGATCAGATGGTAACAGCGGAGCGTGAAAATCCATCAAATTCTGGATATTTTCTGAAGATGGAAACAATACTACTTGGTGGGTTGGATACAGGGTATGAAAGAAAGGAGTCAAAGATGACCAACCATGGTTTGTAGAATGAGCAACTAGGTTAAGCCAGAGGAAGACCATTTTTTGACCTACCCCCCAAAAATGGCAATTTCCTATGTTTCAACCTAATAGAAAAAAATGGAGTTGCCAGCTGTGAAGATGCAGAAGACCATGGGAGGAGCTGATTTGGAAGAGTGAATGAACATGCTGAGCTTGAGACGTCTGCAGTCCTCCAAATGGTGCCTATCTCGTAGGCCAGTTGAGATGAGTCTGGTTCTCAGAGACCTCTGTTCTGGGCTGCTTAAATCCATGTGACTGGGTTCGATCACCAGGGCTGTGAGTGTAGATAGATGACATCAAGCTCTGATCCTTGAGGCACCCTAACATTTAGGGGGGGAAAGAGGAGAAAGCTAGCTAAGGAGAGTGAGAAGAAAAGAAGAAGGTGAGAGAAAAACCAGACAAGTGTGGTAAATTGAAAACCAAATAAATAACTGTGTATTAAGAGCCTCCTTGCTGTTCTTTGAACAACCAAGACTTGTTCACACCTGAGGACTGTGTTCTTGGCTGGGATGCTGTTCCTGCCGGTCTGCCTGGCTCATCTCACCAACTTCAGGCCTGGGCGTCAGTGTCGTACTCTGTGAGGCCCTTACCTAAACACACTGTGTAAGATTTGCATAGTTGCCTGGCATCTTATTGGTGCTGAAGCAATGTTTGTTGATTGAATGGTGAACATACAACTTTTGATGAAGGCAGGAGTCCAGTTGAGAACATATTAAAGCCTTGCTGCTCGGGATGTAGCGTGTTCCCTGGACTGACTGGGTCAGCATCCCCTGGCAGCTTGTTAGAAATTCAGAATCTTGGGCTCTAGCCCAGACCTGTGGCATCACACTCTGCATTTAACAAGATCCTCAAGTGATTTGTATACACATTAACGTTTGCTCCCAATCCTGTATTTAATTTTCTGTGAATGGCAAGAGGACAATTGAGTATACTCTCTCAGATGGGAAAAACTCAAAGTAAGAAGTTAAAAGAATCAAAATCAAATCTCTTCAATAGTTGTTTCTGTATTCAATCAGAAAGTTATGATACAGTTTAAAAGCAAAAGAAAACTGTGTGTCGAGACTTTCAAGAATATTTTGTGTAATTATCCCCATATCCTTTTTACTTTTATTTTATTTTATATGGTTATTCCACATATCTTTCTTACTTTTACTTTGAATTGGCATAAGCTAGGAGTACGTATAAAATGCATGGCATCTGGTACATGGTAGACAAGTTTGAGAGAATGAGCACTAATTCTGTTCTTTATATTTTAATACATCCTGCTATTTAATGTAACATATTCACTCATAATGTCTTCTGAGACCTTCATTTAAGAGAAATGGTTTTCTCTTAAAGTGAGTGATGGGTTAAGTGTATTGGTCTTGCTGCTTCTTTTCCCATAGGAATTTGATTCTGAAAGTTGTGTTTTATTCTCCGATTATCAATACTCTGTAGGCAGATGGCTACCACTCCTAAGTCCCTCCTACTTCTATTCGGCTGAGATAAAACCACATGTTCTTTTTATTATCATGGTCTTTAGCTTATTTTAGCCTGAGGGAGAAAAATATATATATATATTAGGGATTTTCTCATGATAACATCTTTTCTTTCTGAGGCTACTAAATATCATTTGTCCTAAAATCAAAGTATGCCCATCTTGTGGTTTGTAATAAGCATGCTGTTTTATACGTCATTAGCTAAGGATAAAAGACTTGCTGGGAATTTTTAGTAGGGCTAGTCTAGTCTATTTTATTTTAACATCAAATTTTCAGAAAAGTACATTTGTTATCCTTTTTGTTTATACGTATTTACAGCTCAATTCTCTGAATTCAGAAGCCTGCAAAGTAATAAGACAGGAAGTAGTGTGAAAGTATACAGACCCATAAATATGTGATATAAATTTATATATATTTATTTGTGCACACCTGGGATATGTGAATACATCTCTGGATTTACACAGTTTTATCTTCCCTTCTTATTCAGTTAAAACCCTAGATCAGAACTGACCCACAGCAGAGGGTGCTTCTCTAGTTCACCTCTATGCACAGAATAATGGAGACGTGGCTCTGGTTTCTAACCCTGGCAAGTTGTTTAGTTTTCCTCTCAGTTTCTGTTTCTGTAGCTTTAAAAGAGGGGGTAATGAAGCATATCCTGTATTCTTACAAAGATGCTTATCCAGTTAAGACAGTAGTTGAAAAAGCAATGGTAAAATTTTGTATACCTATACTATTTATCTTTATTAAAATCACCCCATTCTTTCCTTCAAATCTACTAAAACTTCTATTGAGTAGGAAAGCTCAATTCTAGTTTGGTGAAACTTTCCTAGAGAGCAGGGGTCAGCATTTTCCATAAAAAGTCACAGCAGTAGATATTTTAGGCCTTGGGGGCCCCACAGACTCTGTTGCTACTCGTCACATCTGCTATTGCAGCAAAGACGCCACCCTGGACAACGTGTAAACTAATGGGTGTGGCTGTGTTCCGATAAAACTTTAATTATCCACATCGAAATCTGAATTTTATATAATTTTCATGTGTCATGAAATATTCTTCTTTTCATTTTTTTCAACTATTTAAAAATGTAAAATCCATTCTTACTTTATGGACCATACAGGCAGCAGACCGAGTTAGGCTGAGGGGTAGACAGACTCCTGTTGTAGAGAAAAAGCACTGGGTTTGTCAACCATAGCCATTTCGAGCCTTTCTTTATTTAAGACTCTTTTGCTTTGCATTTGCATCTGATTTTGATTCTTCTCCTTTAGGTCAGGATTCATACCCTTGTTGTTTTTACTTTTTGTTAAGGACACCTTTGTACAGATTGTGCAGTGAACAAGATTGTATGTCCAAGGACATGTGTTCTGGGCTTATGTTTTCTTTTGTGGTAATGTAATTGTGGGACTGAAAAGAACCTCGACACTTAATCAGATGTGACCCTATGCAAGACTATCCTAGTTATTTAAGAAAGCTTTCTCTGTTTTACCAGTTTTTTCAGGAAATATGATTACATAACTGACTTTCTCTATGGATTGCCATTTTAAAAGCAGTATGAAAAGAATAGTAGTGTAGTGGTAGATAACAATTGATTAAAGGATAATCCCTTTAGTTTTCTTTAAACTGATTGAGCAAAAGAACAAATTATCTCTCTAAACATAAGTGATAAATCTGAACATTGTGTTGAATTATTTAAAATATATATATAAAGCCATTCGAGTGTATAAGCATGTCCTAGCTACTCAGGAGGCTGAGGTGGGAAGATCCCATGAGCCCAGGAGTTCAAGGCTGTAGTGTGCCGTGATTGCACCTGTGAATAGCCACTGCACTCCAGCCTGGGCAACATAGCAAAGCCCTATCTCTAAAAATATAATAAATAAATAAGCAAACTAAAAGGATTAAGAGAATCTACACTCACTTTTACTCGAATTCTGGTTTACAAATAGTAGAGAGAATAGAAGAACAGTGGATATCTAGATAGGGATATTTCTTCCCCAGTAAATTCTGTTGTCAGCCAAGATGGGAGTATCTACAGCCACCATCTTAAACTGACATGTGATGTGCTCCAGGATCTCTTTAGAATGAAACTGATGGAAAATAACCTGTCAGTGTTACCCAGGAAGTGGTAAAGCTGAAGTGTGACAGTTAGGAGGTGATCCATTCCGATTCTCTTGCTATCAATTTAAGATCTGAATGAAGAAAGGAAATGGGTGAAATGATAGGAGCGCTAACAATGAATAAAAGTTGCAAAGCCTTTGGGTGTTTGCCCTTTAACTCAGATAGCTAGCATAATTTATATGAAATATAAGTTGTATCAATAAATAATATTTTATGGTAAAGTATTCTAGCTTTATTTTATGGTCTGTACTTCAGATGTTCGGCAGTACTCAACTTTTGCTGTCTGAATTCCTTAATGTGGTTAGTCATCTGGAAGGTCAAAAACCTGCAAATATTATCAGGAAATCATAAAGATGTTTCTATCCTCTTTAACGCTACACTGTATGCTCTTATTTGCATACTTGTTTGATTGGCTATTTAAAAATTAATGAAAGCAAAGTTATTAACTAAAAAGCTATCAGTAAGGATGGCTGAAGACAGAAAATAATTTTCCATATAAAGAGCCATTTATATGGCTCTTTAAATTGTCAAAGGACTATAGAGCCTCATAATAATGCTATGAGGGAGTTTGGGCAGGGTTAGTATCTTTCTCCAGCATCTTCTCGGGGAGGGAAATGGACATATAGAGGCTATGTCACACACCACCTGTCCACAGTGGGGAGTGACATTGCTGGTGCAGTGATGATGCTAGAATGCCAACCATGTTCTAGATCGGGGTTCTCCAAGTGTGATCAGAAGGCCCTGGTTGTATCTAAGACCCTTGCAGGGGTTCTGCCAGATCTGGACTATTTCAGAATAACACTAAGGTATTGTTTTCCTTTTTCACTCTGATTTCACCAGTATACAGTAGAGTTTTCCAAAGGCTACATGTCGTGTTGAGATGTCATTGTTCTGACATCCTGTGAGATATGTACTAATGTATAATCGTGTGTTTTCAAAATTTCTCAATTTTAATTTCTAATATGCTAAATATTGATAGATATAATCTATGTAAATACAGTAAATTTAAAGAGTGTAAAAGGATCCTAAGACAAAAATGTTTGAGAATTGCTGTTTTAGATATTGTGCTAAGGCCGTTAGAAACATGATCTCATTTAATGCAGAAAACACACATATGAGGCAAGCTCTACTGTCATTCCCATTCAATATGCTAGGAGATGAGGACCTGGAGAAGTTAATGATTTGCAGAAGGTACACGGGTAGTAAGTTGCAAAGATAGAATTTGAACCCAGGTTTCAAGTTAATAACTATGCTGACTGTGTTGTCAGGCACATTGTCTTTCAAAGAAGCACCAGGAAAAGGCTGGATTTGGACACTAACTTCTCATAACCTAGGCTATCTCCAAGGGAATGTAAATATGAAGATTATCCTTATAGACAGTGTAAAATAGAGATTATTTTCTAGTGGTTTGTGGGCTGAGGCTTGTACTCTGTGAAACACAAAACAGTTGAGCATCAGATTTTTAAACCTGGAGGATTTTACTTAAAAAAGAAGTTTGGATTGCCAGCTACCCTTGAAAAATTTAGAGATTGAGCTAGGCTGGACTCGTATTCCCACATGTCCACAATCAGCTGCAGCTTTTATCCGCTGTTCCTGCTAGGTAGATGTGTGTCCTCTGGTTTGCCACAGACCTCACTACTCCTTATTACCTTACTCGTAGCTCATGTTCCTCATTTATGTTGCCTGTTTGAGGTGTTTGGGTTGGAAACAACTGGAGATGTTCTGTCTACTGCATAGTGTTTATAGGCCATCTGCTTTCAACCTAAAAATAAAAAGTTATTAACAGTAAAAGAGCCAAATATATCCCATTCTGCTTACCCAAACCTGGATGTAATAAAGACCTCACTGACAGTGCCACCTAGAAAGCAAATTGCTTCTTTCTTTACCAAAGCATAATATTCGGATTCATTCAAGAATTAGGATCTGCCCCTAAATTAACATTTATTTTTAAACATGAATCTCTTTTCAAGTGTAATAGTGAAATAAGCACATTCCACTCATTGCTCTCATTTTATGTTTATTTTAGTAATGTCTATTATCCTCATCATTATCACGTCTGGACCCTTTATTAAAACAAAGTCTCTGTGAACCTCTGTGTACATGTTAAATCAGTCATTTGAAATAATTTGTGATTGTCAACCTAATGGACTGCGTTATCCTGGGCATTCAGACATTATTGAATTTCAAATGTTTATGCTTAACATTTGTCAACAGTAGATATTAAGCATTTATCACAATTTATAGGTATATATTTGCTTGCCTCTTTTCTTTTTTTGCCTCACCCCAGAATATAAGTTTCATAAAGCTGGAAATTATATCTGTTTGTTCACAATGTATATTCTATGCTTTGTACAGTGTTTAGCACATAACAGTCAATAATGAATGAATAAAGGAATAAATATGTAAATGTATCGGTTGTGTGTATGATAACTCATTCTTCTGTAGTCTTAAGAAAAATATTTAAAAATTCTTGGCAAAAAGGCTCATGCTTTTTTATTTGAGAGTTAAATAGGGGAGATATTTAGTTCTTCTTATCCGCATAAATATACATCCACTTCTGTGTGTGGTATGTTTAGGATAGTTCCCGATCTTCCTGATGTGAGGTCAATAGGCAGGTTACAAATCTACGTAGCTAAGAATAAGGTGCATATTAAAACCAGGATGCAAGAAGGGGCTGTTGAACTTGAACATTCAGCCCAGAGTCTCTTCTCTTCTATACTAAAAGATAGTCATCCTGCAGTCGGAAGTGGCAGTTATTCGGCCATTGGAAAAGTCTCATGTAATAGTAGCTTTTAGATGATGTCTCCTCCAAAGGGGCATCCTGCTCTTAACCTATTGCTGAAAGAGAAATACCATTGTCTATTAATACTACTGGAACTAAAGATGAATAGTGAATTGGACTTGATCTGACAGTGAGTTTGACTTTGATAGCTCGTCACTTAAAAAGGTTCTTTTATATTTATGAAAAAAAGCATGACGTCAAGCCAGGGGGAAAAATTGATATCAACATTTAAGAGCAAACTCGTAGGGCTTCCAAAAAAAAAAAAAAAAAAGGCCCTTGTGTGAACTTTTTTTTTTACATGCATAACTAATTAGCTTAGGTTATTATAAGCAGAGCTTCTGTGATAAAGTTTCTGGTGGTGTCTCGGGATACCTTGTTTATAGTGCCTTCTCTATGCCAGTCCGTCTTCAAATTGGAATTACAGAAAGTAGAGGGAGGGATAGTCTACCATCTCTCATTGGATTGGGGCCACCTAAAACGTTGTTATGCTGGAAATGCTAGAATATAATCACTATCAGGTGAGCTTTATTCTGACTCATATTCAATCTTTGAAATATAATGCAATAAATTGATTTAATCCACTTTTTTTGTAATAGACATACTGTTTTCAATAAGTACAAATCTGCTCTTTTAATGCTGTTTATTGTTTGATGCCATAAGAAGTAATCCAATGTAGTTTTGAACAAAGTAAATATTAGTAGGATTCTTTTTTTTTTTTTGCCTAGTGTGTGGCTAAACTGTCTTCATCAGCTCCTGTTCATTGCTCATAAGATTAAATTGTCTTTATCAGGAAAAAAGTGACTTAAAATTGAATAATGTTGTTTTTTGGGGAAAAGTATTTCTCATTCTGAATTACTGTCTGTAGGAAAGCAGAAAAACCATCCTGTTGACTTGTTAATAGTCATGTCTTTTAAAACACATATGTGTGTTATGCATTTGAAAGAAACTACTTAATGTAGAATTGCTTTTTATGTTGAGTTTTTTCTTAATTAAAATGTTGAATAATCATGTCCAAATGAAAGTGGGAGAATTAATCCACAACTGGTTGATTTAATCACTGGAAGATTTCTATTTATTTTCTACAGCCATTTTATACAGTTGGTTCTTAAGGAGGGGTGTGTGTGTGTGTGTGTGTGTGTATGTGTGTCTTAAAAAGAAAGCTGTTCTGTTTGCCAAGGAAAGTGAAACAAACTGAGTTATGCCCCTTCTACATTTTTGTTTTGTTCTTAATAAACCTTTTCATGTATGTTGGGGAAGTTTTTGCCCTAAGATAATTTCAAACTTTTAATTATCAGATATGAGAAGAAGGATACAAAGTTTGAAAGAGATGTATAGTTAATTAGCAGGGAAACAAAATAGGGCAAAGTATTACCCCAAATCCTACGAGTTAGACTTTAAACTTCAGTAATATCAAAATCCGTTAGCACAGTGCCTGGTACATAACAAAGGCTTAATAATTTATTCTGTTGGTGGACTGGTCAGTTTCATGTTTGTGCCTGAAAGAAGAGCCATCTGAAACTCACAAATAACAGCGCTGTCTTCTTTTCCCTCCATGGCTATGTTCAGGTGCAGACCCACCTCGAAAACCCCACCAAGTACCACATACAGCAAGCCCAACGGCAGCAGGTAAAGCAGTACCTTTCTACCACTTTAGCAAATAAACATGCCAACCAAGTCCTGAGCTTGCCATGTCCAAACCAGCCTGGCGATCATGTCATGCCACCGGTGCCGGGGAGCAGCGCACCCAACAGCCCCATGGCTATGCTTACGCTTAACTCCAACTGTGAAAAAGAGGTAATTTATGTCTCCTCTCCTCTCCTGTTTTCTTATGCTAAATAACTTGTCTGTTGAATATGATTCCCACACTTAACTGTGGACTCTAGTTTGTCCTTGTGGTCACATTTACCAGCCTTTGTCCCCGATTCACCGTCGTGGCTGTGGCATGCCAGCCTCTTGTCCCCGTCACTGGGTTGTTGGGTGTACGGCACATGACAGGAGACCTGGCCCTCTCCAAGTGAAACGTGGAGGCGAGGACACTTTTGCCACTTGCTTCTTCTTCCTTAGCTGAGTGCTTTCTTCTCTTCCATGCCTTTCAATTTATGAAGCAGTGAAAATGAAGAGAGAGGAGAAGGGGAGGTGGAAAAGGAAAAGCAAAAATAGAAGAGGTGTGGGACAGGCGGTTTAGAAGTTCCGCTTGTTGTGAATGTCTGGAATATTATTTTTATTTCTCCCTGAGTTGGGGGGAAAAAGCATGGAATGTGCATGGATGAATTTGAATCATATAGCACATGCGACTTTAACGGAAACGCAAAGGTTTAATTGCTGGATACATTTGTTTCAATAATAAAATTGCTGCTGCCCGTTAAATCTGCTTTGGTAAAGGCTGGATTGGAGACAAGACTCAAACTACCTTCAAGCTAATTGGTGCATCAAAATTTGGAGCATACGAATACCTGAGAGTTGTGATTTAATGCTCATTATTTCCGAATTATGAGATGATGAGCTTCATCTCAGTGGGATTTACTGTACTATGTACTAAGAAGTGTTTATGCAAATTCAGAGGCAACTTTTCTAAAGTTGGATTGATTTTAATTTCTAGAGGGACTAAAATCTTTGCCCCTTTGCCCAAACCAACTGCTTTATTTTTCTGTACCCAAATTTGTCATCTAGCAAGATGATTTGACACAAGTTCTTCCTTCATTATTTCATCTCTTGGTCAGATTCCACTTTGTTTGAAAGCTTAGTTCATCTTGTTGCTGTGCCATCAGCTTTGTGTGAACAGGTCATTTAAAAAGTCATCTGCAAATCCAAGTTATAGGCTGTTTTTGCTTGTGTTTTTGCAGGGATTTTATAAGTTTGAAGAACAAAACAGGGCGGAGAGCGAGTGCCCAGGCATGAACACACATTCACGAGCGTCTTGTATGCAGGTACTGAATGACTTGGCAGCCTGAGGATGTAACACTTTGTAATTAGAATCTATATTTGTGGTGGATCACACCTTCCTGAAAACTTAAGGATTTTTTTCCCCCATTGATTTTTTTTTTTATAGAGAAAGCTATGAACAGTGCCATTTTCTTCATAGTATCTCATGATTAAATAATGACAAGGAAGAATAAACTAAAACATGGTTTTCCCCTAAGTTGCTCCAAAGATTAAAAACTTCTTGAAGTACATAAATTTTAATAAATAAGATACGAAATATATAATTTAACATAATCAATGTACGTTATACAAATTTGTAGGTTAGCAATTTTTGTATTAGTAAAACCAAGATGTGTGCGTATAATCTAGACATTGTTTCCTAAATGGAATCTCATGGAGCATATATTTTGAAACTATATTAATTTAATAATATGTAATGGATGCTTTCCCAAGTAACTAAAGTTTCTTCTATTACATCCTATTTAATGGATATATAAATTATGCTATATATATTTATATATCTATGCATGTATATAGATACAGGAGAGAACAATAAGCAACAAAATTTTTTGCTTTTCTATATTTCCTGTCATCAACTTGCATTACTTTTGTTATAAGAGAAAAAAATTATTTTTAAAATGCTGTTACATCAAGCCCACCAATTTTATTTTTCTAAGAACAAAATTAAAAATGGCAAGGAAACTTTGTTCGTAAGTTTCCTAACCTATTTGCATATTTACCAACTCAATTAGAAAATCATCTCTTAAAGACAAACAAAACAAATAAAAGTAGTGTCAATAGAAATGGAACCTAACAAACAGTGGATAGTAGTTATTCAAAACTGGCCAATTATTTTCTTCTTAGGGGTCACTTAATAAGACTCCTTTTTTGAGTGTTTACTATATTCCTGGTACTTTGAACACTCCATACAGTTTGTCCTGAAATCATACAAGAATCCATAAGACAGTAAATATTATTAACCCCCATTTTATAGATTGAGAAACTGAGGCTTTAAAAGATTGGAGGCTTTGCCCCAATCTAGAAAGTAGGAGAACTGGGATTCCAACTCAAACCCATGAATGTTGGAGTCTCTCCTCTTTAATGGAAGTGGCAAAAGAGATAGAAGAGCATCCCTGTTAGTTCTGTGATTTCATTGTGTAACTATGAGGTACCGTTAAGACCCAAGCACAGACATACCAACTAGCTCAAATATATAAGGTGTTTATGAAGAAATGTTTTCACAGACTTATCTTTGCAACTGCTGCAATGCACATGTAATCACTGTTGTTTATTATCATAACTGATGTTTTGGTACTTCAGAAATAAAATTGATCTAGTGGGAATGTCAGCTCCATGACTGTAATGATAACCTCGGCCTGGTGTACTCCTTGGGGAGTACCAAGCACACTGGCAGCTGTACAAGGAGAAACTTATTTTACAAGTCACTGTAAGATGGATGCAGGGATAGCCAGTGGCCTGCGAGACACAATGTCCACACTTCCCTGTGGAATCAAAGGGCAGAATTACCATCTGTGTTTTCCTTCTGCAAGAAAAGGGTATGGTCCATCGTCTTTGGGGGAAAAAAGGAAGTAGAATGACAGCTGTCATTCAAGATGAAGTGCTCTGGTACATCTTTCCTGTTTAGGGCAGGCAGTTTAGCATAGTTGTGAAAGCATGGGTAAAATCGTGGCTCCAGTCTTTCTTCAGTGTGTGACTTTGGGTGAGCTGCTTCTCATTTATTTCACCTGGGAAATTGCTGTAATAATAGTACCTGCCATGATAGGGTTTTCGTTAGGGCAAAAACTTAGCCTATGAAAATCCTTGAACCCAGTGCTTGGCAACTCATAATCACTCATTAAATGCTGGCTACAAGTATTATTCTCATCACCCATTAGTGTTAATGGCCTTCAGTACTATTTTATTTTAGTGGAAAGAAGACAGTTACTTCTTAGAATCTAACTAAAGACCATTATTGCTTTGGGTAAAGAAAGACCATGAGTCTCTTTTTAGGTTATGTTGCATAGTTTTATTTATTTTTGTCTCTCTTCTGTTGCCCTTTTTCCTACAGATGGATGATGTAATCGATGACATCATTAGCCTAGAATCAAGTTATAATGAGGAAATCTTGGGCTTGATGGATCCTGCTTTGCAAATGGCGAATACGGTATTGGTAACCTTTTTGAAGTAGAAAATCTTGAGGTGTTTCCAGGGTTCTCTTCTTTTTTCTTAAACTTTTATTGTATCTTTGTAACTGGTTCACTGATGAAATGTATTAATAGTAAAATGGAGAATTATCTCAGGATCACAAATAAGTGACTTTGACATCAGAAATTAAGAAGTTTTTATGAGTTTATGAATAAGCCCATGGTAAAACTCTACATTCCCTGGAGTCCAAGAGCAGTTTTGATAGGACATTATCCCTTCCAATTCCCTTGACATCTAATGCCCAATCCAGTACACTGCAGCCAAGGGAACCATTATGAACTGCACTATTCACAATGGTGCTCTAGTCAGCCTGAAAAAGGTTGTGCAGTTTTTCAAGAAGGTTTTTTCATATTCTTAGGTGATACAGGGACATTGAGGTTGCCCTTATCCAACAGCAAAATTTATTCCACCTTCAGTTCATAAACAAGTGGTCCTGTTTGCTATTATATGTTACTTGTTTTTCTCTGTAATTTAGAGACTTGCCTATATTGTTTATTTTCCTTCATTCCTTATATTTTAGTCTTATGTTACTGTTTCACCAAAGTCTTATTGCAGATCTTATTTAGTCCTTGCAATTATTCTGTGAGTCAAGTTCGGATGGTATCCTTGCCCTCAGTTTTAAACTGTAACTAGGTTAGACGGTCTTATGCAAGATTACATAGCTTGGGTGTATCAGAGCCAGGCCTGCTTGGCAGGTCTTTGAATGCCTTCTCCAATCCTTTTCTGTTTTCTCTGAGAGCAATGCTATGAGACTATCATATTCTTAATAATTAGTGTTTTAAAGACCAATATTTATTGAGGGGAAAGGGAAAAGGGGAGTTGTTCAATGAGTATGGAGTTTCAGATTTGCAAGATGAAAAATTCTGGAGATCTATTTGACAACAATGTGAACATACATAACACTACTGAACCATACACTTAAAACTGGTTAAGATGGCAAATTTTATCGTATGTGTTTTTTACCATAATGAAAGTTTTTAAAGATATGACTAACTTCCAATAGTAAATTCCCTTGGCCAGGGGACAAAATAGCACTTACTTAGTTACACCAGAATCCTCAGAAAATTGAGTCTTATAATAGCACTTTTCTTTTTTTTTTTTAAATCCATCTCGGTCTAGTTCTTCAAGTTCACTGCCTTGAACTCATGTGGGGTGAGGACTTCCCTTGAAACCTCAAGCTTCTTCTGTGATATTTGGAGTTTGTCTACTTTCCACCCATTTAAACCCACACCCTGATTTTGGAAGAACCAGGTGTTCTGCCATTTTGGTACAAGTTTCCTTGCTGAACTATCCCAACCTCTTGGAATCCTTGGTTGGCTTTTGTGGAACCTTTCTGCTTACAAGTTGGTGCATCCCATGAGGCCAACTACACTTGTCTAGCAGTCAGAATCTTAGGACGAACATGAGCAAAACACTTGGGGAAGCATGCCCTGGGGAATTTATAAATATACCCAAAGACATATATTTACGTTACACTGCTCTAGCAGCATTAATTAGCAATGGCCGAGTCATCTCAAAAGAACTTTGCCATGAGAGTGGTCATTTTGCTAGTGGTGTCAAATGGGTCCCTGGGCATACTCAAGTGGGCTGTAGAATTGATATGATTCTGTAAAATCATTGATTTTTTTTGTAATGGCAAAGACCTTTGATGTCATTTGCTCTAACCTAGTACTCAATGCATTTGCCTTCTCTGGTTTGTTTTTTGTTTGTTTATACAGGATTTCATTTTGTTGCCCAGGCTGATCTTGAGCTCCTGGGCTCAAGTGATCTTCCTCCCTCAGGTAGCTGGGATTATAGGTGTGCACCACTACGCCTGGCCTGACCTTCTCTTGCATCTCCTTCATATTCTCCACAAAAAAATCAAGCCATCCAGCTTCTTGGAAGCCTCCAAAAAAGGATCTGTACTAGCTCACTAGGGAAATAGCAGAGCACAATGGTTAGGATTTAGAGATTTCTGACCAGATCTGGGGTCAAATCCTGAATCTGCCATTTCCTCTGTGACCTTGCATGTTATTTAGCTTCCTGAAACCCTACGTTTCCCCATCTGTAAAATGGGGCTGTTAAATATACCTATATCATGTGGTTAACTCACTTGATAAAGTAACTATAGTATTTAGCATTGGAAACATAAGTTGTATTCTAAATTATTAAGTATAGCTTATTAATTATAATATCAAATAATATTGATAGTATTTGTGTATTCAGCTGATCTTCATTGAGCCCCTATAATGTGTCAAGCTCTATGTTAGCTATCTGTGAGACATATTTATCTCACAATATCCCTCACAGTAAATAATGCTGTAAATTGCAGCATGGGTCCCAGTTTGCTTCATGGAGAACTTTTTCACATACCAACCCTTCTGAAGACAGTTGTCATGACCCCATATATGCTTCTGTCCTTTAGAATGAATACCTGGCTGGGTCCATGGCTCACGCCTGTAATCCCAGCACTTTGGGAGGCCGAAGCAGGAGGATCACTTGAGACCAGGAGTTGGAGATCAGCCTGGGCAACATAGAGAGAACCCGTCTCTATAAAAAATATAAAAAATTAGCTGAGTGGGGTAGTAGTACATACCTGTAGTCCTAGCTACTCAGGAGGCTGAGATGGGAGGACCACTTGAGCCCAAGAGTTCAAGGATGCAATGAATCATGATCATGCCACTGTCCTTTAGCCTGGGCAACAGAGGAAGACCCTGTCTCTAAAAAACACATTTAAAAATAAAAAAGTAGAATGAATCCTCATACCTCTTCATTCCATCTACATTAGCATTGAGGCCTTGTTCCTTCATTATCTGGTTGCTCCTAAACTATATTAAAGATTAGTTTAGTATTTATTAATATGCCTAATAGGTGGGCAGCACCGGGCAAGGTGCTGTGGATGCAAAGGTGACTAAGGTATGTTTCCTGTTCTCATAGGGGGTTCTCATGGGAGTTACCAGTCTAGAAGGGGGAGACTCTTTTAGCCCTTGAGGGGAGAAGGACAATTCAGGAGCAGAGAGGCCATCTCAAGGGAATTTCCAGATAAGAAAGATCCTCTGGGCAGAGTTGAATTAACTCCCAGACAGGAGAGGAGTCCCCTGCAGCCACCCTTAGAAGTCACTGACTTTATCCCGGCATCCACCTCTCTTCTATTTCCCCATGCTGGAAAGGCTAAATGTGACTCCATTAGAGTCTTCTTTCAACAAATGTATTTCAGCATTTTGCCATTAGGGGAAAGGCAATGTAACTTCAACATTAGGAGTACAGACTCTGAACCAGACATCTGAATACATACCCTTGAGTGAGTGATTCAACCTCTCTGCTTCTGTGTCCTTGTCTGTAAAATGGGGATCATAATAGCATCTACTGCAGTAGAATTAATGGGAGAATTATAAGAGGTAATCCACAAAAAGCATTTAGAACATTTGGGCCCTGATAAACTCTCACTAAAAGTTAGTTACTAGCTCTTATTCTTGATGAACTTGGGTTTTAGTTGTCAAAATTAAGTAACAAAGCTACTACAACCTATTAATATTTTATTTTTTTTCCCACAGTAAAGTTTAAATTTGATGTTCTTCATGTTAGGCATTTTTTTTCTTTTATTTGATTATTTGAAATGGTTTATTTCAAGTTAACTACTTAGAAAAAAAATAAAGTGGAAGGAACACTTAGAAAGGAAACTGTCCTGAGGGAATTGAAGTCTAGAAATAACTATTCTGAGAGCACAAGGGCCCTCTTGTACTATCAAAAACAAAGAATAAAAGTCCCAGTTTACTTGTGTTAACAGTGCTCAATTGATATTCAGAGAAGAGGACCATCCAGAGAGAAAAAATAATAACATTTTACAATTATCATTTACTTGGGAAAATATTCATTTTGGTGGAGCACAACATTGAAGAACTCAATTCAGACCAATATGGGGGCATAGACCCAGGCGCATCTTCCTTCAATTTTTTTGTCCCAATTAGACTGTGGCTTTCAGCTGTCCACGGTGTAGTTTGTGCTCTGGAAGTGAAATCTTGCTATTTAGGTAAATGGCCTGGATAAAAACCCAACAAAGATGTGAAATACACATGTTAATAGAAGAAGTCTCTTCCTCTTTCTTAGCTCTTAAAGGTGTTATTTTGACCTAATTGTGATGTTAACTATATTTATGGGGGAAGTTTTCTAATGCAGAAGAACCAACCACAGAATCCTTTCTTTAAAATGCATGACTAGGAGACACATTTTAAATTATTTCCATCAACCTTCCTTTTAGTAGCTTCAGCAAATAAGAGCTGTTGATACAAAGAATATACACCACCATTTAGAACACAGTTTCTCAACTGTGGAACTGTTGACATTTGGGATGCATAAGTCTTTGTGGTGGGAAACTGTCCTGTGCGTTTTAGGATACTTAACAGCATCCCTGGCCTTCACCCACTGGATGTCAGCAGCAAATACCCTGCAGGTGCATCAACTGAAAATACCGCCAGACATTGATCCGGGGAAACAAAATCAGCTGTAGTGTAGAAGCCCTGACTTGGAATAATGACTGGTCACCTCAGCCTTGCAGATTCCCTGATTTCTGTTCCTAGATTTGCATTGCAGGCTGGTAAAAATTGTCTAATCGTTGACAATATACTTAGTAATTAACATGGCAAGTGGTTTTGTTGATCAAAGTGAACATTAGCTCACCTGTCAAAACTGTAAAGTGGGAATCCAGTACTCCCTAGAAAATTATAATACTGTGTTGTTAATCATAGTGGTTACTACTTGCTGATCACCGAAGTAACAGGCACTGTGTTTCACCTACTTTATCTCTATGAAATCTTATGAAAACCCTGTCAGATGAATGGTTGTTGCTTTTCAATTGGAGACACTAAGCCTCAGAGAACTTGCTTAATATCACATAGCAAGTTAGCAAACAGGCAGGATTTTAATCCAGGTCTCTGACTCCTAAGCACAGGCTATAAAGTTCTGCACCATTAATCGGTAGATTGGAGTATCTACATTTGGCTAATAAGCGGCAGGGTTTTTATTTCCTCAGGTCTAATTGGAGATGAATTGAAAGTTGCAGTTTCTAATTGGTTAATATCAGCATGTTGATACTCTTCCCACCCCCAGTTCTGCTGTTAACATGGGACCTGAGCCTCCAACCAAAAACCTCCATTTGGCAATGGCCAAAACCTTGGCTTTTCTTTCTGTAAAAAGCAGTAAGATGCCATACACGAAGTGCCATTTTAATTCTGTGCTTGGCCCAAAGTAGGCACCCAAAAAATGAGATGACCCCCAGCAAACTATTCTGGCATGCTTTCTGCTTCCCACTCCTAATCAGTAAGTATGGGGAAAGCAGCCGAAGCAGGAAATCTTTCAGAGAAGTAGATAGAGGGCTATAAGCTTTTTCAACTGGAAGTAATGATGTCTGACCTCAGTAGAGTGCCCAATGAGGCATCTTGCTGTAGGGATTTTAATTCATTTCCCTTATTGGTGTGCACTGTCGTCAATCAATGCTAATCACAGCAGTCCTTTCTGTAGTTTTTCACCTGTCTCAATCCATTTCTCACTAGGTATCCCCCACTTTGCTCTTTGTCTCCCCCACCCTGTCCATCTGGCTGTCTATGGCAGAAAGCATTCTCTCTCTCAGTCATGTACCTATCTCTTCTTTAGAATATAGTTAGAAAATATGTTCTTGTCCAGAAGAAGCTTAGAATTAGATGTCTGTTCAACATAGGTCTATCAATGACTTGGAGATGGTATCAGTTGCTATTATTTATCCCTAACAAATCATCATAATAACACAGTGAGTTTTGCATACAATTTGCATATGAAAACTATATATGTGATTTGCCTTTCTAGAGCAAGGGGGATAATTTTTCTTTTAGCTTATTGCTTTGAATTTTCAAGTCACATTCTTGGTTTGTTAAAACCCAGAAGCTTTCCCAAAACCTGAAATTCTCAAAAGATAGGGGAATAAAGCTTTGGAATCCAAGGAGTTACCAGACATCATGACAACTGTATAAGTTTAGTCTCTCTGGTACTTTACAGGGCTATTTTGAAACATGTGAGTGCCTTTCACTTTGCGTTAAATTGGACAAGAATAAAACGAAACACACACAGAGCAAGACTGACCCTGAGAAGGTGACCTGTTTCAAATAAAACCACTTAGTGAAATGATAGCTAATAATCAAAGTCACTTTTTATCAATTCCTTAGTTAGAGGGCCTTGAAATACAAGGGCATTTTAAATGACCACAATGTCTATTTTTGTGCATGTGTATGGGGGTATGTGTATTAGGTTTTATGCATATACTATAAACGCTGCTTTCAAAAAGGAGCAAAAGAGGGAGTTGTATTCTGCTGGTTTGTCTGTCCTCCCTGCCCACCCCAGTCCTGTTCGAGCCAGTGTCTGATTCACCCATCAAGAAGCATCTTATTCCATATCCATTGCCTTCCACCCAAATCTCTTTAGCTAGGGGTTTAATTCATAGATTATATGTTTAGAAGCCATCCCAGAAATTGATGCAATGGCTACCAATGAGGGGAAGCACATTTGACTCGTATTTTGTGGCATATTTTCATCTGTATGTTAGTGGTCATTTGACAGGATGCAAGGTACTCTGTTGAATACAGTTTTTACTAGATACCTCTCAGTCACTAAACACTTTAATCACACCTAAATGCTTTCTGAATGTACTTTTCTCAGATGTAGAATACAATTCAATGTGTAATCAAGAAACGGGAGGGCTAAACATTATAAAGTCTTACCCAGTAATCATGGTTATAGAAATTGTTTGAATCAGTCTAGTAATGGTGCATGTCTGCAAGTGGAAGGAGTGAGGTCACTCAATGATTTCTCCATAGTTACTATTTCAAACTGTATTTCATGGCATGGGAAGGGGGATCAATTTGGGCCTTTTCTACAAAAACAGGCCTATAAACTGCTGCAACCAGCTAGTTACCAAGAAATGCACATACACAACCAAAGGAGAGCTCGCTGCTTTAAAACATCCCATTCAGAACTAGAGGAAAAACTCTGATGCTAGCTTGGGGAAGGCTAAATATTTCTTTTACTTTTTATTTTTTTAATTTTTTTGAAAGTGCAAATTTTTGCTCTCTTTTAAAGTCTGTGGGCTCCCTCTTGTGGCTTTGTGGAAAATTTCAATTTCAAGAAAATGCTTTTTCTCTCAAGGAAATCATTTCTTTTCCAATTTAAAAACAAACAAATAAATAAAAGCTTTCATTGCTTTTCCTTGTAAAAGGAAAAGAAGAAGAGGTGGAGACGAGAAGGAAGGAACAAAATTAACTTTAATGGAAAGTCCTATTTGGTGCAAAGGTCATTTTATATACAATTCTGTTTTACAATAATAGCCAACATTTCCTGAACACCCTCTGTATGCTACTAGTTGTACTAGATAATGCATTCACCACATTATTCATTGTCTCCATGCTCAAAATAAGCCCACTGGCTAGTTAGTGTAATCATTTTATGGGTGTGAGACTGTACTTTCCTACCTCAAAGGGAGCTAGTTGAGGAGATCCTGTGACCCTCTTTTAATATCTTCAAGCGAATGAAAAAATAAACATCTCATATTTTCCTATTTTAAAAATGATTTTTTTGTATCAAATAAATTTTCTTAAATAAATCCTAGAGTAGGATCATAGTTTTTATCTGAAAAAACGTGGGAATTGTTCAACAGTTAATTTCTGTTACTGTTTGTCTCTCTCTAGTTGCCTGTCTCGGGAAACTTGATTGATCTTTATGGAAACCAAGGTCTGCCCCCACCAGGCCTCACCATCAGCAACTCCTGTCCAGCCAACCTTCCCAACATAAAAAGGGAGCTCACAGGTAAACACCTAACAAATGTACCTCTTACTGCAAATTTCAAGGAGATCCTTGAAAATCTCCTGAGATACTGGGAATCGGGGCCACAATTACTGCATGTCACCAATCACTGTATCTATGATGAAGGTCCCCTTTGCACTGGGGATAGTAGGCAACTCTTTCAGCTGTAATGGTCTCCACCCTACCTGATATGTATGTTTCTTACAAGCCCCTAGAGCCATTGGAGTTTGAATTTTCCTTTGACACACATTCGAGCCCACAATTGGGATAGCATGAGAATATATTTCCTACATCTTCAGATGCTT
Source organism: Rhinopithecus roxellana (assembly GCF_007565055.1). Lineage (NCBI taxonomy): Eukaryota > Metazoa > Chordata > Mammalia > Primates > Cercopithecidae > Rhinopithecus > Rhinopithecus roxellana. The sequence continues at coordinate 60,677,687 of NC_044549.1, forward strand.
CCTGTTGTCTTTTGCTGTATTGCGTGCAAAAGATTTATTACACAGAGGGGAAAAAATTATAAAACGGAGCAATGGGTATTATTTGTTCTTGAGGCAAGTGTGAAATTACCTATTTCTCTACTTTGCTTAATGCTTTAGGGAAGGCGTTTATTTGGTCATTAAAACATGGTGGAAACTATATTAGAACTGGCATTCTACCATGGTGAATTTTATGGCCCTTACCCCACCCCTCCTTTTATTATTTGATCCTTGCATTCTGCAGGATTGGATGAATAGACTGAGAATATGGAATATGGATTTGGTACAGAGAATTCCTGTTCCAGTCAAGGGTGTCTTAAAAAATTTGTTTTCAGAAAATAAGCAGGAGAAAGATGTTTTTTAAAAACCGTGGATTTGAATGAAAAGAGTAACTAATAAGTAAAAACCATCCAAAGCCAAAACACAGTTAGTTACCCTACCAAAAGGAAGTTTACTGCAAGACAGCAACAACAGCAAAAGCAAGAATTGTCGGGCAGGCACAGTAGCTCACACCTGTAATCTCTACACTTTGGGAAGCTGAGGCAGGCAGATTGCTTGAGCTCAGGAGTTCCAGGCTGCAGTGAGCTGTGATCGCACCACTGCACTCCAGCCTGGGCAAGAGGAATGAGTCCTGTCTCAAAACAAAGCAAAACAAAACAACAACAATAACTTAGGAATCATTGAAGTGGAGGGTATGTAAGTCATGCTTCTGTGTGAGGAAAAAAAAACTAGAAAATGATTTGGATTGACCATCACAATTGAAAGAATTCAATTTCTGAGTTTTATATATATACACACACACACACATAGATATGCATATATATGCATATATACATGTATGTATGCATATATATATGCATATATACATACATAACACCCATATAATAAATATATATGGTGTATATATATGCTTCAGTAGCTATAAGTTATGCTAAAATGATTTCTATTTTGAGATAAAATTCTAAATTATGATAGTGTAATGCTTCAACTATCACTTCTGAAAAGGATATAACAGAGCTTTCTGAATCCCAAGATTGGTCAAGTAACATTTTTTTTTTAAATTCTGTTTTGTTTTGTTTTGTTCTCTGTAAGGCAAAAAGCAGTCTCTTATCCCAGAGATCTCACATGAGTTGCTATGCAAATAGAACTTTCCAATTGGAGTTGCCACCGAGTGCGTCTATTCCTATTTTGTTGTATAGACTCAAGCTAGTAAACAGTTGTTCCTAAGTTGTTAGATGATTTCATTACAGCAGGTTTTAACAGAATCTGGCACTAACTTCTGAAAAAATGAGTTCATTCTATGAACAAGTGAACTAGTCAGAAGATACAGAGATCCAATTTGGGAGCTTTTTTTTTTTTTTTTTTTTTTTGAGATAGGGTGTCTGTGTCTCCTGAGCTGGCGTGCAGTGGTATGATCACGGCTCACTGCAACCTTGATCTCATGGGCTCAAGTGATCCTCCCACCTCAGCCTCCCGTAGCTGGGACTGCAAGCGTGCACCACCATGTTGGACTTATTTTTTTTTATTTTTTGTAAAGACCAAAGCTGGTCTTGAACTGCTGGGCTCAAGTGATCTTTCCACTTCCACTTCTCAAAGTACTGGAATTACAGGTTCGAGCAACCATGCTGAGCCTCTATTCAGTTTTTATATCAGCATGTTACAAAGGCATCAAAAAAGGACTGAAAGCTTCTATGGCCTGAAAAGAAAATATATGAGACCCCTGATAATAAAGTATCAACAGCAAATTGACATAGTTTTCTAATTATCAATATCTTTCTTGCTAGTATCTATATATGTTTACAGTATGCTATAGATAATTTTTACTGGGTTTTTTTTACCATTTTGTGGAAGCCCAGTTTTTACATATTGTATATTTGATATATATTGCTTTTGAAAACATGCAAGCTTTTTAAAAAGATATCGTTTTAAAAAAAAGTATTTTTACTTAGAGTCAAGTCAGATAAGCTTCTATATGTTTGGGAAATGAGATATTTTGTAGTTTACATTTTGTGCAACTTCAAACAGTTCCAACTTCTAATGACTTCATTCACGTGCACAGCGTGTATTTTTCCCACAGAGTCTGAAGCAAGAGCACTGGCCAAAGAGAGGCAGAAAAAGGACAATCACAACCTGAGTAAGTTGGTTTTATTTGTGTTCGTGACATTTGATATTAGAGTTAATATTCCCCCATATATCAAAAATGTTCCCAGAAATTCTGTAGAGGAGAGTTGATTTCTACAGCTGTTAAAATTATCTCTTCTTGTATTTGACAGAAACCAAGGTATATATTTTCCCCATATTTTATCTCAGATCAAATTGAATTTTGTATGTATACTTATTTTCAGTTTCTGAAGAGTTTTTATTTTTCTTGTTTATAGTGGTGGTTTTTTTATTTTCGCTCTCCCTCTCTCTTTTTTTTTTTTTTTTTTTTTTTTTTTTGGTGAGAGGGAGAACTGATCTCCAACTACCCAATTATAAGTGTTGCTCACACAGGAACTTATTAACAAAAGGGGATTAGGGGAGCACCTTCTCCAATGAGATTTGAAAGAAAAAGAAAGAAAGAAAGAGATCTGAAGGGGAGTAAATGGATGAGGTAGCCTCCTACATTTCTGACGTTATTTGTGACTTAAAAAAAATAGTCCTAAAGCATTTGAAATATTTTTTATGCATTTAATTTACTCTTGATCAAATCTTCAAATTGTCTCCTAAGAATACTTTAATTTTTGTTTAATATAAGCAAGTAAGACAAGCTGCACAGATTTTTTTTAATAAAGGGATTGAGCTTGGAGGTAGGAAATCGGGTGTGAATTTCTCATCTCATGGCCTCATGTTCTCTGTTTCTTGAATTGATTTTTAAGAATGTGAGTCATATATAAACACTTTCTCCTTATAAAAATGATAGAATAAGGCCAGAGTTCTCCTTTAGTCCCCAGGAATATGCATGTTGGTTTCATTTTGGCGTTGCTCTTCCTGACCTTTTTCTGTGTATTAAGAATATAGACACATGCACACAGAAAATAAATCATATGGATTTCTATGTTTTAACACAAACGGTGTCATATTGTCCATTGTATGTCGATTTTTTTCTACTGAGCAGTATGTTTTGAAGACCTTTTGCTGTTAGAAGTCTAGATCTAGCTACTTTTTGAAAACTAATTGCATAGTATTTTACAGTGTGACTGTATGATATTTAGTAACTTCCAAACTGCTGTGTGTTTATGTTTCTAGTTTTTCCCTCTTATAAACAATACCACAGTGAACGTTTTTATATGTGTCTCTTTGTGTACAAGAAAGTTTGTTTCTCTAGGTTAGAAACGGAACTGAGAAATGGAACTGCTGGGTCCTGAGGGAGCTGGTTTTTACTTTAAGAGCTACACCCCTCCCCAGTTCTCATGTCAAGTGTAAGAAGCTCTCCTTTTCTTTTAACCAAAACAGATGAACTGTTATCTCCAAGGCCTCCAGCTTCTCAGTAATTTTACCCTAAGATATTTCTTCTTTTAAAACACCTTAGAAACAAAATAATTAGGCATTACCCAAAACTACTTAAGTGAAATGTGGAAAACTGAGTTGGATCTTGTCAAAAACAATAGATACTTATCATCAGGCACCTGAACTCTCAAGGTCAAGGTTGTCAGTAAATTGCAAACATGATCAGCTCAAACTCTGAAGGCTATGATGCAAGCTAAAAGTCTCATCCAACCATTGGGAATTAATAATCAAGGTTAGATTGCCCCTTGGTCAAGCTGTTCCTCTTCTAGGAATTTATTTTGTACGAATACTTGCCAAAATGTACAAAAGGATACATTCATTTATTATTCACTCATTCACTCAGCCATATATACACACACACACACACACACACACACACATATATATAGATGGGGGGAGAGAGAGAGAGAGAGAGAGAGAGAGAGAGAGAGAGAGAGAGAGAGAGAGAGAGAGTGCCTCTGTTTTGTGTGAGGCACTTTTCTACAATGTGAACCAGAAAATGAGTTTCCCATCCTGAGAAACTAGCCTTTGAGTTAGGGGTCATCTACCATGTATTACCGAGTGAGATGAACAAGGGGCAGAATAATACGTATAATATCCCATTGTGTACAAAGAACACACTGGAGAGAGACGTGCTTGTGTATGTGTTTATATGGATGTATATGTGCATGGGTGACAATCTAGATACCACTCTTATCAGTGACAATTTGCCCAGGTATATAGATGTTGGATGGTATAAAGACTTGGCTTTTACTTTTTCTTTAATACACTTTTGTATTTTTTTAAATTTTTTACTAGCTTATATCATCTTTCTAATAAATAATTGGAAAGGGAAGTCACTGAACTAAAAACAAAATGTAGTACACCTAAATATTGACAGTGAAAGATGTCAGCTGTATGCTGGTGAGTGAAAAAAAAGATGCAGTCATTTTTAGTGTGATTCCACTCTAAATGTTTTGTTTCTTATTTAACACATATTTGTTGAGAGCGTACTATGTGCCAGATGCACACGGTTACTTGGAATGCAACAGCAAATAAAAATAACAAATAGATCAATGGGATACATGAATATGGGATGGCAGAAAGTTCCACATGGAGTCAAAGGGCAGGCAAGGGAGTATAGTGTCAGCATGGACTTGGGAGGTGGTGGATCAGTTTCAAAGAGGATGACCAGAAAGTCTCATAGGTAAATCTGAGTCTACCTGAGGGAGGTGAGTGCAGTGCCATTCACATATCTGGAGGTACAATGTTCCAGGCTGGTGGAACAGCCATATGAAGTCCTCCAATGGGGCATATCTGGCTTGCGTGAGGAATAGCAAGGAGCCAGAGAGGCTAGAGGAATTTTATGATTATTATGTGCTTAGAAAAAAATAAGAAGAAAGTATCATACTTAAGAGTTTTGGGGAAGGTTAGCTACTGGATCAAGGACCCCATAATTCCTTCTTCAAAACCACTGACCATCACTTAGGGTTTCTATTTTATAGAAGTCTAATGGTAGGACTTCATATTATATAAAACGGATTTCATCATTGGAATAATCCCTCAGCCAAAACAATTTATATTGGGAAAGCAGGGAATCACATTATCTAAGTATACAGACTATTAGTGGATCAAAAAGAAACATATATTATGGTATTTAGAGTAAGTATTAACAACTTCATTTTGTTAGACTTCAAATTGTTTGGAATTTATTTGCTTGACTACATTAATTAGAGACATTTATCATCTCATATGCCTTATTATGTCATCCTCCCCTAAGAAGATGATAATTGAACTTACACCTAGATTTATAAAATAGGAATGCTGTGAAGATTCATGGTACAGCTGAAAATACTAGACTTCAGTTTTAGGGCTGTGCTATCCAGTACAGCAGCCATTCACCACCGGTGCCTACTCAGCCTTGAAATATGACTGGTCCAAATTGTGATGTAAAATTGAAAGTGTAAAATGTGCCCTGGATTCCAAAAACTTAGAATGAAGAAAAGAATGTTAAGTATTTAATTGGTAAATGTTTACATTGATTGCCTGTTAAAATAATAATATTTTGGATATAATGGATTTAATAAAATGTTAATTTCATCTCTTTCTTTTTACTTTTTAAATAGTACTACTAGAACACTTAAACTTACATATGTAAATTATATTTCTGTTGGGTAGCACTAGGCTAGAGCATGGGTGTTTTGTGTGGCCCATGAGTTAAAAATGTTTTCTACAGTTTTAAATGGCTAAAAAAGGCCGGGTGCAGTGGCTCACGCCTATAATCCCAGCACTTTGGGAGGCCCGAGGCGGATAGATCACTTGAAGTCAGGAGCTCGAGACCAGCCTGGCCAACATGGTGAAACCCCCTTCTCTACTAAAAGTACAAATTTTAGCCAGGCATGGTGGCGTGTGCCTGCAGTCCCAGCTACTCGGGAGGCTGAGGCACAAGAATCTCATGAACCCAGGAGATGGAGGTCACAGTGAACTGAGATCGTGCCACTGCACTCCAGCCTGGGTGACACAGCAAGACTCCATCTCAATAAATAAATAAATAAATAAATGCTTAAAAAAAAAGCGACATGAAAATTATATACAATGAAAATTTCAGCATGACAAGTAAATTCTAATGCTTTTCATTAGATTTGCCTTGCAAAAAATTGTACTCATATGTTATATTTTGAATTTTATCAGTCAAAAATGTGTGGAAATTTGTTTTCCCTCTGGTTAAGTAAATATCTGCATAATATCCTCAATTTTGCTACTTATCCCACAAAACCACAAGTACTAACTTCCTGGCTCTTTGCAGAAAGTTTGCTGACTTCTGCTCTAAGGGGTTAGGTTAGAATTTGGGCTGTTCACCAGGTATTGCTGGATGTCCTTGCCAAGTCCCTAATAACAGTATCTCCAAGGCAATTTCATTATTTGTAACTGAGGATAGTAACTGATTTCAGGGTTGCTGTAGGAGCAAATGAGAAATCGTATGTATCTAAGGGCTTTGGAAATGATAAAGAAAGGTAGCTCATTTTTAACTGCAATACCAAAAACATAGTAAAAATAGGGAAAAAGTAGGTTCAGGTTTCCATTGTCATGACCTGAGAAGTTAATATGCACATGCCTTTAATGAGATATGCTAAAAGCATACATGGTACTGTTACTAATAGCCCTTTCCTGTGCTCTTTTCTTGAAGTTGAACGAAGAAGAAGATTTAACATAAATGACCGCATTAAAGAACTAGGTACTTTGATTCCCAAGTCAAATGATCCGTGAGTACAATTGCGTGTTAATCTGCATCATATATTTTTCGGACCTGAATGTTTTTTCATATGTTGTAAAAAATGCAGTTGTAAAAACTAAAGTAAAGAAGTCTCTCCTCTCCCTTTGGTTCTGTTCCTAAATTCTTCTTACACCTTTCTTTTGGTTAGTCTCATCAAATTAAAATTTCAAGACAAAAGCATTGAATTGTACAAAATGATCTTTGGACACTAGATGCTTTGGTTGTGAGGAGGTGGCTTTCTGAAACCTAAGAATTCTTTGCAAACAAATACTGAGCTTAAAAAATATTTCCTTTAATGATTCATGCAGAACAGAACTTTCAATAGCTGTTAAAGCTAGATTTGTTGACTGCTCTTTGACTTGTATAGTATCTCTAAATAGGCACTGATGAACAGACAGTAGAGACTTCAAGTTTAATGATACTCAACAGACAAAAAAAGGTCAATTGCTTTTATGAAAACTTGCCTGCTCTTTGTATGTTTTACCATTGTAGGGGAAAAAAGTAATGTTTTAATCCTCTTATTAAGTACAGGTCAGCTAATTTGGATTTCAGCTTTTGGTCTCTCTTTATCCACCCTGCCCCCTTCAGAGATAACAGCTGTAAAGATAATTTTCTCAAGTCTTTCCTACCAGCCTATAGTTACCTGCAACGTCAGCAGATAGGACAACAAACACACAGTTTTTATCCATTAGAAATTGGCTCATTTGAAGCAAGGGGCTAGAAAATATATACATTTTAATGGCCCCCACAGGCATTCTGTGAAATTAGCCTTTGAATATGACCTTTTAGCTACCTAATAAAATGTAAAGATGAAATCAAGTATTATTCATGCAAGGCTTATTAAATTTGCTATTCACATTATTGTTAGAGAATTTGTAACAAAATAAAATAAAACCATTACCTATTGTGAGGTGGTTTTGATGAATGTACAAGCACAATTCCATCTTCAATGTTTTGCTTTCCCAGGTTTCAAGGAAAGGCATTTTCAAACCCGAAACATTTCAGATTCTCAGTTCTGCAGCACAAATGTATCCTACTAAAGGGCTGTGACCTTCATTTCCTATAGTCAGTCTTGCATGATAGTTGAAATTGAATTCCCATTTTCCTGTTCTTTATCAGCTTTCACTTTTTAGCATATTCTTTTAAACTGTAGCGTGTGAATCTCTTTAGCAACATTTTATGAAATTATGGGGCTTCAGTGAAAGCCTCTATTTGCATATCTTCTTTCCCCATTGTATTAGAATACTTGCGGGTTTATAATCTGAACTGATAATGATCTTTAATTGTAGGCATTGTTTTAAGATAAAACAGACTATAATCTATATGGTGGTTTTCCCACACCAGGTTTCTAGAATGTGCCTTGGGGCTGCTACTCAGACGCAGTCTCATAGACTGGGGTCTCTGCCCAGTACCTTTTCTCCCACCAGAGCAAGTCTGCTTTTGTTGATTTTATATAATGGAGATCTATATACACTATTGTGTGAAAAAAGAGTCCCTCTTATTACTGAACAAAAAAAGTTTGAAAACCCTTTCTTAAGCTCAGAAGCATAATTGATTGATTGGATCTCACAAGGATGTAAAACCCAAGATAATTGGTTGAAACAATCACTTCTTTTAAACTGAGTGACCCCTCACATATCCCAATTCTGATTTCTCATCTTGCTGGCCTACGTGAAGCATCATTTATTTTAATTACATTTCTCTCTGGCTGCTAAAGTTACTTCTCTTACTTTGATCTTAGCTCTGAATATGAAGTCTGTGCTCACTCTGAGTATCTCAGGATGTTCCCCTGGGTTGCTATCTTTGGTGTTCAGACCCCAAGGACCAACCCCAGGGAATTCTCTGGGGGCTGGAACTGTCCCTTTTATGGGAGAACTTCTGTTTTGTTCTTAATGTAACCCATATGAGGATCAATTACTTGGTGACTTGTTTAACGACCCTCTATTCACCAGTTCCACCTGATACTTGTAGATGAGGAAATGGATAGAGAGAGGCTAGATAGCATGCCTGTGATAATTCTTGATTAAAAAAAATAGAAGGATGCTGAGTTTATGCCACAAACAATCTAGTAGTGCGATCTCACAGATCTGTTTTACCATCGTTTACTCTGACTGAGTTAACTTTTATAGTTTTAGAAACCTATAACTGTTTAATATAATGTTTAAGGAAACTGTAATCAACAGACCTAAATTTAAGTCCTGACTCTACCATATGGTGCTATGTGGCCTAGGACAAGTTGAATTGTCTCTGTTTCAACATGTGCATGAAGTCTCTATCTTACAAGGTGCTTGTCTGGGTTAAGTAAGACAATGTGTACAAACTGGGTGGGCAACACTAGGCACGTGGCAAACACTCATGAATGGTAGCTATTATTAATGTATGATTATCTCATTTTCAAAATTGAATGCTTTTAAAAAGGATACAATGGACTTTGGGGACTTGCGGGGAAGGGATGGAGCGGGTAGGATGGGGGTGATGGATAAAAGACTACAGGTTGGGTGCAGTGTACACAGCTTGGGTGGTGGGTGTACCACAATCTCAGAAATCACCAATAAAGAACTTATCCATGTAACCAAGCACCACCTGTTCCCCCAAAACTATTAAAATTTAAAAAAAAAAAAAAATTTAAGTTCAAAAAAAGAGATATGGAATGCTTTGAATATTGAATTTTCATTGAGCCTCAAATCCTAAAAATGTCTGTTTTCCTCCATTTCCATTGTAGAGACATGCGCTGGAACAAGGGAACCATCTTAAAAGCATCTGTGGACTATATCCGAAAGTTGCAACGAGAACAGCAACGCGCCAAAGAACTTGAAAACCGACAGAAGAAACTGGAGCACGCCAACCGGCATTTGTTGCTCAGAATACAGGTACACGGCCTAAGTTGTGTAAAGTTTACTGCTTGTTACCAACCTCAAGACAGTAGAAAGATGGATATAATGAGCCATGGGGGAGTTGACTTACATGATCCTAACACAGTCAGTCCTTATTATTTGTGGATTCTGTATGTGTGAATTTGCCTACTAGTAACCCCAAAATCAATATCTGTGGCACTTCCACAGTCATTCTTGGACATGTGCAGAGTGGCAAGTTTGAGCTACCCATGGCACGCATTTCCAGGTGAGGTCGAATGACCCTGCCCGAGGCTGACTGTCTGCTTTCTGGTTTCAGCTCTCATCCTCTAAACAAGTGCTCCTTTCGTGGTCTGTTCAGTGCTTTCTACATTATTGTTTCTGTTGGTGATTTCGCTGTTTAAAATGACCCCCAAGCATAATGCGGAAGCAATGTCTAGAGTTCCTGAGGGCGAGAAGGCCATGATGTGTCTTACAGAGAAAACACAGGTGTTGGATAAGCTTCTTTCCGGCATGAGTTACAGTTCTGTTGGCTGTGAGTTTAATATTCACGAGTCAACAACATACATTACATAAGGTGACCTTCAACAGAAACATACATATAACAAGATTAAGTGTTGTGACTGGGGTTTCACAGGAACCTAACCTGTAATTCCCCTGGGAACAGTGCTTCAGTGTTCACCCATTCAGTGTTCACAGTGACTTTGTAGAACATAAAAAACATAAGCACTGACTATATATGTTAAATAAGAAGATGCCTTAGTATTTGCAGGGTCTAGGAAGCAGTTGATGATCAAAGTCTGTGTTTATAAGGAACTTGGGGACACCCAGAGGATCTTATATTAAGGACATAATTCCTGGAGATAGTTATAAATAGTAGAATTGTAACATATATCTTTAACTTAAACTATACACCCTTAGAGGAAGACATACTAATTTTATTAATATGTACAAGTTGTGCGTCATCCTGTTCAGTGGGTACATGCACGAGTGTAAACAGGAGATGGGGAGTTCCTCTTCAGTGTCAGCTCCTGGAACTTCTCTCAGGTGCTCAGCCTCTCTTGTTGGGTGAAAGGGCACTACTTCCTCTGAAATGATCCTCAAAAACAGACTCCCTGTATAAACCAAAGGGGGTTTGTGAGGGTAATTTTAATTTGCTGACTTTGAACAAAACCTATCTGTAAGAGTCAACGACACCATACCTTCTTCTTGAGTAGGCTGACCCACTTTTTACTAGATTTTGCCAAAAAGCAAGGGTTGTCTTTCAACTTTTCCAGTACAACTGTTCATGGAGTTATTTTACGCAACAGCAGTGAGAAGTATGACACCCTAGAGACCATTGTGTTTCACCTAATGGTGTTCCTCCTGGACGCTGAACTTTTCAAACAGAGCAATTCACTTATAATAATGGTCTCCAGTCTTCTGAATGCTTATATTTTGAAATTTCACATCTCTCATTCACTGCAGCGATTCCTCAGCTGCGGGACGGGGAGGTGGGAAGCCACTTCCCTGTTGGAGTGCATTTTAGGACTCTGGGTAGTGAAGGAGAGGTTGTGTGTAATTTGAAAGCCCTCCTTTCCCCTCCCCTCCTCTACCTTGGCTTTGGTTGTTGGCTTTATGTTCTGTCTCTTCAATAAGTAGCTATAGGTATTTAATCTCTTGAACGTAGTCTACCTATTTATAAAAGCAGCTTGTCGGCCGGGCGTGGTGGCTCACGCTTATAATCCCAGCACTTTGGGAGGCCAAGGTGGGTGGATCACGAGATCAGGAGTTCAAGACCAGCCTGGCCAAGATGGTGAAGCCCCATCTCTACTAAAAATACAAAAATTAGCTGGACGTGGTGGCAAGCATCCCAGCTACTCATGAGGCTGAGGCAGAGAATCTCTTGAACCCAGGAAGTGGAGGTTGCAGTGAGCCAAGATCACGCCCCTGCATTCCAGCCTAGGTGACAGAGTGAGACTCCATCTCAAAAAAAATTAAAAAATAGAAATAAAAATAAAACCAACTTGTGGCCGGGCGCAGTGGCTCACGCCTGTAATCCCAGCACTTTGAGAGGCCAAGGCAGGTGGATCACAAGGTCAGGAGTTCGAGACCAGTCTGGCCAACATGGTGAAACCTCTTTACCAAAAATACAAAAAAAAAAAATTAGCTGGGCGTGGTGGTGGATGCTTGTAATCCCAGCTACTCACGAGCAGGAGGCTGAGGCAGGAGAACCCGGGAGGCAGAGGTTGTGGTGAGCCAAGGTTGTGCCATTGCACTCCAGCCTAGGCTGCAGAGCAAGACTCCGTATCAAAAAACAAACAGAAAAAGCAGCTTGTACTAATGTGTCGTTTCCTTCTACAAGTATTAAAATGTAATAACTATTTTGAAAGAGTAGCTAGGTTTTGTTTTATTTTAGGGTTCCAAACATGTATATTCATATGAAATACGAATATTGTGAAATATGTGCATTGGAAATTCCATGGTGACGATATCTTGATTTTCTTCCAATGACGATGTGAGGCAGCCTTCAGAACTTTTGCATATCACAGAAAACATTATTAATTAGGAAAGTTCTGCGATGCAATTAAGCCAGAGTTCTCTAGATGAGATTTATCACCTTATTTAGAAATCTGAGTAATGCTTTAATCAGCTGATAAATATTTTTAATTAGACAACAAAGGATTAGAGTAAGATGTTTGCCTCTTTTAATCCAACTTTATTATTCTTTTTCTGAAAAGACAATCTGCATGTGTGGAAGTGCTGTTCCTATTAGCATGTTGGTGTAGACTTACAAGAGTCCATGTTTTCAGTATGGGCCTAAGGGCTTTCTTTCATTTTCACTCTAAGTGATGCACGCAAAAGTTTTCACAGAAGAAAGAGCATGAATCCTTAATATCAGTGAAACAGCCATTTTATTAAATAGCCCAGGGCTTTCCAATGATGCCTGAAGAAACTTGTGTTTCTGGAGATTATTTAAAGGAACTTGAAGGTACTTGTGTGACATCTCAAGCTCCTGGCTTTTACTCATATTGCATCCAAAGAAGGATTTTGCAAACCCAAAAACCTTGAATTTAGACTGAAACATGGCTTTTCAAGCACATATGTTTCTCAGCTTGTGGGCAAAGGTTGAGAGGCCATGTCATGTGGAGAGTCCTTCCCCTCTCTGATAAGGAAAGGTGACTTGCTTCAAATTTGTATTCTCTTTCTACGTATTATTGTTTCACATAGAAGGGATAGCATTGGAATGGAGAAGCAGAATGCTTATCAGGAATCAATTACAGTCTCTATGGTTCATTTTAGGAATGCCCAGGGATATACTCAGAAAGGAAAAAGAGAAAGAGCTTGCTTGGAAGGCATTTTGCAATGAGATACAGGGGGAATCAATGGCATTTAGTAAGTGTATTACTCAGTTAGTGCGGCTGTAGTGAAGTGCCACTGACTGGGTGGTAAACAAGAGTTATTTTCTCACAATTCTGGAGGCTAGTTGTTGTCCAAGATCAAGTTGTCTGCAGGGTTGGTCCCTTCTGAAGCCTCTCTCCTTGGCTTCTAGATGCCCGTCTTCTCCTTGTGTGTTCACATGGTCTTTTTTCTGTGTGCATCTGTCCCAATCTCCTTTTCTTACAAGCACACCAGTCCTACTCGGTTTAGGCCCACCAGTATGATCTCATTTTAAATTAATCGCCTCTTTAAAGGCCCTGTCTCCAAATACAGTCACATTCCAAGGTAGTAACGTTAGGACTTCAACATTCAAATTTTTTCCAGGACACAATTTAGCCAATAATAGGAATGTATGTGAGGAAGGAAAGGAAAAAAGTTGTTCATCTTATAGATGAGAACTTACTTGTTGAGTTAAAAACATACTTTCCCTTTGCCATCGTGAAATGGGTTAAATGATGCTTCTAAAACTTTAGTTACTTGCATAGAACTTTCACAGCTTTTGCTATCACTACCAAAACTTTTTAACTTCATGGCACTCTTAGTGTTTTAGCAAGCTTTTTACCATCCCCCTAGACCAAAAGAAATACCTACTCTTTTTGTTAGGTCCAAACAACTTATTAAGTATTTAGGTTCTAACAACTTGGTAGCCATTTGAAAAAATAAAACATATAAATTGAAAGGAAAATAGCATTTTTATTTTGTTATTAAATAACCATATTACTTACTAACTGGATGTGTGTGCCTGTTGGGCACTGCACAACTTCTAAAGTCTCTTGGAATCAGACTGGACACCACCACCCTTGTTGCCCAGTCCACAGCGATGTTCATGCGAAACTTGTTTTTCTTTCATCACAGCAACCGCCAAAAGCCCAACTCTGCAATGATATGACGTACTTGAAGAGTATATAGCACAGTCTGATGCTGAAAGAGAACTATCTTGAGTTTAGTAGTTCTCAGGTAGTATTGCCATTTCCCTTGAAATGTTAGGCTATCTCCAGTGCTCTGTGAGTTCATTGGGGACCTCAGTGCACAGCTGAAGGACCATGAAACTATGTTACTCTTTACTGAATATGTTTCTTTTTTCTTTTATTTTGTTTTTCTTTTTTTTTTTTTTCTTTGAGATGCTGTTTCACTCTTCTTGCCCAGGCTGGAGTGCAATGGCGTGATCTTGGCTCACTGCAACCTCCACCTCTCAGGTTCAAACGATTCTCCTGCCTCAACCTCCCGAGTAGCTGGGATTACAGACGCGCACCACCATGCCCGGCTAATTTTAGTATTTTTAGTAGAGATGGGGTTTCACCATGTTGACCAGGTTGGTCTCGAACTCCTGACCTCAGGTGATCCACCCCCCTCGGCCTCCCAAATAATATTTTTATCAGCTTGCATTTAAAACTTCATTTTTGTATTTTTTTAACTTATCCTCAGTGTGAACATTAATATCTGCGAGAGACCATCTCTCTCTGTTTTTCATACATAGTCAAATCTATAAAACACCTAAAACTTTATTTCATATACTACCAGTGGTACGTCTACTATACTTTGGAACATACAGAGCTTATTAATTTAAAAGAACAAAAAACTTTTATTTTGAGGATTTATTGTTTTCCAAGTATCTGATTTTTAATAATAGACTTTATTTTTTAGGAGTTTTTGGTTCGCAGTAAAATTGAAATGATGCTGCAGCTATTTCCCATACACTTCTTTCCCCCAAGCACGCACGGCCTTCCCCATTATCAGCATTCCCTACCAGAGTGGCGCATTTATTAGAATCAATGAACCCACAGTGACAGTTCATTTCCCTCCAAAGTCTATATTTTACATTCCCTCTTGGTGTTGTACATTTTGTGGGTTTGGCCAAATGTCTAATGACATGCATCTACCATTACAGTATCATATAGAATGGTTTCACGGGCTTAAAAGTCCTCTGTGCTCTGCCTGTTTCAGTGTTTTATCTTTACTCTTATTATAGGAACTTGAAATGCAGGCTCGAGCTCATGGACTTTCCCTTATTCCATCCACGGGTCTCTGCTCTCCAGATTTGGTGAATCGGATCATCAAGCAAGAACCCATTCTTGAGAACTGCAGCCAAGACCTCCTTCAGCATCACGCAGACCTAACTTGTACAACAACTCTCGATCTCACGGATGGCACCATCACCTTCAACAACAACCTCGGAACTGGGACCGAGGCCAGCCAAGCCTATAGTGTCCCCACGAAAATGGGATCCAAACTGGAAGACATCCTGATGGATGACACTCTTTCTCCCGTTGGTGTCACTGATCCACTCCTTTCCTCAGTGTCCCCCGGAGCCTCCAAAACAAGCAGCCGGAGGAGCAGTATGAGCATGGAAGAGACGGAGCATGCTTGTTAGCGAATCCTCACTGCACTGCATTCACACGAACTGCTTCCTTTCTTGATTCGTAGATTTAATAACTTACCTGAAGGGGTTTTCTTGATAATTTTCCTTTAATATGAAAATTTTTTTCATGCTTTATCAATAGCCCAGGACATATTTTATTTTTAGAATTTTGTGAAACAGACTTGTATATTCTATTTTACAACTACAAATGCCTCCAAAGTATTGTACAAATAAGTGTGCAGTATCTGTGAACTGAATTCACCACAGACTTTAGCTTTCTGAGCAAGAGGATTTTGCGTCAGAGAAATGTCTGTCCATTTTTATTCAGGGGAAACTTGATTTGAGATTTTTATGCCTGTGACTTCCTTAGAAATTAAATGTAAAGTTTAATTGAAAGAATGTAAAGCAACCAAAAAGAAAAAAAAAAGAGGAAAAGAAATCCATACTAACCCTTTTCCATTTTATAAATGTATTGATTCATTGGTACTGCCTTAAAGATACAGTACCCCTCTAGCTTTGTTTAGTCTTTATACTGCAAACTATTTAAAGAAATACTGTATTCTGTAAAAGACAAAAAAAAAAAAAAATGCAGTCTTTTCATGAAGATTGTCTGGTTAGAAAACATAACTGATACCAACTGAAACTGAAGGGAGTTAGACCAAGGCTCTGAAATTTAAAGTCTAATCTTGCTCTCTTTTATTCTGTGCTGTTACAGTTTTCTTCATCAATGAGTGTGATTCAGTTTTTCATAAGATATATTTTATTTTGAAATGGAAATTAATGTCCTCTCAAAGTAAAATATTGAGGAGCACTGAAAGTATGTTTTACTCTTTTTTTTTTTTTTTTTTTTCATTTTTGCTTTTGATAAGAAAACCAAACTGGGCATATTTCTAATTGGCTTTACTATTTTTATTTTTAAATTATGTTTTACTGTTCATTTGATTTGTACAGATTCTTTATTATCATTGTTCTTTTCAATATGTTTGTATTAATTTGTAAGAATATGCATCTTAAAATGGCAAGTTTTCAATATTTTTACAACTCACTGGTGGTTTTCCGCATTCTTTATACACCCATGAAAGAAAACTTTTATGCAAGGTCTTGCGTTTAAAAGACAGCTTTGCGAATATTTTGTAAATAACAGTCTCACTCAGAACTGTTTTTGGACACATTTAAGGTGTAGTATTAATAGGTTAAAACCAGGCTTTCTAGAAAGAATAAACTTGCATATTTATTTTTAGGATATGAAAATAGCAATATTCTTGGAGACCGATAACCATAGTGTTAATACGCCCATTCTGGTCATTTAAATTGGGGTTTATTTCAGCAAACTTGCTGAATTTATTTTTGAGAAAGAAATACTGTATTGGCAAATTACTGTTACTTGATAACAATGTTTTAACAAGGAGCAATGTTGTAAAGTTAGTTTCAGTGCATTATCTACTTGTGTAGTCCTATGCAATAACAGTAGTGTTACATGTATCAAGCCTAGATGTTTTATACAGATGCCATATAGTGTTATGAGCCAGGCTGTTGAATGGAATTTCTCAGTAGCAGCCTACAATTGAATAGCAAGTGGCATAAAGCATATCCATTCAGAATGAAGTGCCTTAAATATAGCAGTAGTCTTTTTTGGACTAGCACTGACTGAACTGTAATGTAGGGGAAAGTTTCATGATGGTATCTATAGTCAAGAGGAACATGTAGCATGGTGCCTATGTAGACAATATAAGAGCTTCCAATTTTCCTTCAGATATTTTTAATATTAAATATATTTTAGTGACAGAGTGCCAACTTCTTTCATCAGGAAACCTTATTCAGGAGGGTTTTTAAAAAGTGTTTAAATGTCAAATGTGAACTGGTGATGGGTGATGGAGGGTTCAGAGAGGAGTGATTGTCAGATGTGTGAATGGATGGTTTAGGTGAAAATAATCAACTGCATAGTTCCCGCGCACGCTGGGCAATGAGAATCCTTGGAAACATTGGTGATGCTATCAGTTTTATAGCTTTATTACTTAAGGGGGTAGGGAAAATTAGTTCCCATTCTTTCAACCCCCTTAACTGTATAGCTGTTTTCCTAGAATAGTGATGCAAATCTGCATGAACAACTAATTGTACCATAGTGTTCATTGATACAATCATAGCATTGTCTATTTTTCTCTTCATATTTATATGGGGGGGAGGGCACTGGATGCAAAAGTTGAAGATCATGATGCTATGATGTTAGTTTTCCTTAGCTGATTTTGAGGGTTTTTAAAAATAAAGCAAGATTGACTAACCTACGGCCAAGGGAACAGGACCATGGTTAAGCAACCATATAGAAAGCTTTGTTGAAAGAAAGTATGGCATCTTGTACCACTGCCCTGACTGTTGCAACTCCTAACCTTGCCATTGCCTGCCTCCCCGTCCCCTTCTCCTTAAGAGACAATTTCTGCAGGTGGCAGGTGAGCAAACCCAGGAGAATGCTGCAATCTTGGGGGTGGTTTTATTTATTTATTTTTTGCCAAATAGAGTGTGGATTCGTTTTAGGGGCTAGTTAAGCCAAGAGGCAGTGGTTTGGGCTTGTTGTTTGTAACAAGAAAATGATCCACACCACTCCCCCCATTCCCGGGTGCAGAATTGTGACTCGGGGTTGGGCCTCTGTATGGAGTGACCAAAATGCCAAAATTGTCTGTCTGCCTTTGAGTAGGGCAATGGAAATACCAAACCTTCTGACTTTGCCAAAAAGCATACAAGCAACCTGGTCATACATAGGATGACAAAATTCTTTCTGGTTGTTTTTAAACAATAAAGCAATAAGAACAAATACAATACATAGGAAGTTAAAAGCACAAAGGAATGAACTTATTAATATTTTTGAAAAATGCACTGGGAAAAAGTTGATGTCAATAACAGTATAAAACAGCCCTATTTCTTGATAAAAATGACAAATGACTGTCTCTTGCGGATGCTTGGTACTGTAATGTTAATAATAGTCACCTGCTGTTGGATGCAGCAATAATTTCTGTATGGTCCATAGCACTGTATATTATGGATCAATATTAATGTATCCAATGAAATAATCGACTTGTTCTTGATAGCCTCATTAAAGCATTTGGTTTTTCACATAGTGGTGGCCTATTGTGTTAATGCCAATTTTGAATGTTATCTGCCTTATCAAAAAATGGTAGCGCACATTTTCTTCTGATTTAATGAATAACAAATTGCATGAAAATTTAGAAAATGCCAGTAAGTACTTTTTTTGTTTAAAATGCCATTCTAAGATGTTACTTTTTGGTTTTAAACATTTTTGATTACTTTTTGACTTACACTCAGATGAGCTATAATTATGCAGCTTTTTTATCCCCCTCTGAATTTGGGGAGATTTTAAACTCCCAAATGCCAAGACTTCATTTTAGATATAGGAGTTTTATTTAAAATGTTTCAGTGAGAGGTGGCTTTAAAAAAGAGAAATTGTCAGAGAAACCCTTGCATATTTACAGAAAAGATATTGGGTTTTTAAAATACAAATTTACAATAATGAAAGCTTAATATACTCAGGCTGCCAGCTCCTGGTTGCTTTTTTTTTTTAATACACTACTTAAGAATCATTTGATAAATGTTGGATTTGAATTGGAAAGTGTCAGACAAAACATGTCTTTATTCCCTAGCTAGACCTTAAACTTCTGCCCTTTTAAAAAATATATTCTGGTTTAACCTCTGGAGAAAATGAGCAAGAAACTTCCTGTAAGGCTGCCGAGCTGACTGTCAGCTTTTTCCTAAGTTTAATTTTCTTCTTAAATTGTAATATACAGTAATGAAGGCCTTTCTTTTTCAGGCCTATTTGAATTATTTTTATTTTCCCTAGAAGTACAACTGCAGGACCCCTTAAAAATATGTAAAAGTAGGAAGATTTCCTTTTGGAACAAGAGAGAATATTCTGGACAAAATCAAAAGCAAGTAAGCTGAAACTTGGGGCTTTTCATCTCCAGGGGATCTATAGCAATACCTTCACTCACATTTCTGTCCTGGTATTTACCAGTAAACAGTCATTTCACAGCCCATAAGGATCCTTCATCTTTAGCTTCCACCCCCCCACACACACACAATTACGTGTTATAATGGTGTTACCTGAAGATTAGACATTTGCCTGCAATGTGTATGACTTCATTTGATATCCACAGACTTAATTTCTTAAAATTTTATTAAGCCAATTCACTTTCAAATAAATTACATCCATTCAGTCACCACACATGGCCTCTCAGTTAATCTTCCTGGGTTTGAAGCTTATCTCTGCCCACATCTTGCTCTGTGATTTTGCGCAAGTTATTTGGCCTCCCTGTGCCTCAAAAGTAGCTACCATATAGTGGTCTTGTGAAGACCATTCGAGTTAATAATGCTAGAATTTGTGCTTGACAGCACATAGTAAATGCTCAGTAAAAGACAGCTTTTCTTATAATAATCACCTTCATTACTAAAATGGAGAATACTTTCTGGACCAACTAAAATCATTATCTGTATTAGCAGTGACATGCACACCACATTTGGCAAAGCACTGAATTACAACATAGATTGAAGATGTGTGTAAACCGGCCAGGGGACAGAGCCCCAGGCTATTTTGGAGAATGGAACCTTGCTGTTTGTAAGACCTAGGATAGGAATATTTTAGAGAATTAATAATAACCTCAATGTAGCACATTAAAATACCTTCAGCACAAATGACCTAAAATTTAAATTGTTTTAAACCTGTACATTCTGCATGTATGCTTCTGCCATGAGAATAATTATATTATTTTCATAAAATATGCCTTACTGAAGCTGAAATCTTTATTATATTCTTTTGAAAAATTAAACTTTTTAATCCTTTGCGATATACACTAATATACAGCTAAGAGTGGTGTCTTGACTGTATCCTGTCTTCAGTTTCCTATCAATATTGAAATGTTTTTCAGGATTTTATTTTCAATTGTACTTACATTTGATGACTTCTTTGGAAAACTATCTGAGAAGTTAATCTTCCTAATCCAGCCTACATAAATGAACTGTTAGAATTACCCTGTTTTTATTTTTTTGTGTATGCCAAGATTTAATGCATAGCCAAGTAGCATGAGGAAAGCTCCTTTAAGAGGAGTGTTGTAAAGTTAGATTTTCATTATATTTAGAGAGAAATGGTGATGATCTCTTAATTCTTTGCTGCCACATCTGAGGCTCAATAGCAGTGGCTTTATGTCTGTACCCATAATAACATGAATCCATAATACACATCTGAACAGAGTGTAAGTGAAGAAGCTTTGATTATCCTGGTTTTTCCAAGAGGCATATATCCTCCTCCCCTCAAAAAAAGTGTAGAGTAAACCTGCCATATTAAAATTGTCAAGGTCCTGTATATAGCATAAAATGTAGACATGGTTAATTGTATTTGTGTTCAATATTTGTAGGTCTTTTGAGCCTATTACCTATACCAGATTCACTGGAAAGTGATACGAGTATACACAAAACCAAATAAATTTCAGCAACACATCTAAATGGTAAAGACAGTTTGCTTTTGAAAAATTTGCATTTTAAATTTCTAATTATGGAGTCAGTTGAAGATATATCCAAATGGGTGCAATTGTCACTCAAAATTCCTTACATATTATTCAGACAGCAAAATCTATGTAAATAGAAACCACGAAACTAGTGTTTCCCAAACTTCACTTTATGGAGCTAGTTCCACAAGCTGTTGCACAAGTTGCTTTGAGGAATGGGGGTTTGGAGGTGGGCTGGGGTGGGGAAATGCTCTACTGTAGTTAATTTTGAGGAAGTTAGCTTTGGGAAATGCTGAGCTAAACAAATTTGAACAGGTATCTCTACAGCAAGGCTTCTCATATTCTAAATTATGCTAATGGGATTGAGAGTTTGTAACATTTCCCGATCTCGTTTGGCCACAGGACTATGTGTGTGTGTGTGTGTGTAAGATACCTGCTAATTGTTCCAAAGAACACCATTTGGGAAATTCTGGAGATTTTACATAAATTATTTAAACTCAATAAATATATATTTTTTTGTTTTCCTAAGGCAAGTATGCTTACATTTGTTTATGATTCCACAGGTAGAAGTCATTGTCATTAAAAAATTATTACTCCAAAGAAACAAATTGGCTTAGGTTTTCATCTCCATTGAAAATATAAAATTCTGATTAAGGAACATATTGGCATTAAAAAATTGTTATTCCTGAATTTAAAAAGTAA
Organism: Rhinopithecus roxellana; assembly: GCF_007565055.1. Classification (NCBI taxonomy): domain Eukaryota; kingdom Metazoa; phylum Chordata; class Mammalia; order Primates; family Cercopithecidae; genus Rhinopithecus; species Rhinopithecus roxellana. The sequence goes on from NC_044549.1 coordinate 60,699,287, forward strand.
CATGTTTTCATTTTCAAAGAAAATATTCACTCTGGTTATGCACATGTTCAATGTACTTTTTCTATAAGTGGTAATGTAAGAAGTTCTTTATGTTGAATGTCTCCCACATCTTTAAATATGGACAACCTAATGTTTAGGAAATATTTGGTTTATAACTTTAGGTTCTGCTCACTGGTTTTTGCTGGAAGGACATTAGGAAGAATTGTATGGTATTCAGAATTGATGTAGGCTTGTCAATGACTCTTTTTCAATGAAGGGAAGTCCTGACAGATGGACCAGGTTGTATCTCCAAAGTTCGGTTGTTAATTGGTTATAGGCCAACCCACAAGAGCTATATTAATTCTTATATGCCTGTAGTATATTATAGGACTTACTAAGATTGTTCTAGCATTTAAACACTGTATTACGAAGCCCAAGGGAAAATACATTAACACGTCTTTTCCACTCCTTACAGATGAGATCACAGATTTCTTTCATTCAATATCTTTTAAAAATACTGTTCAGCCCTCACTCTTCGCCTAGGAATAAACGGTGAACTGAGGAATTTCACTCCAGTGGAATGAAGGAATTTATTGGCTCATATTACCATAAAGTCCAAATGGCAAATATAACTTCATGTATGCCTGGGTTCAAGGGCTCAAACAAGCATTCAATCTGCCTGTCTGTAATTTTCTTGGCGCCAACCTCCTCTTGGAGGCAGGTCTTCTCCATGAGGTCCCCTCTGGCAGTTTCAAAGTCCTGTAGACAGCCAGCACCTCTTTCCCAGTTGCTATGGTGAAGTCCCTATAGTAGTTCTGATCAGGCCTACTTGGTTATGATCACCATAACCCAAAAATGGAACACACCAGTGGGCCAGGTCTGGGTCATATGTCCACTCTGCCAGATTCACTCAGCAGCACCTAAACCTTGTGGACCAAGAGACAAGAAGGTGGGACTCACTCAGACTCCAAAGGGTAGTACTGTTCCCAAAGCAAGAAGAAGAGGAATAGTAAGCAAAACAACAGATATTCATTGCTTAGACTTCAAGAAGACTGAGCAAACTCTACCCTTGCCAACCTTTTGCCTTCTCAGATGCACAAATTTGGAAGGTTTTTCTTCCTTTACCCTGAACCCCAGGGTGATAGAAAGGGAGGGAAGGGAGATACTAAATCCCTACAGCTGCATCTCCCTCTTCCTCATTCTTCATAGCTCATTTCTCATAACCAGCTCTCTGGCTCTCACCCCCTACTCAGTTCTCTACCAGACAGAGATCCTAAGACCCAAGTTTTGCAATAAAATACAGTTGTGTGCCACATCATGATGTTTCGGTCAATGATGGATTGCATATGTGATGGTGGTCCCATAAGATTACAATGGAGCTGAAAACTTTCTATCGCCTAGTGACATCGCAGCTGTCATGCCGTGAGCTCAATGCATTACTTACATGTTTGTGGTGATGTTGGTATAAACAAGCCTACTCCACTGCCAGTCATAGAGAATTATACCACATTCAATTATGAACAGTAACATAATACTTGATAATAAATGACTATATTATGGATTTATGTATTTGCCATTTATCATTATTGTAGAGAGTACTCCTACTTTTTAAAATAGCAGGTCCTTCAGAAAATATTCCAGAAGAAGGCATTGTCATCAGAGGAGATGACAGCTCCGTGCATGTTCCTGCCCATGAAAACCTTCCAAGGGAACAAGATGTGGAGGTGGAAGACAGTGATATTGATGATCCTGACCCTGTGCAGGCCTAAGCTAATGTCTCTGGTTTTGTCCTTGTTTTTAACAAAAAAGTTAAAAATTGTTTTAAAATGAAAAATAATAAAAAGCTTATAGCATAAGAAAAATGATTTTATTTTATTTTTATTTTTATTTTCTTTGAGACAGAATCTCACTTTATCCCCCAGGCTGGAGTGCAGTGGCCCGATCTTGGCTCACTGCAACCTCCACCTCCCAGGTTCAAGTGATTCTCATGCCTCAACCTCCTGAGTAGCTGAGACTACAGGTGTGTGCCACCATGCCTGGCGAATTTTTATATTTTTTGGTAGAGATGGGGTTGCGCCTTTTTGGCCAGGCTGGTCTCAAACTTCTGACCTCAACTAATCCACCCACCTCGGCCTCCCAAAGTGCTGGGAATTCAGGTGTGAGCCACTGTGCCCAGCCAAGCAAATATTTATGTACAGCTGTACAATGTGTCTGTGTTTTACACTGTGTTATTATGAAACAGTCAAAAAGTTAAAAGCATCAAAAAGTTTATAAAGTAAAACATTATAGTAAGCCAAGGTTAATTTATTATTGAAAAAAGAATTTTTTTGTAAATGTAGCCTAAGTGTACGGTATTTATGAAGTCTACAGTAGTGTACAGTAATGTCCTAGGCCTTCACCTTCATTTACCAGTCACTCATTGACCCGCCCAGAGCAACTTCTAGTCCTGTAAGCCTCATTCACGAGCCCTATACAGGTATCCTATTTTTAAAATCTTTTATACAGTACTTTTACTGTACTTCTTCTATGTTTAGATACACAAATGCCATTGTGTTAAAATTGCCTACAGTATTCAGTATTCAGAGGACTCACCAAGCTCACTCCTCTAAATACAAATGAACTCTTACTTCTGTCACTTCTAAAGCCTACTTTGTTATTAGGATGTTTTCAGTTGCCCACAGCAGAAACTAAACTCCATTTGGCCAAAAAAAAAAAAAAAAAAAAAAAAAAAAAAACGAAAAAAAACTCCAGGGGTGAAACTCAGAATGATGACTTCAGGTGCTCAAATGGCCACTACATGCATGCATTGCTCCCTCTTCTTAGACCTGCTGTCCTCTGTGTTGGCTTTATTTCTAGGCAAACTCTCCCTATGAGGTGGCAAAATGGCTAATGGCCCCAAACACAACCTTGCAGTTTATCAACCAGCCTGGAAAGAGTGTTTCTCTCCTCCCAGAGTCTCACTGGCCCAAACTGGCCAGTATGTTTAATCCTGGACCAGTCATTATTGCCAGCGGCATGGAATACACTGACAGGCTATTCCTAATCATAGTTTTACTCACTGGGCTAGGATTGACTCTGCCTTTTTGGAGGAGAAGGAGGCAGCCCTAAAAACTGAGAAGCCCTCATCCAAGTTGTCCTTTCTGCCTGTGTCCACCTGCTTTTCCAACAGTTAGCTCCTTATCTTTCAGGTTTCAGATGAAATTTCACCTTCTCAGAGAAGAGGGCACTGACCACCTCACATAATAGAAAAGAGACTCTATTTGCCTTTCCTTAACATACCATCTTGTTTATTTCCTTCATAGCCTTGGGTTGCCTTTTCTCCTTCTCCTTCTCCTTCTTCTCCATCTCCATCTCCTGCTCCTTCTCCTTCTGCAGCTCCTTCTCCTGCTTTTCCATCTCCTGCTCCTTCTCCTTCTCCATCTCCTTCTTCTTCTACTGCTTGGGCTGGTTTCTTGTCCCTTTCATAGAAAATATTCATATTTGTGATCAGTAGACAAGGGTTGGCAAGTTTTGCCACAATATTGTCAATAAGAATACAGTCTTATTTTAAAAAAATAAGTAAATGAAAGTACTAGGTTAAGAGAATCTGCTTGCTAGGACTGTGGAAATATTTGTTTACAAGCAGCATGTTATCACATCTCATTTACATGAATTCTTGGGAGAATAAAACTTCCACGTGAATTAACTTACAGATGGCTGAACTTAGTGCTTTAAATGGCCAAAATTTTATTTTCACTATTTTTGATGATAGGCTTTCTTAAGTGTATGATTCTCTACCTCTTGAAACAGACTATAATGAATATAATTTTACCTGTGCGTGATGACTCAGGGTCATCTTTAAGATTGAGCTGTAACACAATGATGTCCTTGGGGGCTTCAGAGATGTAATGCAGGTTTTGGTCCCTGTGTAAAGAGGCCCTAGAGAGCAGCACTTTTACCCCATCTTCTTTCCTCCCAAACCCCTTCAGATTTCATGCTCCAGCTCTGCTGTGGGCTTGAGAGAATTGCTAATCCAGTTAAGTCTTTAACAGTTAACAGAATTGTGTCTTGTATAAGGAAAATGTGCCTCGTGTAAATATCTGGGCATTCTGCTGCCTAAGCTGCAATGCATAAGCTTTAGTGCTTTGATTTTAGCTATGAGGAAATCTTTTCCTCCCCTAGTTGCCTGTTTTCTTGACTGCACTTTGGCTAACTAGAAGTTGCTGGATCTGTGACCTAGTTAAATAAGTTTTTCTATAATTAGAAACACAGGTTAGACTTGTTAGGGTCATGAGATTTCATTTTGTTAAGCCACTTGTAAGCCATTCTTTCAACACTTTGTAGAAATTCTAATAGGTTAGTCCAACTCAGACAATGAGAGGGTCAGCAAACTGTTCTGTAAAGGGCCAGGAAATAAATAATTTAGGCTTTTCAAGTCAAAAGGCAAAATTAAATATATTGTGTTGGTGCTTGTATAACAAGAGAGAAAACAAATTTCCATCAATTTTTCATTGACGAAATGCTAAGTATAATAATAACTGAATATCATTCTTGTAATACAACTCTACTTTGAAGAGGAATAGAATTCTTTCAGGGGAAAAATAACATTTTGATTAATTGCGGTTCAAAGTTCCTGTCCCCTAGCCTCAGACTGATTGTAAATGTTTATCTGTAAAAGCCACTCTTAACTCACAGGCTGTTCAAAAACAGGTGGCAGGCCAGATTTGGCCTGCAGGCTATCTTTTCCCAACCTCTGGACTGTGGCAGTCTAATGTCCCCCGATGACTGTTTTCTCTTCTTCATGTTAGCAATAGAATGCCCTAAATTGTAGCTCAGCACATAGCCATACTGCCAGGTTCCATAGTTCCCAGCCTCTGTTGTAAGTAGGTGTGACCCTATCATTAAATGCTGCATAATGGGATGTGAGCAGTCCTCCATTTCTTCCTATTTTCTAGGAAAGAGTGAGAGCTGAAACAGCTTCCTTGGACCAGAGATAAATGTCCTGTGTTGGATATGGTGGAGCTGCTTCATCTTGTATCTCCAGAATACTGTGTAGAAAAAAAAAAGAAATGGTTGTCTTATTTAAGATCTGTGTGATGGTTAATACTGAGTATCAACTTTATTGGATATAAGGATACAAAGTATTGATCTTGAGTGTGTCTATGAGGATGTTTCCAAAGGAGATTAACAATTGAGTCAGTGGGCTGGGGAAGGCAGACCCACCCTTAATCTGGTGGGCACAATCTAATCAGGTGCCAGCACAGCTAGAATATAAGCAGGCAGAAAAACATGAAAAAGAGAGACTGGCCTAGCCTCCCAGCTACATCTTTCTCCCGTGCTGGGTGCTTACTCCGCTTGAACATCGAACTCCAAGTTCTTCAGTTTTGGAACTCGGACTGACTCTCCTTGCTCCTCAGGCTGCAGATGACCTATTATGGGACCTCATGATTGTGTGAGTGAATACACACACACACACACACACACACACACACACACACACATATATTCCATTAGTTCATGTATATATATATGTTTTTTTCCATAAGTTCTGTCTGTCTAGAGAACCCTGATTAATACAGATTTTGGTACCAGGAGTGATCCTAAAGGAACAGAATATTAAGGATGGAGTTTTTTAGTCGGTTTTGGGGTTTCTGGAGTTGGCTGCTTAACATGATTAGACCCAAAAAATGCTAAGGACTCTACCTCTAATAGTACGGAGAACACCACTGATAGTCCTTGGCATTAGCCATTTAGAGTATTACTCAAAAAAAATGCATTTGACATTCCCAATTCATCGCTAGTGAGAGGCAAAGAATTTAGTGACTCTATGCATAATAACTTTGACCATATATAGAGAACCAAAGAACATAATGAAGCTGGTTGTTGCTCCTGAGTTCAGTGAGCAAAGTGATTAAAGAAAATGATGAACTCAGGGATTCTGTGTCCCGGCTTCAGAAGCAGATACTGAGCCTCAAATCTGCTAAGATTGCCCAGAGTGAAAGTCTTATCTTCTGTAGAGAAAGAGCTGAAATTGTGGAAAAACAGACACAAGCTCTTATCATATAAGTGGCTGACCTACAAAAAAAGGTGCATGTACAGCTTTACCAGGTGTCTACTGTTGAAGTGAGGGCATTGATTGGAAAAGAATGGGACCCTGCAACTTGGAATGGGGATGTGTGGGAGGACCCTGATGAAGCTAGGGACACTGAGTTTGTAAACTCTGATGAACCCCTTTTGCCAGAAGAAACAACTTCCCCATCCCCAGTAGTGGCAACATTCCCTCCCCAACCCATGCTGCCATGAGCCTTTCTACCTTTGTCTGAAGAGATAAACCCTGTGCTGCCTGAGGCAACAGCGATGGCCTCCCCTGAGGCAATTGCCAGGCAAGATAATGTTGATTCTCCTGAAGAACCACCCCCAACATCTATAGATCTATAACTAGACTAAAGTCCTGGTGGGCCCCTAGAGGTGAGCTTGAGAGTGTGACCCATGAGGAGGTATGCTACACTTGAAAATAATTGCTTGAGTTTTCTAATTTATATAAACAGAAATCTGGAGAACAGGTGTGGGAATGAATATTAAGGGTGTGGGATAATGGTGGAAGGAACATAGAGTTGGATCAGGCTGAATTTATTGATTTGGGCCCACTAAGTAGGGACTCTGCATCTAATGTTGCAGCTTGGGGAGTTAAAAAATGTTCTAATCATTTATTTGCTTGGTTAGCTGAAATATGAAATTAGCTGTGAGTGAACTGGAAATGCCTTATCTCCCTTGGTTTAATGTAGATGAAGGGATCCAAAGGCTTAGGGAGATTGGGATGGTGGAGTGGATTAGTTGTTATAGACCTACTCATCCCAGCTGGGAGGGTCCAGAAGATATACCCTTGACTAATGCTTGTGAAATAGATTTGTGAGGGCAGCACCTGCATCTTTGAAGAGCCTTGTAATTGCTCTTCTCTGTATGTCAGATCCAACAATGGGAACCACAGTCACTCAATTATAAAATTTAAATACAATGGGAACAATTGTATCCTGAGGTGGCAGGGGCCAAATGGTGGCACTCAACTGTCAAAGGCAAGGTGGGTGTAGCTATCATAATGGACAGCAGAGGCAAAGCAGCAATCAGAATAGTCTGATTCCTATAGAGCTCTGGCATTGACTAATTAATCACAGTGTTCCTATAAGTGAAATTGATAGGAAACCTACTGCATTCCTACTTCATTTATACAAACGGAAAACTTCTAGGTCAAATGGACAAAAGACTAATTTGAATTACAAAACCAGAGACTCATGGCCCCTCAATCAATTCCCAGACTTGAACCAGTTTACAGACCCAGAATCCCTTGAATGAAGGGAAGGCCGGGTCCCCTTGAGAAAGGACCCCACTACATTACCAACAATTTATGCAGTGAATCTTTCTCCCATACTTCCCCAAGGAGACTTATGGCCTTTTACCAGGATAACTGTGCATTGGGGAAAGGGAAATGATCAGACATTTAGGGGACTGGCTCTTGGATTCTAGAGGACCCAAAACATCACTGTGGTCCTCCAGTTAAAGTAGGGCTTATGGAGGTCAGGTAGTTAATGAAGTTTTAGCTCAGGTCCAACTTATAGTGGGTCCAGTAGGTTCCTGGACCCATCCTGTGGCCATTTCCCCAGTGCCAGATGCATAATTGGCATAGACATACTTAGCAGCTGGCAGAACCCCCACACTGGCTCCCTGACTGATAGGGTGAGGGTTATTATGGTGGGAAAGACCAAATGGAAGCCATTAGAACTGGCTCTACCTCAAAAAATAGTAAGCGAGTAACAATATCGTACCCTAGAGGGATTGCAGAGATTAGTGCCACCATCAAAGACTTGAAAGATGCAGGGGTGGTGATTCCCACCACATCCCTGTTCAAATCTCCCATTTGGTCTCTGCAGAAGACAGATGGATCTTGGAGAACGACAGTGGATTATCATAAACTTAACCAAGTGGTGACTCCAATTGGAGCTGCTGTACTAGATGCGGCTTCATTGCTTGAGCAAATTAACACATCTCATGGTACCTGGTATGCAGCCATTGACTTGGAAAATGCCTTTTACTCCATTCCTATCCATAAGGCCCACCAGAAGCAATTTGCCTTCAGCTGGTAAGTCCAGCAATATACCTTTACTGTCCTACCTTAGGAGTATCTCAACTGTCCTACTTTGTGTCATACTCTTATTCAGAGAGATCTTATTCAGAGAAATCTTGATTGCTTTTCACTTCTGCAAGATATCACACTGGTCTATTACATTGATGACATTATGCTGGATCCAGTGAGCAAGAAGTAGCAAACACACTGGACTTATTGATGAGACATTTGTGTGCCAGAGGATGGGAAATAAATCCAACTAAAATTCAGGGACCGGCCGGGCGCGGTGGCTCAAGCCTGTAATCCCAGCACTTTGGGAGGCCGAGACGGGCGGATCACAAGGTCAGGAGATCGAGACCATCCTGGCTAACACAGTGAAACCCCGTCTTTACTAAAAATACAAAAACTAGCCGGGCGAGGTGGCGGGCTCCTGTAGTCCCAGCTACTCGGGAGGCTGAGGCAGGAGAATGGCGTAAACCCGAGAGGCGGAGCTTGCAGTGAGCTGAGATCCGGCCACTGCACTCCAGTCCGGGCGACAGAGTGAGACTCCGCCTTAAAAAAAAAAAATTCAGGGACCTTCTGCTTCAGCAAAATTTCTAGGGGTCCAGTGGTATGGGGGCTGTTGAGATATTCCTTCTAAGGTGAAGGACAAATTGCTGCATTTGGCCCCTCCTACAACCAAGAAAGAGGCACAATACCTAGTGGGCCTATTTGGATTTTGGAGGTAACACATTCCTCATTTGGATTTGTTACTCCTGCCCATTTATTGAGTGACCCAAAAGAATGCCAGTTTTGAGTGGGGTCCAGAATAGAAGAAGGCTCTGCAACAGGTCCAGGCTGCTGTGTAAGCTGCTTTGCCACTTGGGACACATGACCCAGCAGAAACAATGCTGCTTGAGGTGTCAGTGGCAGGTAGGGATGCTCTTTGGAGCCTTTGGCAGGCCCCCATAGGTGAATCGCAGTGGAGGCCTCTAGGATTTTGGAGCAAGACCCTGCCATCTTCTGCAGATAACTACTCTCCTTTTGAGAGACAGTTCTTGGCCTGTTACTGGGCTTTTGTGGAAACTGAACGTTTGACTATGGATCATCAAGTCATCATGCGACCTAAACTGCTTATTATGATCTGGATGCTTTCTGATCTATCTGACCATAAAGTGGGCCATGCACAGCAGCATTCCATCATCAAATGGAAGTGGTAGATATGTAATGGGGTTTGAGCAGGTCCTGAAGCACAAGTAAGTTACATGGGGAAGGGGCTCAAATGCCCATTGTCTCCACTCCTGCCACCCTGTCTTCTCTTCCCCAGCCTGTGCCAATGGTCTCATGGGGAGTTCTCCATGATCAGTTGGCAGAGGAAGAGAAGACCAGAGCCTGGTTCACAGGTGGTTCTGCACTATATGCAGGCACCACCTGAAATGGACAGCTGTAGCACTATAGCCCCTTTCTAGGACATCCCTGAAGGACAGCAGTGAAGGGAAATCTTCCCAGTGGGCAGAACTTAAGCAGTGCACCTGGTTGTGCACTTTGCATGGAAGGAGAAATGGCCAGATGTGCAATTATATATTGATTCATGGGCTGTAGCCAATGGTTTGGGTGGATGGTCAAGGACTTGGAAGATGCATGATTAGAAAATTTGTGACAAAGAAATTTGGGGAGGAGGTATGTGGATGGACCTTTCTGAGTGGTCAAAAACTGGGGAGATATTTGTATTCCATTTGAGTGCTCACCAACAGGTGACGTCAGCAGAGGAGAATTTTAATAATCAAGTGGATAGGATTCTGTGGATACCACTCAGCCTCTTTCCCCAGCCACCCCTGTCACTGCCCAATGGGCCCACGAACAAAGTGGCCATGGTGGCAGTGATGGAGGTTACACATGGGCTTAACAACATGAACTTCCACTCACCAAGGCTGACCTGGTTACGGCCACTGCTGAGTGCCCAATTTGCCAGCAGCATAGACCAATACTGAGCCATCGATATGGCACCATTACTTGCAGTGATCAGCCAGGTACCTGGTGGCAGATTGATTATATTGGACGTCTCCCATGATGGAAAGGGCAGAGGTTTGTCTTCACTGGAAAAGACACTTACTCCAGATATGGGTTTGCATATCCTATACACAATGCTTCTGTCAAGACTACTATCCATGTGCTCATGGAATGCCTTATCCACTGTCATAGTATTCCATACAGCATTGCCTCTGACCAAGGCACTCACTTTACAGCTAAAGGAGTGTGGCAGTGGGCTCATACTCATGGAATTTACTGGTCTGACCATGTTCCCCATCATCCTGAAGCAGCTGGATTGATAGATCAATGAAATGGCCTTTTGAAGTCACAATTACAGTGCCAGTGAGGTGACAAGACTTTGCAAGGCTGGGGCAAAGTTCTCCAGAAGGCCGTGTATTCTCTGAATCAGTGCCCAATGTATGGCACTGCTTCTCCCATAGCCAGAATTCACGGGTTCAGGAATCAAGGGGTGGAAGTGGAAGTGGCACCACTCACCATTACCCCTAGTGATCCGCTAGCAAAATTTTTCCTTCCTGTTCCCACAACATTATGTTCTGCCGGCCTAGAGGTCTTCATTCCAGAGGGAGGAACGCTGCCACCAGGAGACACAACAACATTTGTATTAAACTGGAAATTAAGATTGCCACCTGAACACTTTAAGCTCCTCCCTACCTTTAAGTCAACAGGCTAAGAAGAGAGCTACAGTGTTGGCTGGGGTGATTGACCCAGGTTCTCAAGATGAAATCAGTCTACTACTCCACAGTGGAGGTAAGGAAGAGTATGCACAGAATACAGGAGATCCACTGGGCATCTCTTAGTATTACCATGTCCTCTGATTAAGGCCAATGGGAAACTACAACAGCCTAATCCAGGCAGGACTACAAATGACCCAGACCCTTCAGGAATGAAGGTTTGGGTCACTCCACCAGAAAAAAAAACCATGAGCTACTGAGATGCTTGCTGAAGGCAAAGGGAATGCAGAATATGTATTATAAGAAGGTGATCATTAATACCAGCTACCACTACGTGACCATCTCTAGAAACGAGGACTGTAATTGTCATGAGTATTCCCTTCTCCTTTCGTTAAAAACATGTTTGTGCATGTATAGACTTGTACTGAGAAAATATCTTCATTTTATTTCCTTTCTCCTTTATCACGTGACATAAGATTTATTGAATTTAAATAAGCATTTAAGTATTGTTAACTTTATGCAATGGTGTTTGAGTAGGGTATTGGTGCATTTGCTGTTGTATGAAGGATAGTAGTATTATGTTAGGGGTAATTATGACCTTATTATTGTCTTTATTTGAAGATTATGTATGATCTTAGGAGATGTGTATGGGTTCAAGTTGACAAAGGGTGGACTTGAAATGGTTAATAGTGAATGTCAACTTGATTAGATTGAAGGATGTAAAGCATTGATCCTAGGTGTGTCTGTGAGGGTGTTGCCAAGGGAGATTCACATTTGAGTCAGTGGGCTGGGAAAGGCAAACCCACCCTTAATCTGGTGGGCACAATCTAATCAGCTGCCAGCGCAGCTCGAATATAAGCAGGCAGAAAAGAGTGAAAAAGAGACTGGCCTAGCCTCCCAGCCTACATCTTTCTCCCTTGTGGGATGCTTCCTGCCCTCAAACATCGTACTCCCAGTTCTTCAGTTTTGGAACTCGAACTGGCTCGCCCTGCTCCTCAGCCTGCAGACGGCCTATTGTGGGACTTTGTGATCATGTGAGTTAATACTTAATAAACTCCCGTGTGTGTGTGTGCGCGTGTGTGGTGTGTATGTATAGGATCTTTTGTAATAACAGCTTAGCTATGTGGACACATATATTCTACTATTTGCAGTTATAAGCAAGGAATTTTTTCTCATCCTCTTTCTTCTCTTTTTCCTGCTCCTCCTCTTCATCCTTTTCTTGAATGATATTAATTTAGAATTTTCACTATTCCCTACTAGCCTTCCTACTCAGATAATCTAAATTAATGAGGTTTTCTCTGCTTAAGCAAAAACAAATTAAATTCCCTTTGTAGCTTGAATAAGAATAGTTGAATTTGAATTTAAAAGGTATCTAAGGATTTTTTATGTTTCCTAAACAAAGCTAATGTGATGTAGTTGTTCTTTTGTAACAGTGGGAAGCAAAAAACATGGGATGTATATCTTACCTTGGTTAGTGAAACCTGCAGGCAGATTTTATCTGTTTATTGGGATTAGTATAGAAGACTGGATAACAGTATTTAATACTTATTTCTTTCATTGTCAGATGAACTTTTTCTTTAATCATATCTAGTTTGAGATGAGAAACTGCTGACCTTGGAGTGTTATACATACACACGTTGTTCAAACTTGAAAATTATACAAGAAACAAAACTAGCACAAATGCTATGATTCACTGTAGAAAAGGATAGTTATAATGATACTTTTCTTAACTTTCTTTGGGGGTTGCAGTTGGCTATGAGATATGTGTTAACTTGCTAAGTTCAGATCTCTCCTGCCCCCGAAAGGTTGACATCTCCCAACAAACTTAATGTGCGAGAAGGATCCTGCCCTGGCAATGTCTAACATCACACAGCTTTCCACTTTTTTCTCTCATACCCAGTCTCTACTAGTGTTTCCAAGTAGCAAGGAGCATGAGCAAACTTTCTCTGCTCTTGAAAATCTAGCTCAAGGGTGGCAAAAACACCACCCTTGGTTCTCACATCACCACTTCCTGAAACCACTTTCATGGCTGACATTACTAATCAGTGGCCACAGTATCTCTCTGAGCCTGGACATGGCTTCACAAGTCACAAAAATGTGTTCTTGTCAGCCACAGCTGATTGATCACAGTTGTTTCTGAATGTGAAACCTATTTTCCAGTTCCAATCTACTTGGTGAAAAAGGTGTGCATTTAGGAGGATATGTCTGGTTCACAAATTTTCTTACGCAATAAGATGCTACTAACATGCATTGTTTAGTCCAATTTCAGGACCACAAGTAGGTAGCTTCTCTGTCAGCTCCAAAAAAACAAACAAAGGAAAAAATGTGTGCCATGTTAAAACTTAATCAATCGTTCGTAGCATTCCTACATTAAGCCTACAAATATAGGAGAACATAGTTACTTCTCAATCTGGATCCAGAACACTTCAATACCAGTTATTCCCATGCCTTTCTTTTTTGTGTACCCAGTATTTAACCAATACATATTTGAATGGATAAATGAATGCTCATGTGTAACAGTTGAAGTAGTATTTTTGAATATGTTCTAAATAGAATTTCAAAATTTGGAGAGAAATTAGAAGCACCTATTCCAATGATTTACAAGACAGGGTGCATAGTTTTAAAAAAGTATGGTAAATAGTATAAAATTTTTTACTTCAAAAAGCAAAAGTAGCTATTTAATAATGTATACAGGAAAGATCTTGTTACTGGGGAAGTGTGGAGGTACCACTTCTTGAGTGTGAAGACACATATGCAGAGGAGGGGAATAGAGGCATAAGATTCTACTGTTTCCAAAAGTGGGATATGTGTTATAAAATGTTAAGAAATGCTCATCACTTGACAGATAAACAAATTGACCTAAGAGGTTAACAGACATCTCTAAGATCACACCACTGCTCTGTGGCAGAGCATGGGCTAGTACCTTGTTTCCCGACTTTGTGTTCAGTGAGGCCAGCAAGAGAGATGGCAACAGGGTGTTTTAGAGTATAGTGCATTCGCGATTTTGGAGTATGACAAGACCAACAGACCAGGAGATGATCGCCATTGCAAAGATAGATTCAGGTGGGTGCCACTCCATGCCATGTGGGCCACATGGGGAAGCATCAGGGTAGGTCACAAGACAGAACAGAGCAGGGAATTATGGGCAAGAGCTTCCATTGTGGTTTTTATGGGAAGGGATGGGAAAGGCAAAGAAGCAGACCTAGAATTGGCCAGTTTGAATCATTTCCATGAACTCTGGGGGATAGAGGTTGTCCCTACTTGTATAGTACTGTCCTTGGAGTGGTTGGGGCAGGTGGATAGTGGCCAGGAATGTAAGAGTCCAATAAGATAGCTGGCTAGAAGGGTAAAGTCTGGATTGGCTAGTTTATATTGAAAAGTAAACTCATGGGAGGAGGACTCCTCCCAAAGAGTGGGGAGGGGCGATGGGGAAGGCAGGGAACCAAGGCAAGGTGACTCAAACATACTACCAGGTTGCCCAGGACAAGGCATGTCCAACATATGCCTATAGGACAAATGTGAAAACATCAAGTTACAGAAGCTAGATGTGTGTTGACTACACTAGGATTCATGGTTCAGAGAAGACAAGCTATTAGTTGGCCCAAGAAGGTAGAGAGGGAGAAGGGATGTGGGGAGGGGGATTGAGGAGTACCTGTTTAATGGGTCCAAGTTTCCTTGAAGGTTATGAAAATGTTCTGGAATTAGACAGTGGTTATGGTTGCACATTCCTGTGAATATACTAAAACCCACTGAATTGTACATTTTAAGGTGATAAATGTTATGTTTTGTGAAATTTTTCTTATTAAAAAGTTGGAGAAAAGAAAGTAGAGAGAAACAAGATACATTGCTTTAGGTTGGAGAATAGCTGCTTTAAGGTAAGGAGAAGATTTCCCTACAAACTTCTAGCTAGAATGGGCTGCTGCAGAGTAGAGCCAAAGTAGGAAGCCAGGTTGGAAACAAGTGTTAGAGATGAAGAGGGCAAGTTGGAAGGGAAATCAGACTTTGGGTGGGGGTTGATGGGGTTAAGTTTGTTCCTAAGCTATGGGTGTGAATGTTGGGGATACAGCAAAGTTTAAGTTAGGAAGGAGAGGGGAAAGAAATGTTCAACTTTATTACAATGGTAATGAGACCAGAAACAGGAATAGTGTTTTCATTCATGTTTCCCCAAGGACGACTCTTGACTAATAGACTGTTTCTTCATTTGTCAAAAATCAAGTAAACTTTGTCTGAAGATGAAATATTGTTATGATAACACAATGATATTCTATTTCATAAACACTAGTTACATTTGTGTTTGTTGGTTTTTCTTTTTGGCCATGAGATCATACTAGAATTTCATCAATAAGGATGTTGGTTTCATTTAATGATTAGGCCTTTGCATTTAACTGAAAATGCTAGGCTAACCTAGTTTAGTTATTTCATTGAGTTGTGTTCAATAGTGGTGTGCTATGAGCCACCAGTTAAAATATAAATTAGCTAGCAATATTGACGTCTTTTTCTATTCTGGCAACACACTTGCTTGCCCACACATGCACAAGCACTCATGTATGCATCAGTGCACGCACATGTGCAAAAACAAAACTAAAAGCATTTATCAAAATCAACTAAACAATCGGTTTCCAAATACCATTCCACAAAATAGTGCTTGTGCAAAGCATGACATTCATCCACAGGTATTTATGGTTAAGTGAGAAAAATCAGGACAACTGTTTGAGCCTTCCATAAACCTAAAAGTACTTAGTTTAAAGAAGTGCCCCTTATTCTGAATTAATGTACTTTATTATTTTTATTATTAAAATTACATTTCTTTTATAAATTTAAAGATTTAGATCCCAACATTGTTTATTCAAATTTTGATGAAAGATTCCTGGCTTATGAAATCCTCCACTTGGTTAATGCAACATCTTAAAAATATGTGTAATTCTACATAGAGCCTAGGAGTTATCCTACAGAGAAGAAACCCTTGTGAGAACTTTTAGTTAATAACAGTTGTTTGCCTGCCTTAGTTGTTTAAGACACCAAGCACAGATAGAACACAGGGTTTCGAGTTAGAAGGGTAGATCACTTACCATGTAACCTTAGACAAATAATTTCAGGTTTTTGAATCTCAGTTTCCTTATCTAGAAAATGGAAGTAAAAATGCCCATCTCAGAGGGTTGGAGTGAAAATTAATGACAGAAAAATATAGAAAACACTATTTCCACACTTGGCAACACTTGATGACTGTTGCTATTTTCTCTTCAGTTGTGTTTGTACCATAATGTTTTCTTTCAAACGATAGTTGTCTTATCTCTGTCAAAAATAACTCTATTATTCACCATCATATCTTGGTTAGAGGTTGTAAAGTCCAAACGACATTTTATTATAGTGTTTAAAAAGGTATAAGACGTCAAACTTCATTTTTCAGTGATAAAAAGATAAAGCTTTAAAATAGAGTTTCATAAGGGGAAAGGCTAATAGTTATTTTTCTTTTAAAATATGTTAATGGAACATTTATAAGTCTGCGGATTTTTCTGCAAGATCTACACAAGTTCTCAATCACACCAGGCTCTATAATGTTGTGGTCAAGAACACAGATGCTGGAGACAGACTGAGTTCTAATTCTATGCTCTCCATTCACACCTTATAACCGTGAGCAAGGTATTTAACCCCTCTTTTCCTCATCTATAAAAAGGCACTAAATAACATCCCTTGTTGCAGACAGTTGCAAGGATAAATGCATTAATACATGTCAAAGGACCTGTGCCTGTTTCAGGCTAACATTCAATAAATGTTACCTCTTCTTGTGCCACAGATGCTGATTTTTTTCTTGGACTGTCTTTCTAATCCAGCTATGGGTAGCTTCAACCCACAAATTTTCCAGTATTTTTCTTATTTGTTTCCTGTTTGACTTATCCATTGAAACATAAGAAAGCAGCCCAAAAAAGCAGCATAAAACAAAAGGCATTTTGTTATGTCCACAGATTTTGTGGGTCAAGAAGTGAACAGGACTCAAGGGGAATTGCGTGTCTCATCTCTGCTACATGATATCTGGGGACTCAGCTGACAAGACTCCAACAGAGAGTGGTAACTCAATGACTTGGGGCTAGAATCATTTGGAGGCTTCTTCAACTCACAAGTCTGATGCCTTGACTGGAATGACTCAAAGACTTGGCTCAGCTGGGACTGTTGACCACAGCGCCTACATGTAGCCTTTCCATGTGGCTTGGGTTTCTTTCCCTATGGTGGCTGGTTCCTCAGCGGGAGCAACCCCAGAGTGAGTGTTCCAAAAAGCCAGACAGAAGCTGCAAGGCCCTTGATGACCTGGCCTCAGAAGTCAGGGAGCATTCTACCATACTTTGCTGCTCCAAGCAATCATGAGCCCTCTCTGATTCAAGGGGAGGGGAGGTAGACTCCACTCTGGATGGGAGAAGTGTCAAAGATTTCAGATTTTTTTTTTCTTCTTTTTAAAAACTTTCCTTCTATACAGCTATCTCCATTTTATCTAAAGCACTTGTTCTCCAAGTTTTCCTGATTACTGGTCCCTAATCTTCCTCAAGCTCTGTATAACTTTGATAAACTCTCAACCCTAAAATCTGAACTCTAATCATCCCTCTGGTAACCTTTGCTGCTCTTCACACAGCCCAGATGACATTCCCTCTCACTGCCCACTCCACAAACCCCACCTCACATCCTCTTTCTTTGCACCAGCTCTACCTGCCTACAGAAGAGCCATTAGGTAGGATAATATTTGTATAATACTAACCAGAATTTCCCTCCATATTATAACTTCCTCCTTGGTCTATCCACAACTTTGTGAAGCTCACATTATTCTTTTTTATGGACTTAGAGAAGGAATGTACCTTCAGACAGTAGGAAACAGAGGCATCTCCTCTGAAAAAAGTAGAAAAAACAGCAAAGCACAAATATTTGGTCACAAAGATTCCCCCAAGAAACTTCAGAACAAGTTCCCAGTTAGGGGAGAAGAAAAGGTTCGAGAGAGAATAATGAGAACAGAAATATTGGTGGGTAGCAGAGAGATGAGCTCTGTGCACTATGACTTAGGTCAAAGCTTAGGGAGATGGTTAAAATCCCAAATAGTTTTAAGGGACCTGAGAGCAGAAAGGACCTGAGGCTGTTCCTGGGTAAGTCCCTGGAGAAGTAGCAATACTCTGAAAAAAAAAAATGACTGTATTTAGGTAGGATGGGGCCTTAGCAGCCTAACCACCCACTTAGAAAGACCTGGAATTAAAGAAGGAAACAGCCAATCATGAAAAGACCTTGCAGAGGGAGTCGAGAAAGACTCCTATGGGCTTTTCACCAAGGATCAAAGAGAATGACATTGTGGACCAAATGCCTTGCTCCCTCAATGTTCTTTTCAATAAACTCCCCCTGAAACATAAAAATTCATGGAAAAGGAAAGAGAAGCCCAAATTACAAAGATTAACCTTCCATCTCCTTAATAAGAGGTGGTAGGTTCTAATTTTAGAAAAATAAAGTAAAAAAAGCACACCTAACTGTGTACTGTGTGATTTAGGGTCACATATATTTAATGTTTCATACTGATAGAGGTTTCCAGAGAGAGGTGGGTGCATACAATGGAATAAATAGTATATGGCATTGGCTTCATTATCAATTCTAATTTCTGTTGTCTTGAAATTATATTATATATTAGATCCTTGTTAAATGCATTGAAAGGGACTAAGAAAGCTGTTAGGTAAATGGAAATTGTTGCAAATGGGAGTTGCCATTCATTCATTTAAAACTTAGTGAGCACCTACTATATGTCAAACATTGTGTTAGATGTTGGAGTTACAGAAACGAAAAGGACATATTCTTTGCCCTTGAAAATGAAGCTCACATTCAAACAGCTTTAGAACAGACATGATTTATTTGTCTCACAGACTTGGTCTTAGGTTCATAGCTAGACACATGCCAATGTATGGGAAATCTGGTCAGTTTGGAAAAAGTACACTCTTAGAGTTCTTCATTCAAACACATAATGATTCCTGTGGCAATTCCCTCCTTCTGTGAGTTGGTCAACAGACAAAAGAGAAAGCTTTGAAACACATACACATGTATCCATGCACACCATCTCTATATTCTGGAATACAGCATGTTGCCACTGCATAATATGTTTAGACAAAAACCATTTACTTTATAGTGATCTTTGTTCACATGAGATCTCCAGTAATAAATAGTATTGCCATTTTCTTCTTTTTTTGATGTCAGTATAAGATACTCATTTAGAAAATGCACTGGATATAATGTCACCTTAATTACGGTATGGGAAAGTGTGATGAAAACAAATTCACATATCTAGCTTTAGGCTTTAATGCCACTAGTCTCATCTGTTTATTCCAATGAATTACATTCTGGCACCCACGAAAATCACATAACAAATGCGTAACTAATGCGACATTCACACAAAACATTACATTAGTTCCATACGATCAGCTCTATTCCAGTGAACACCAAACCAAATCACGGTATTGTAATGTGAGTTGTGATTTAATATCCTCATTTGTAAGTAGTTTTGTCTGAAGCTGGCATGTTGTTTACACCACTCATGGTGGTTTCAAAGACATAGTATATGCACACTTTATTTGGCTTGGCTACCTCTGTCCACCGACCCCACATGGACACAACCCTAAATAATATATCAAATAATATTATTATTTTACTACTAAATATGTTCTCAACCATCTTCCTACCAGCTGCCAAGTTACAGGCAGGCATCAGTTGACTTTTTTCAAAAACTCAAAAATCCCTATCATGTTTTAGGGTTTGGAGAACTAAAAATTAGGAGGAAAACAGATTATAATTCCAGCCCAGGGAAATTTAACAGCTGTGTACTACTATTATAAAGTGAGGTTAAAATGATTCCATGAGCAAAAGTCCAGTCTATTTTGAGGCAAGACATTCTTTCTGCCTGAAGTCTTTTCCTCCCACTCTGTATGGCTGGCTCAGTGGCATCCTGTAGGCCTCGGCTCAGTTGTTAGCTCCTAAGAAGGCCTCTGACTCCCGTATTTAGAGCAGGTCCCTCTGTATCAGTTACTCTCTATCACATCACTCTTTGCGGCCATGTCAACTAGCTGCCTGCTCTCCCTTTTTCCTTAGCAATCGAATTGCTACCTAATTTCTAGGTGAGCCTATGGCCAACCAGAATGATGTCTTCCTATTCCAGCTTTCCCCGAAGCCAGGAACTATATTCTTACTACTGGGGCAAAACACTAATTATCCTTATAGGGAGGGATATGGCCCTCTTCTCACCTTTGTCCTCTATGCAGGTGTAATGGCTGGAGGCCAAGCAACCATCTTTGGTCTGTGAGCTGGAAAGCATATGTTGAGAATGATGAACAAATCTGGACCTTTGACGAATTCATGAAGCTGCCTTATGCATACTTGAAGAACCTACTTCTGACCTCCTCTAATATGAGAAAGAGAGAAATAAACTTTCTAAGCCACAATTAACATTCAACATATATAGTAACTGCTCCAACATAAAAACTTGTTCCAACCAAACAAAATAGGGCACTGGTCAATCAGAATTGATGCCAGTGTTAAAAAATTGTAGCTGCCCCTATATATAGGCTGAATCACAACACAGGCTTGGTTAAAGCCAAATGATTTTGAATCTTCTGTCACTTGCAGCTAAACCTAATCCTATGAAGTATATTTCATTTTCTTTATAACCCCGGTTGTAGTCTGTGATTATCTTTTCATTGTTTTACTTGTTCATTATCTTTCTCTCCCCTTAAAATCTAATCTCTATGAGGGCAGAGACTCCTCTGGGGTTTGCTGCTGGAACATTGCTCTGTTGAATGTTAAAAGAATGAATGAACTATTTCTTTAATTTTTTATTGCGAGATATAATATTTTGGGAATTGCAGATCTGGAGGAGTGAAAAGAATTCTATTTGGAGAACTAGGGTTGGCAGTGGAATTGACAAAAGTTTTTTTTTTTTTTTCTCCCAGACTCAAAAAAAAAAAAAAAAAAACTGATGAAATTAGTGGTAGATAAAAATTCATTTCTAGCTTCTAACAAGGAATCACAAACAATGGAGGACATATAAAGAGAGTAGCAGCTTTATTAATAATACTTTCCTACTCCATTCGTGATCTTTTGATGACAACCCTACCGGAGACACTCTTTATCAGGCACTAAAGCAATTTAGATGCTGTCACATGCCTTTCTTGATATATACGTATTAGACATAAAGCAGTTTTCTGTTCTTTAGCTTATTTTAGTATATAATTAAAACTCTGACTGTCTGCTACTAAGCAACGGAGCATGGCAGAGGTTGATCACATCCTATCACAAAGATAGAAAGAGGAAAAATAATAAAAATAATCATACACATTCCTGTAATCAGTCTTCAGATCTTAATTATGTTTTAACTCCTTTGTTATGCCAAAGGCAATGCCTATTGGTGTTTAAAGGACACTCTCACTTTTCTGCCTAAGTTCAATCTAGTTCTTTAATTTGGATCCTAGTCTATTTATGAAATTCTTCGGAGGGCATTTAAGGTCATAAGGGGTGATAGAAAACTGAGATAGGACTCAGAGGTTTAAGATCCATTCAGCCCTCAAACTGGTTTGCTGTGTCCAGGGGTGCAGCCAAATTATCTCCTCTGAGGTACAGAGCCTGTTGTGGGGTGCATGCAAGACTGGAGGAGGATAAGTGAAGAAGGAGGCAGGGTTTGCAACGTTGGTGGGTAAGCAAGTGCATACATACACAAAACAGCCCTCTACCACCTTCCTATGTGTCTTAAGGTCTGACCTCTGAAGCTTCAATTGTATATTTCACTCTGATTCCAAAGATGCTTTTCATCAGAGTCTTAATTTTTACATTAATGGTATTTCTTTAGAATTGTTGAAGTGTACCTGTTTTGGAGAATAAGCTTAGGGATAATAACTCATGCTTCTGTTCTGGCCCCCACCTTCTTCAACTTCCAAAAAGACTTCAAAATATAAGTCACATTTACTCATTCATTCATTCCCTCAACCATTAATTTCCAAGCCCCTATTTTGTACCATTCTATGTTCTAGGGCTCATATTGTTACTCACACAATGGGTGGGTTTCATTGCTTGGCAGGTGATAGTTCGATGACCACAACCAAGAAGGATTTATTAAAAAGATATTATGACTATTACTTGCAACAGGTAAGGAAGGCACTGGGCCTAGTTCCCAAAGCAGTAGCTGTCCAAACAAAGGTGAAAACAGGGCTTTTCTTGGGCTAGTTAGCTGAGTCATTGTACGTAGAGCTGGCATCACCGCAGCGTGTGTGTAGTTGCCGATTGTGCTTCCACATATATCACATGGATAGAAAATATCCAATAAGCTCCTCCCTGGGCAGGGTTTTTAGTACGGCAATGAGGGGAGTTCACCAAAGTTCACGTCTAACTCAGGCATCTCTGGATCCAACCCATTCTTGCTATTCTAGGGTGAACTTCTTCCTGGACCATTCATGAAACAATAAGAACTCAAGATGCAACAATTACAAATAGGTACTTTTTCCCAGTGTACACTCTGAAACCCAGGGAACTTGTTTACATAATGGTGAACACATTCAGTACCTTTGCCCTTGTGGAGCTTCCATTCTACAGTGAAAGACAGCCAGTAAGTAAGAGGGGCTCTTTACAAATAGGAATGGATTATTAGTGCATATTGAACTCTCGCTATGCTAGACTTATGGTCAATTCATGGTGCTATTTACTCCTCTCACCAACCAATGAAAGAGGTACGGAGGCTGTACAGGGGTAGCGCATTGCCTGGGTTTGCATCCTGCCTCTGCCCCTTATGTGTAATCTTAAGCAAGTTCCTGAATCTTTACTTGCCTCGGTTTCTTTATGTCTAAAATGAGGATCCTACTTCATATAGGGTTGTTGGGAGAATCATGCATTTGCAGCTCTCACAGCAGTGCTCAGCATTTTGTTCAATTTTCCAGATAAATAAATTGAGGCATAGACAGATTAAATAACTTGTCCGAATCCATTCAGCTAATAAAAGGTGGGAACCAAAATTCCAACCCCACTCTCTGACTGTATCACGTGTGCCCTTACCCACGATTCGGCTTTGCTCTTCCAGCAAAGTCTCTCTACCTCTTGGAGGATCAGTTTCTCCATCTGCAATCCGGGCATAAATTGCCTCCCTCCCTCCCAGTCTGTTGTGAGACTGAACCATGAGAAGGTATTTAAAAGTGCTTTGAAAACTGTAAAGCACCACAGAAAATGTAAGTGTCTATTATTGTTATATTTGTATTTTTATATTTACCACTTTAATTTGAGTCTGATGAGTTGTGTTTGCATATTTGTCATATAAGGTTTTCTGTTTAAACTGTCATGGTTCATACAGAACCTGTTAGCCAGCCTGGGAGCCTCTGTAGTGCTTCCTTAGTCCTTCCTTAAATTTTTGTTAGTCAACCCACTTTTTTTTTTTTTTTTTTTTTTTTTTTGAGACAGAGTCTCGCTCTGTTGCTTTGGCTGGAGGGTAGTGGCGTGGTCTTGGCTCACTGCAACCTCCACCTCCTGGGTTCACGCCATTCTCCTGCCTCAGCCTCCCGAGTAGCTGGGACTACAGGCGTCCGCCACCACACCCGGCTAATTTTTTGTATTTTTAGTAGAGACGGGGTTTCACCGTGTTAGCCAGGATGGTCTTGATCTCCTGACCTCGTGATCCACCCGCCTAGGCCTCCCAAAGTGCTGGGATTACAGGCATGAGCCACTGCATCAACCCACTTTTTTAAGATGATCCCTGTCAGTTCTCCTCTAAGCAGAAGAGGAAACACAGAAGATAGGAACCGAAACCATCTACAGTTTTGGATACTTGTTAAACGTTCTGTGAAAGTTTTAGTTGTTTGGGCAGATGGTGAAAGCACTTCAAAATCCTGGGGACAGAATTCAACATGAATCAGCCCAGGTAAACGGGAGTTCATTGAAACAATAAAGGGGAATTTCAGCAAATCTGGAGAAGCCAAGCATTTAAGCATGCCTTAAGGAAACCAAGTTATGGGCCCAGAACCCTTTCTCCTTGCTAGCAGGAGCGACCTCCAGCAGGTTTCAGGTAACATAAAAGTGGCTAATGCTGTCATGTCACTTGGGGAAAGATTTCATTCTGGAGAAGTCATGTGCCTCCACAAAAGGAAACGATGTAACTTCTTTAACTCATTTCAAAGGATTCTGTTTTGACCCAGATTTATATTGATCAACACAAGTCCTTATCAATATACAGCATGAGATAAGGTATTTAATGTCTCTTTTTTCAGAGTTGTGGTACTGCACCACCCAAAGATTTCTAACTATGTGAGATTTTTGAGAGCCCAGACCCAGAAGACTTTCTTTGGGGCGACATAAAAAAGGATGCTGATCACTCCCCAGTTAAGGTCATACAAGGAAATAGAAATAATCTGGAATTAGGGAGGCCAGTCAAAACTGTGCTAAAATGATTAGCTAGCTATATAAGGAAAAATTCAAAAGTACTATTTATCTGCAGATGTCTATGCGTTTGAATAGAGAGATATTCTGAGCCACTCCACTCACAGAGAGACTGATAACTACTTTAAAAAGTAATCTGTGGGTTGCTACATTTAGGAAGGTCCTTAATAAATATTATGGATGACAATATAACTGATGCTTAAATATCTGTAATATGATGTTGAGGGCAGAAAAAAAATCAGAGTTGGATATACTGCATTGAAAATAAAATTCCACCCAAAATCTCAAAAACAGAGAAATTGTACAGAGGCAGGTGGGCAAGAGGAGCAAATTCTTAAGAATACAAGGTGGCCTGCTTCATTGTTCTTTCTCAGACTTTTATAATCTTCCTTGGTATTAAAAAACTAAAGCTGACATGGCCTCTTGTCTCTGTCCCCGACTCAACACTTGAACTAGATATATATTATTCTGCTTCTTGCAGAAGTCAACTGACACGTGTGCTTATTTATATGCAAAGATCCTCAACTGGCTGGCCCAGAAAGAGACAGCATGTGCAGAAAAGATTGAGAGAGATCCCAAATTGGACACAGAGATAATGCAATTGGTTGTCATTTATCAATGAATCAGCTCCTCAGGAATGAGATGTCTGTCCTTGTCCTGATCAGCTATGATAGTGATAGAACCACCTTGCAAGACTTTTTGTTTCTTTAATCAATAAAGAAGTTGTGAGTTGGGCACCCTTTCCATAATTTCTCCATTTTTGGTAATTTGGGTGGAATTTTATTTCTCATGCAGTGTTTCTAACTCTGATTTTCTCTCTCTCAATTTCACATTACAGATAGTTAGGCATCAGTTATACTACAATCACCACTAATATTTATTAAGGACCTTCTTAAATGGGGCAATGTATAGATTACTTTTTAAAGTAGTTATTAGTCTCTTTGTGAGTGGAGTGGCCCAGAATCTTATACACCCAAAGATGCTCTCTTATCAATGACCAGCCAGGAACACCCTCAGGTTGACACCTTGAAAAAAGAATTTACATCTGAATCTGTGTTTTATGCTTTCAGTCAACCTACCAACTTTGTGGTACCACTATACTTAAAATACTACAAGGAACAACATAATCTGTGCCCTCAAGGAGTTTTAATCTAGAGTGAATCATGACATATATAAGATTTTAACATTTTCTCCAAGCCCAGCTGTGAAATGAATAACTAAATTGGCTCCTCGAAACAAACAAAAAAAAATTGCCTTTAAAATATCTTCTGTTAGCATTGCATGCAAAAGTTTTAACTACTCTCTTCCTAACTAACTCTTTTCTGGCGAGGTTATGCTTTAGCTGCCGCCACTCAGGAAAGCATTATAATTGTAGCACTAGCTTAGCCAAAAGGCCATGTTTTTGCTTTAGGGTAAACTTGTTAAAATTGGGAACTCAGCCAGGGTCATGCATCTGAGAACACTGTGAAAGCATCTTAGGGTTGTTCATCTAGCTACGGTCTAATTAATTTTCAAATGGACGAAGTAGCTTCTTGGGCCATATAACAAGCATTTTCATTCATTTAAGTGAAGCTGGATTTGGCTCAAAGCAGGGTCATGAGAAATTTTAATGGCTCCTTCTCTTCTTTGTGTGTCCTCAGGAGAGCTTGCTTGATGTCAACAATGCAAGATTTGTGCTCCGGGCAATTGGAGTAGAATCAGCTTCCTGAGAGCCAAGTTCTTTGACTTCCCCTAGAAGGAAAGGGTATGGAACCGAGCATATGGGAAGGCTCTCTAGGCCCTTTTACATTATTGGATTTAGCTACGCTCACATAATGAAATTGTTGAGATTGTTTAAACCTTCTGCAGGGACTTCTGTTAGCAGAAAAGAAACTTGTACTAAAGCCATAAGAAGATTGTATTATAGATATAATGGAATCTTTTTTATCTTTTGCCTGGTTTTCTGCACAGGACTGACATATTTTTCTGGGCATGAAGCCAAAGGTCTATTTAATTTCTACTTAAAATTTCCCATGGTCACTAATACTCTCCCCCTAGATAGCTGCTTTATAAATGAATAAATAAAGACAAAGCCACTAGAAAGGTTGTGAATCCTTGTAAGCTTTTTTTTTTTTTTAAGGTGGCTATTTTGCACTCCAATAACATCTATAAAAAGCATGTTCCTGAATCTTTAGGACAATGCTTCACTGATATCACTCAAACTTGAGTAAAATACTGAACTTTGTCCTAAGACCACAGCCATGATTGAATAAGACTTGAGTATAAAAATGCAGGTTTACTTGGATCAGATGCATTCTCATGAACATATGAGGTTATATCACTCCTATTTTTACTGCACTTAGGATTTTTAAGTGGTAGTAATTGTTTTCAATTTAAAACAGACTTATTTTTATTTTTTCTAGGAGATTTTTGCCAATTAGGTGACAGGTTTTTTGTTTGTTTTTGTTTGTCTTTTTGTTTTTGAGAGAGAGAGAGCAAGACTGAGAGAGAGAATGAAGTGGGGGAGAGAACCCAGATGTTAGAAACTGGCCCAAGCAGTCAGCTTCTCATAAAGGACCATCCTGACAGTTTGACTGTAAAAAAAGGCACCCCGTTGAGTACTACATGTTCCAGGAAATGGCTGGCCACGGAAAACCTTCTGTTTCTAGCATTCATTTCCAGAATGTCCTCCAAACTGCTTGTTTGCTCCCTCCCAGTCAACCAAAGGTGGTCAAATGTACCTGAAGATCAATTAGAAAATCATCCTGGCTTCCAGAAATCTCACCTTTATAGAACCCTCAGCAGTCAAAGGCTGTCTCAGCCTATCCTTTTTCATTCTATAAAAATCACTCTCCTCTCTAACACCCGGGAACCCTGCTGAAATGAAAGTGACAGCAGATGGGTTCCCTTGCCATCAATTTATGAATAAACAGCCTTTGTTCATTTTGTCTCGAACTTAGTTTTGTCTTTGACAGATGTAACCGTGGCTTAAAACAAGACCTTGCTTGTAGAAGAAGTATTTACTTATTCAACAAATATCTACTGAGTACCTACTAAGTGCCAAGCACTATTCTCAGCACTGAGACATAAGATATGTAATTTGTCATTGCTGACTCACTTCTTGTGAATCCAAGAACTCCGTAAATAGTAGTCATTTATTATTAACAATCCTTACTGAGATAAAAACCTGCTTTTTATAGTTTACAGAGAAGTAGCTTTTATAAGTGTAACTGCAACTAAATAGTTCAACATGATATCATAGCTTACTTGTGATACGGGAGTACTGGGAAGAGGAGAGCGTGGTCCCTTTAAATGATACGGAAGTGGGGAAAGGAAGTGAGGGGTAGAGGAAAGCGGATCCCTGGCTAGGGCTCCACCCCCATGGATCTAGGTGAGGACAGGAACTCCTGCTTTTCTGCCCAAATGTTGCATTTTCCGAGCCCACCCTTTCCAGGCACGCCCCCATCCTGGGCCTATAAAAACCGCCCCGCCACGCCCTAGCGGGCAGACACCCGCTAGACGTCGTGAGGAACGCATCCTCGGAGAAGACACAGATGGCTGGTCATCGAGAGCCCGATGGGGGAAGAGCACGCGGACAGGCATCGGCAGGCCATTGACCAGCGGGACAAGGTGGAGTTTGGCTGGGGCAGTGGGAGGAGAGCTGGGGCTGCTGAGCTGCCTTACTCCAGGGGAAAACCATCTCCGTCTCACTCCCCCATCACCAGAGAGCTACTTCTACTCAATATAACTTTGCACTCATTCTCTAAGCCACTTGTGACCAATTTTTCTGGTACACCAAGCCAAGATATCCAGGGATACAGAAAGCCCTCTGTCCTTGCGATAAGGTAGAGGGTCCAACTGAGGTGACTAACACGAGCTGTCTATAGAGGGCAAACTAAGAGAGCACCCAGTAACACACGCCCACTGGGACTTCAGGAACACACAAGTCCACTGGGGCTTAAGGAGCTGTAAACAGTCACCCCTAGACACTGCCGTGGGGTCGGAGCCCCACAGCCTGCCTGTCGGTATGCTCCTCTAGAGGTCTGAGCAGTGGGGCGCTGAAGAAATGAGCCACACTCCCATCATACGCCCTGTGAGGGGGACAAGAGAACCTGTCCCTTTTCACTTGTGATAGAGATAAAGTTATTATTGTTGTAATTTTAACTTCTAGAACTATAATATAATGGTACAATGGTATATATTGACAATATTTCTCTTTCACCCACATTTTGTATCTGTTCAAGATTAAATGAAAAGGATATTCTCAAAAAGCTAGCAAAACCAAAAGCAAGACGTTATGCCAAATATAAACATATTTCTGTTTAGCAAATAGCAGGAGTGTATAAAACATTCCATTTCTCGTTTCACATAACAGAATGTTCTATGCTTACTGTATTAGTTAACAAATTCAAGTCTGTTTATTTTGTTTGAAATTCCACTTCATCCATAAATTACAGCATTACACAATAACACCAGAAGGACAATATCACCATTGTTTGCTTTTACAATCATCTCAGCCCACAAAATGCTTCCCATTGTCAGCTTGCTGTCATCAAGCTATTGTTGTTTTCCTCTTTCTGGGGTCTTGTATTAATATCATTCAAATTATTTAGACACTCAACAGTGTTTTTGCTATCAGTGCAAACCTCTGAAGAGCTGGAGCCCCAGCGTGATGACGAAATAACCCTTGACTATTTATCTTTCCATAAGTCATTATTTCCCGAGGCCCTGGAGAAGCTGTGTTGCCATGTGTGCACTGCAGAGACGGGGAGCTTCTCCTGCTGGAGCTGGTTTGTTCCATTGGACAATGAGCACTTTTCTGCTTGGCTCTCTGTATGGGTGCATACACAATGAGGCGGTTTAGGGAAGAGAGATGATGTGGTGGGTCATTGATAACAACAATCCCCAAACTTCTTAAAGAATTTTTGAGGCACCTAAAAATGTGTTGTCTTTATGAATGATCCTTAACCCTTTTTAATTGCATAAAAACTTCAGGCACTTGAAAAACATTAAAAGATGAAAAGTAAGTCTCTCTAGTGCAATACATAGTGTTAGTCATTGGAAATACAGAAAGGAATGGGCCCTGAGGACCTAATGGGAGATACAATGTTAAGGTTGTTTCTAGTGTTTGTTGTTGTTGTTGTTGTTTTAAGAATATGTTCTACATGTATATATGTAATATGTATTCTCTCCCATTTTTTAAAAACACAAATGGTGATTTACTATGCATACACTTTTTGTTTTTGCATTATTCTTTTAACAGTGTGTAGAGGATGCATTTTCTACTGTATAGCGTTCTTTCCCCCTTAAATAGCACTCTGATTTTATTTTGGGGGAATCACGACTTTCTAATTTTGTATACTCCTTTTGGGAATGTAAAGCAGGTCCCCTGTCCTCAGGTAGCCAATGGGTAGGTATGCAACCCAGCTTATTTCTCCTTAGACCAAATCTCAGCCAGATCCAGAGATACTCAGGATCAGAACAATATTTGAAAGGCATTGCCAGAATTCAGACAAGATGATGGAGCAATACCTGATGCCCAGTGGTCTAGGGTAACTGTTTCCTGTTCTGCTCTCCAGGCTCCTGTCCATTCTGTGGATCAACTCATATTGCTCCAATTCATTTTGTTTTGCTTGCATAAGCCAGAATTAACTTCTGTTGCTTGTAAACAAAGAGAGTTAACCAAAGACATACAGTATATCAGAGTATAGAGACCTACTTTACTCTTGGTCAATGCCTGCATGAGTCTTCTATATATGGATGTATCACAGTTTATTTAACCAGGCCTTTGTAAGTGGACATTTAAGTCTAGTGTTCTGTAAATAAAAGTTCAGAATATACGTCTATATACAGTATGTATTCTTGCATATCCACCTTTGCACAGATATGTGAATGTGTTCTGGGGAAATACATTTGTAGAAATGGAACTGCTGGGTCAAAGAATTAGTAGATTTTTAGTAACATCAAGCAGCGTTGAAGGCCCCCATATGAGAATAACGACTACTGATAGAAGAAATAACTAATTAAAAAATTAATGACAGCTTATTCATAATAACTTCTTATTGTCACTGAGTGAAAAGGTAATTCTCAGTGAATTTATGAAAAGTGACTAATATTAAATTTAGAAAACTCAGAGAATATATAAAAACACAAAAGCCAACCATCAAGTCACTTATAATTCTCTCACCAACAGTGGTAGAATTACATTTAGTCATCATCATTATTCTTATATCCAGTTTTATAGTTATTTTTGAAGAGGATTATTATCCACTATCAACTCTGTCATAGCTGGAAGTAGAGGCTACTAACATGTATTTCTTAAACTCCAAGTACTGTTTATGGATTTTCTACTTAACTTTTTGTTTTTGATTACTAATTTAATTGCTAGAGGTCAGAGAACATACTCTATATGGTTCCAACCTCTTGAAATTTATTAGGAGTTACTTCATGGCCTATTATCAACTGTGGCTACATTTTACATGTGCCTGTGAAGAATGTGCATTATCTAGTTTGGGACAGTATTCTATGTACTTGCTTTGAATTGGGTTTGCTAGTTGTATCCTTCAAATCTTTTACATCTATACTGATTTTGTTCAGTTGGCCTGACAGTAGCAGAGAAATAGATGTTAAAATACTCTACTATGATTGTGGATTTACCTACTTCTTGTTATAACTATGTTAATTTTTGATTCATGTATTTTGAGGTTATGTTGTTAGGTGCATACAAATTTAGAATTGCTACATTTTCCTAGTGAGTAAATATTTGTTATTTATTTGCCCCTGTTTACTCCAGTAGTACTTTTGACTGAAAATATATTTTGTTTTATTTCACAGTTTCCATTTTGTTACTTTATATTGCATATATTTTTCCTCTTTTTAAAAATATTTTGCCTTCAACCATTATACTTACTGCCTTTTAAACAGTCTAGAGTGTTTTGTTTTGTTTTGTTTTTTAAATCCAGTTGGATAGTCTTTGTCATTTAAATGGAGCATTTAGTACATTTATAGTTAATGTAATTATTGATATATTAGAGTGTCTCCTATCTATCTAGCCTATCCTCTCTTCTTTTTCTTTTCTATGTTTTTGGATAAATTATATTAAAGAGTTTTTATTATCTCACGTTTTTCTCTAGGAGTTTGAAAGTTTTACTTATATTATTTTGGTATTTACATGGCTATTAAATCTATCTTTGACATATCAAAGTCTAATATTAGGACTTTTAACTTTATTATGAACATTAGTGATAGCCACTTTAATGCTATTTATTCCCTACTGATTAATATGACATTGTGTATTTTAATTTTATATATTACAGAAGCCAGTAAGACATTAGTATTATTGTTTCGTACATTCAGTATTCATTTTGAGACATTACATATTTACCATTTTTTTTTGCTCTTTACTCTTTTTTTTAATCTCTGTTCTTTCATCTGGGATAATCTTCCTTCTGCTTAAAGAATACTTTTTAATATATTTTTTAGTAAGTATCTGGTGACAAATTATTTCAGTCTTTTAGAATGAAAATGTCTTTATTTTGGCTTCATTGGGAATTAATTTTTTTAATTCGCCAGTTTGACAGGTGATAATGGTATTATACTGCTTTAATTTGCATATATTTTAAATATTTACTATCTTTTTTCTTTCTTCTCTTGGGTACTTAATTTTTTACAAAGTTAAAAGCATCTTTTTTCTTTCTGTTTCTTTTGTCTTTTTGCAGGAGAGGAGGAGAGGCTAAATTGTTTATATAACTGGGGTTAAAATACTATTATGATTTTGGTAACTTATCATGTGTTCATGCACACACACAGACATGAGACACCTGTCTAAGAGCTGCCTATGGCTAGTAAGTTAGCTTTTTATGTGGGCAAACATTTTGTTAACACCACCAAGACATGTGAAACATTCTGTACAGTTATTTTGATTTCTTGGGACAAACTTTTTATTTCTGATGAAGCCTATCAGTTCAGAAGGATGTCTTGGTACCATAAAAAGACATCAGAAAAATTACAAATTATATTCAATATGTACTTTATTATTCTGTAGGTACAATAATGAAAGAAAACCTGGGTGACAGTCAACTTATAGAGCTAAAAGGGATCCTAGAGACAACATAGCTACTAACACCTAGGATTTCTTACAGCTTAAAAGAGGTACAGATCAGTTCTATCTTCTAAGACTTCCAAAATGTTAGAAACAAAGAAATACCTAAACCAGCTTATAATATTTAGAACATTTTTTAAAGTTTGAAAATTTCAAATTAAAATTTAGTTAGCATACAAAATACAATGCAACATAATTACATTGGTCACAAGTTATAGCTTTTAAAAACAAATTATAACACCACATTACACAGGCAGTGAGTTCAGATAATGAGACACAAATTTAAAGTTTTGTGGAGAATGTTATCTATTATCCATCCTTGAGTATCTTTCTCTGATTACATATAAAACAATACATAAGGTTCATGTTTCAGCATCTACACCTAAGGCTGTAAAATCCTAGGCCAAATGACCCTCTTAGCCACTTTTATTCATTTGACTGATGACAAAATGGAAGCCCAGAGGGTGAACTGCTTTATCCAGCATTGTTTCACTGAGTGGCAGAGCCCGGGCTGGAGCCAGAACTCTGAATCCTAGACCAGTGTTTTCTCATCTGTGTGCATTCTCTCTCTTTCCTACAATGTTTCAGTAAGAGGAGCTCTTTGTGTTGAAATTTCATTGAAGGGAAGAGGTAATCCTGGGCCAACAGAAATTCACTCCTTCAGTGAAATATTTTATTTTAAAAGTTACCTGAAAGTCTATGGTCATTCTCTTATCCCTCCTGCCCTTGTTTGAGTTATATATTGATGAATAACAGAGCACCCCAAAACTTAGTGGCTTAAAAAGATAATAATTTATTATTATTCACAGTACTTACATTAGGAATGCTGGTAGAGCTTATCTGGGCAGTTCTTCTGTTCCATATGGGGTGGGCTGGGCTGGGAGCTACAAGAAGATGCTACTTGCTTGTCCCACATTGCATCTCTGAACTTCACCATGTGTCCTTCTTTCTCCATGTGGTGTTTCATCATTTAGTATTCTGGCCCAAGCTTTTTTAGAGCGTGGCATCTGGCTTTCTACATTCAAAGTGGAAGCTCTTAAAGGCCTCTTGAAGACCTTGACCAGAACTGGCAGAGTGTCACCCTCACCATATTCCATCAGCCAAAGCAGGTCACAGGCAGAACTAGATTCAGAAAAAGGGGCAGAACATTTACCTATTGGTGGCTGGAATGACATGCAGGTACAGGGTGGGAAGGAATGGAGGGAAGTCATCTTTGGATACTATTCACCACTCTCCCTTAGCACGTACTTGGTATTTCTTTTCTGAAGACCAGAACACATTGCTTCTTTCAAACTTGTTTTTATTTTAAAGCATAAATTAGAACATGAGTTGCACATATGCTTACCCACTTGGTCCTTTCCTTATTGACTAAAGATAGAACAGACTTGTTCTAAACAGGCTTCAGTTAATGCAAAGTATGTAGGCCACCCCTATAGAAACTTGCTTCATAATCAAGAATTCATGTAATGTTTTAGTTTTTTCTTTTGCTTCAGCCCTCCTGCTATTAGCCAATAAAAGAATTATAGTTTTAATAACTAGTTGACACAGCTGATTTTATCGATTTTAATAAATAATCAAACATGCCTAAAAGCAAAAACATCAAACAAATGATTTAAATCCCTAAAACCTTGCCTGTGCTAATCATGAAACTCAGTTAAATGACTAAGATAAAAACAGATTAGTGTCATTAGGCAAAAAAAGAACATGCACCAATTACAGAATATAAGTCTTATCAGTTTGCGTAATGAAAACCTGAAATGCTAGATGAGCAGCTGTGCTCTCACACATTTGTGGAGTGTTTCAGACTCTTATTTTAAATGGTCATCCAAGGGAAACCAATAACCACAGCATAAGAAAGAGGAAGGGAACGTGCATTAAGGGCCTGCCCTTCCCTCATGGCGTTCTGTCCTTTTGTGTTTTTCCTGAGCCTTATAAAGTTTGGCGAAGCTGGATACTAAGACTCACAGATGAAGTAAGTAGTCCAAGGACCTGCAGCTAATGACAGGTCGAAGTAGGATTTGTACCCAGGTCTTAGTGGTTAACCAAGTCCATGTGATTTCCACCACTCCTACTTCTCAAAAAGGAATACAACCATAGTTTATCAGGAACAGTGCTCCTTGGGTCTACCCTAAGACCTGTCCTGTTTATTGCCAAACCTTCGCCATACATAGCATGGAGGGGAAGATGGATGCTATTTTCACTGATGTCATTCTTGTGTCTTAGGGTTCCTGTTAAACCACCCCAACTCCCTGTTAATAACCTATTTGTAATTTCAGCATATTGTAATCTCTTTGCCGTAATTGTCTCTGGAGAGGTGTATGTGCCATTGTATTCGTTAGTTCTCATGCTGCTATAAAGAACTGGGTAATTCTTTACTGCTGCCCTAGACTGGGTAATTTGTAAAGGAAAGAGGTTTAATTGACTCACAGTTCTGCATTGCTGGGGAGGCCTCAGGAAACTTACAATCATGGCAGAAGGCAAAGGAGAAGCAGGCATCTTCTTCACAGGGCTTCAGGATGGAGTGAATGCAAATACGGGAAATGCCAGTCGCTTATAAAACCATCAGATCTCGGGAGACTCACTCACTATCATGAGAACAGCATGGGGGAAACTGCCCCCATGATTCAGTTACCTTCACCTGGTTCCAACCTTGACACCTGGGGATTATACGGATTACAATTCAAGGTGATAGCGAAACCACATCAGCCGTATACTGCCCCGGTTTTTATAGTTTGGGGTATTACTCAAGGGTTCTTCACCTTTTTATACCCTTTTATTTTTAATTACTATAGACACATAATAGTTCTACATATTTCTGAGGTACATGCTATCGTCTATTTTTTTTTTTGTAAAGTTTATTGGGACACCATGACTTTCATTTATTTATGTATTGTCTATGGCTGCCTCTAAAGAAATAAAAAAAGCAAAAACAAAAAGTCTTCCACTTTCTTATGCAGAGTAATGCAGTTTTCCTTAGCTCTCCCTTAAAACTCCATTCCAGGTCTCCTTTGAATTCCAAAGATTTGGTCAAAGCTTTGAAAATACCTATTGTTAGGACAAATGATATTCTTAAATGTAGGGCCCTTCTTCTCAGCCCTAATATGTGAGTAAGGAGAGTTTGTTTTTTTTATTCGTCTTTCAGAATGTATAATTTAAAGCCAACTTTGACCCATGACTGCTTTCATTTAGTCCAAGATTTAAGAGAGTGAAGAGACTCCATAATTGTATGTGAGACTGAAATAAAGAGTTTACTTTTTTTTTTTTTTTTTTTTTCCACTATGGAAGTGAAGTCAGTTGGTTAAGAAGTGTCTGAAAACTGTGGGTATTTCAGTTCCATTTCTCTGATATTGTAGCAAAGAAAACAAAGATTGGCAAAATTCTATAATGCCATTCAAACATAGCCTGGGAGGGAATCCAAGAACACAGGCTCTAAAACAAATAAATCACTTGCTATTATGAAGTATGGAAAGCACAGTGATCTCAGACCTAAAGAAGGAAATAATCACTGCTCATACTGTGTTTGAAAACACAAGTATTAAAGAGAGAACTGTGTAAACTTACTCTGGAAGTTTCAGATGCAGCAAATACCCAGAGATGAATGTATCTGACAATCAGAAATGGCAATGCTGTGAGTTAAAGGTGATAATGACCTTTAGGCCAGAAGAAAAAGGAATAATGGTGTGAATGGTCTCAACCCCTTTCTCTAGCTCCCTCTTGGACTCAGCAGGAGAACCTTCTGGTTCCAATCCATGATCCGGAGCTGGAGGAGAGAGATGTGACTCAAAACTGAAATCATGAAGCTTGAAGTTATTTTCAAGCAGTAGTGTCTGTTGGGCCCTGGGGAAGGTATATGGGAATCAAAATAATGGCTCCTCAAAGATGTCCGCATCTTAATCCTTGGAACCTCTGAGTATATTACCTTTACAAGGGAAAGGGGACTTTGTAGATGTGATTAAGAATCTTGAAATGGGAAGTGTTTTTTTGTTTTGTTTTTTTGTTTTTGTTTTTTGGATTATCCAGGTGGACTCAATGTCATTACAGGGTCCTTATGCGGGAAAGAGGAAGCCACAAGGGTCAGAGTCAAAGGAAGACTTGAAGATACTACACTGCGGACTTTAAAGATGAAGGAAGGGGCGAAAGCCAAGAATGCAAGAAGCCTCTAGAAGCTAGAGAAGGCAAGGAAACAGATTTTCCCCTAAAGCCTCCAGAAGGAACACAGCCTTGCTGACCCACTGCAATGTCTGACATCTAGATGTGTAAGGTAATACATTTATGTTTTTCTAAGGCACTAAATTTGTGGTGATTTGTTACATCAGCCATAGAAAACTAATATAACTACTTGCCCCTTTTTATTCTACTACCAAGAAGGGTCTTTGACATGACCCAGTGAAATCAGAAGACATGAATTGGGCCAGACTGTAGATGGTGCAACTTTGAAGTGTGATGTAGACAATGGTGAGGCTTTGCTGTGGCAAAGTTTTCTGTTTCTTACCTTTGGTTGTCAATGGGAAGTTCTCGTACATAGATAGGATGGTATAAGGGTCTTGGGGCCTCTTCTACTTTACAAGGAAGCACTGTTCTTCCTTTTTATCTACCCTAAAAGGCTAAGGAAAGAAGAAAACTATGATCAATAATCTACTACCAAGTTTGTAGACTCTGGAGCAAGATCATCTAGTTTTGAGACATACTTGCTGTGTCATTTTAAGCAAAGTTAATTTTGGTTTTCCCATTTTTGAGAAAAGGATAAAATTAACTACCTGTTCCATTATTTAGGTAAAACACTTGAGCAGTTTCTGGCATATAATAAATGTGATCATGATAATGATGATGTTGATGATAATGATGATTTTAGGTTCCTAATTTGTCTAGGTTTTGACTCTGCCTTTGTTATTTTTAGGTTTGTAGTCTTGCATAATTTTTTAAAGTCTGAATGAGTTTCTTTTTTAAAAAAATTATAAACTAGAAGCAATAATAGTAGCCTCCTCAAAGGTTGTTATGAGGAGTAAAATCATACATTTAAAGCATTTGGCACATAGTAAGTGCTCAGTAACAGTCAGTCATGTTGCTTTATGAATTGTAGTCAGTGGAGCTCCAGGCAAAGGAGGCCAGTACGTGAGCCTCCCTAGGATGTAATTCTTCTTCATCTTCTTTCATTCAGCTTCTCCTTCTCTTTCCTTCAGGATAGTAAGACTGAAAGTCTCAGAAAGGCACTGTTACATTCTTATTCCACAACCATGCAACTCAAAACTGGGGTCCTCAGCAGTGAGCGAGGGGCGAGAGAAGACACTGTATAAACATGGCACATCCTTCTGGAAAGTCAACTTTACTCAAAGGTAAATAATTTAACATATTTTTCTTTTTAAAACACACATGGATGTATTATGAAGGAGAATGCAAATTTTGCATGAATTTTTAAGAATAGGAGTGGATTATTCAGCCACTTTCTTATTGCAGCTTTAGAAACCCAGCTCAAACTAGCTGAAACAGAAAAGACACTACTGCGCCTGTAAGTTGAAACTTTGGAGGGATATGTTTCAGAGTTGTGGCTAGATCCAAGGGCTCTCTCGAAAACCCTCTGTGAAAAAAAAAAAAAAAAAAATGCTTCCTCAAGTCCAGAAACCAGAAGCTCAGGAAATTCTTGCTTGGTTCCTCTTATTAGAGGCAGAGATGGGTCAAAGACCTACAGGGTAGAGTTTGAACACTGTCATCAGGACTCTTTACTTTGCCATCTTCCAAGTCTGTTCTCCTCAGTATTGGTTTCATTTACAAGAAGGCCATCTCTGCCCTTATGGCAATGATGGTCTTTACTCCAGGCTTAAGACCCTTACTATCTACTATTTCCAAAGTGGAGAGAGAACTTCCCACACCTAGTGACCTGTGACACAGGATTTTATCCTGAGGACAGAGGGAATTCAATTGGCTAACATAATCTGCCTTCCAATGGTGTAAGAATGTCTGGACTCTTTCCTTCACCAACCCCCAAGACATGGAGGCATCTAAAAGATAAATAAAACTTGCTGACTGACTGAAGGAGGAAGAGGGGATTTCAGACAAAATCAACCCTGTTCACTAGGAGGAGACTTCAGAGAAGTTGTCTGCTTCTGGAGAGCATAGTCCCCGATTCCTCAAGACATACATTTATTCTTTTATTCAATGTATTTGCCTGCAGTCAAAACAAAACCATTACCGTTAGCCAAGTTCACGTTTCAACCAAATCCATATGTATCGGATCTGTTCTGTAGGTTATGGGTGAGCATGAACATATAAAAGAGGCACTTGCCTGTATCTGTCTACTCCATGGAGTTTGAAAAGGGGCCACTTATGGAGAATGTCTTTAGGGACAGAACCAATCACTCTGTCTTTCCTCAAACTCTCAAAGTAACTTCTGGCTTTAATCCTCAAGTGTCTACATTGGAGTTTAAGAAAAATGTTTTTCATAGAATTCAGGTGTTTGATATTGTATGAGTTATCCATCTTTGTATATATCTCAAGACTTGTGGTGTTAGTTAAAGATTCAGAGTTCTGTGTCCTGAACAAGCTTCATACCAGTATTACTAAGGATGATTATGGGATTTTAAAATTCTTTCCTTAAATAGATTTTATGACCTTAGGTTACCAAGTCAACATAAATTAAGACAAAATGAGCAAATTTAGATGTAAAACCATCTTGGGGGCGGGTGTGGTGGCTCACGCCTGTAATCCCAGCACTTTGGGGGGCCGAGGTGGGCAGATCACGAGGTCAGGAGATTGAGACCATCCTGGCTAACATGGTGAAAGCCCATCTTTACTAAAAAATGAGAAATTAGCCGGGTGTGGTGGCGGGCACCTGTAGTCCCAGCTACTTGGGAGGTTGAGGCAGGAGAATGGTGTGAACCTGGGAGGCGGAGCTTGCAGTGAGCCAAGATCATGCCGCTGCACCCTAGCCTGGGTGACAGAGCGAGACTCCGTCTCAACAAAAAACAAAAACAAAAACAAAAAAATCTTGGCACTTTCCTCAGCATTCTGGGGAAATGTTCTGTGATTTTAAAAAAAGTACTGGATGGCCAGAAGTGCTGTTCTTAGGAATTAATATTCCATATTAACACATTCAAGGCTCTGAGAAGTCTTGCAGTAAGGAACTCCATTTGGCTTTGTTTGACAGCCTTTCTCACACTTATTGACAGCTCGGATAACAACTGTTAAAATTTGGTGTAATGTGAGTTCTCTGAATACTCTCTGTGAAGAAATGCTTCTTCAAGTCCAGAACCCAGAAGCTCAGGAAATTCTTGCTTGGCTCTATTTTCATAGGCAGAAACGATCCAAAGGCCATAAAGGTAGAGTTAAAAATGCACTTGTGCATCACAGCCAGAGAAATGATGGTGTTCCTGCAGCATATGAGGGACTGGGCTGAGCACCAATTGCAAATATGTGATTAGCCAAATCCCCAGGTGAATCTTGCAGAAAAGAATACTAAATATGGATATAAAAGTCATGTTTATTCCCTTTTATTCTTTCCTTTAACCCTCTCTATCTCCTCAATTATTTTTCCACAATCAAGAGCTAAGAGATTAAAACAGGAAGCAAAAATTCAACAGGAATGTGGGTCTTCAGCCACCCTAGACAAAAGAGGACAATTTTTGACCTCTCCTAGGAAATGACCAAAGGAGCTGAAATTATCCAAATGCTCTGGATTTGCACTGATTTTCTTCTATTAGTCTGCCCACCAATATGGAGACTGTGGCATCTGTGGTAGTGGCAGATGAGTTAATAGAGCCAGGCCTGGCTGCAGGCAAACTTGTCAAAGAGGTGGTGGTGTTGATTAGAGTCTTCTGCTCCCTGTACAGCATGGAACGGCAGAGCCTGCAAACTTCTCATCCTCCGTGGCTTTCATCCACACACTTCTCTTCGCCTGCTAATCATCTGATTGAGCCCACTTGGATCTTATTCCTTTCCCATTAGCTAATGAGAATTGTAACAATAATAATTAATAATGATAATAGCAGTAGCAACTACTGTTGATTGAGCGCCTTTTACAATTCAGGCGTGATGCAAAGTAAGCCCTTTATGGACATCATTCCATGTCGTCTTCCCCACAACTGTAGGAAACGTGCATCCTTATATAAACGTACCTTGTTATTTACCAATGAAGGAAGGAGATTTAGAATGTTTAAGCAAGTGTCTTAGTGCCAGAGAATGAGAAAATGGCAGAACCAAGTTCTGAAAGTGTTGGTAATGGTGAATGAAATGAAATATTAGTATTCTAGCAGAGGCCTTCTGGAGATTATGATGCCATAGCTTCAAGAAGGGAGTTAAACGTTGGAATTTTATTTTCCGTGGAAAGTGACTTTAGAGCATTTCCTCTTTTCACCACATTGGTTGTTCATGGAAAACATTCCCTCTGTGTGTGTACATTCAGGGTGGGGAGGTGGGAAGAGAAGGGAGGATGTGAGACGTGAGAAAACCTTTTTCAGTAAGAGGCTACCAAAACACATTTCCTGTCATAATTAGTGTAATGAGTTCTCGTTTTCAGTTAGAATATATTTTTTCATATTAGATTTTCTTTTATTTCAGTTTGATATGTTTACTTTTCAAGAAAGAAGCCAGCATATGGCCTCTGTTTCAGCCTTGTTAACCTTTTGCTGTTTTTATAACTGTTTACCTATTTTTAGACATTTTAGTCAATGAAAATGATGAAGTTCATCCACTTATAAAATAAAACATCTGTGGCAAAATGAGGAAGTGGC
Source organism: Rhinopithecus roxellana (assembly GCF_007565055.1). Taxonomy (NCBI): domain Eukaryota; kingdom Metazoa; phylum Chordata; class Mammalia; order Primates; family Cercopithecidae; genus Rhinopithecus; species Rhinopithecus roxellana. Next base: position 60,740,285 of record NC_044549.1, read on the forward strand.
AAAATGCTAAAAGAGCAGTCAAGAAAAACATAGCTTGTTTAAATAATGCCAAATGTATTTCTACTAGGCCTGATTATATTTAGTTTTTTCACTTTTCAAAACCTCTCTTTGGTCTTCTGTAATTAATTGTCTTTAAGGATCCAAATCATTTTCAGTGCAACGGCTCAAAGAATTTCTCAGATTGTGGTAATATTAACAGGGAAAAACAACCATCATCATTATATATTTTATTATTTTGGGATTGTTTTCAAGCCACCAGAGTAATTGGACTGTAGCCTGCTTCAATTAATAAGGTTTTTAAATGCATTTGTACAAATCTGTTTTTTTGGAAGGAAAAATCTTGACTTAAAAAAACTTTCTTGCAGCTGAGACTTATTGCTATGCACAGATAAAACCTGGGGGCCATTTCTTTTTCAATAATTATTTTCAAAGAAACCTATGAAATCTTCATCAACATTTTTAAGAAGTAGTTCTTATCAAGGGGAAGAAAGACTTTGAGATCTAAACCTGCTTAGGCACCAGAACGGAGGTGGTAGATGACAGAGTTTCACATCACCTGCTGAGTGTTAGTAGTGCTTGCTGGAAGGCAACATCTTAACGAGAAGGGCCTTTTGCTTTTTTTTGCCAATTTAAATATTTTGTTCCTCCAATAATCTGTTGTCCTTGAGTTGGGGCTAGAATATACAGGGATTTCTACAAACCAGTTCTCCACGGTAATTCAGGGGATTCAAATGACAACATGATATTCCCCCAACGAGCCCCCCAAATGTACATAATTTGATTTCATCAAGAAATTGTATTGTGATACTGCCAGTAGAGAAGAGAGACAACTGTCTCTCATGTTTTTTTGGTTCTTTTGCTCTTTCAGTTGGGAACATTTATGGAACTAGTTTTATTTCGTATTGCAAAATCTGTGTAGCACTCTGACTTGTATCATAAATTCCAAAGGCAATTCTAATTGACTAGATGAAATAAAGTCCCTTTGGACTTAGCATCTTATCATTTCACCATGTCTTTTTGGGTTGTTTCTCAAGAATACCATTAAATAATTCACTGATTCTGACCAAGTTTGGTGCACAGCTAAAGGGCCTAAGCCATTCTAAAAGATTCAAGTTCCATTTGGTTTGACTTTCTGATTTTGAAACAAAATATTAGCTGACACCATTTGCAACTGGAATAGCTCTGCCATGTAAAAATTGTTTTTGTTATCATTTTATTCTGGGGATGAAGGAAAGATTGAATGGATACATTTCTTGTGAAGAAAAAGTTGGGTTGGAATTCCATGTAATTGCCCTGAATTAAGATAATGGTTAGAAGAATTGGGTCCAAATTTCCTATTAATACAGCATTCCACTAGACACTAAAACATCGCTATGACTAGAATTGCAAAATCTCAACTCATCTCATAATCTCTGCTTTGAAGTTGGCTTCTTAAAATTCATTTTAGTGAAAAGTGCAAATAATTTCGAGTCTCTAAGACTAGGAATCTTATGTTTCTTTATTTCCTTGTATTATTTCTTTTATTTAAAATATGTTTCCTTTATTTCCTGTAGTCATGAATTTCTTATTGTGTAGCTATTACTCACGCCACTGTTCAAAATTAACATCTGGGAGGCAGTGTTCACAGTAAGTAAAAATGTGAATCCCCACTCTGCTGTAACTTCTCCTCGTACTTCTCCTTGACTCAGTTAACTGTCAGTGGCTCCCATTTGTCCACTATCAGAAATTTAGCTGCATCTGCTTGTTGTTTGAAGCAAGGTATCATCTCTATTTCCAGCTCTTGCTATGTCCATTTCTTTTGTCATGTGTATGTATTCCAATAAAACTTTATTTACAAAAATAGGCCTGGGTCAAATTTGGACTGCAAGCCATAGTTTGCCAACCTGTTATTGAGTCTTACAACCTACACCATGTCCATTTCTGTCTCTGTCCTTCTGTTCATATTGAGCCTTCCTCCCAGAGTGCCCACAGTTTTTCCTTCTGCCTGTCTCCGGCTGACCTTTGTATTCAGGTTTGGTGCAGCTCTTCCTTCCTATCTTTTTCCTAACCATTGTACTCAAACTGGTCTATCCCTAATTTCACATCTGCCTCAATCAGTAACAGGTCTATGCAATTCTGCCTGGGATTGCACTCTCATTATTCTGTCTGTCTTATTTCCTCAGTTAGATTGGCAGTTCTTTGACCCAAAGAACAATGTCTCACATTTCTTTTATATTTTTACAATAAGTAGCACAAGTCTAGACATATAGTGGAAATGGAACCATCGCATGCTTTTCACTGATACACTATGATAAAAGCATGATAGTTTCCTATGATTTTTCATTATTTATCTTCTCTGTTTTTATAAATCCACTTCTTGTAGTTGTCACAAATTAAATGTTAGGCAGACTTCTGATTGGAATAGAAACTAGTAGATGATATTAGACCAGCAGTACCTAAAAAATAATTATAAAATTAGAGATATTTGTCGACAACTCATCATATACCACCAAATGAAATGTAGGATTTGAGAAAATAAGCTGTTTGCCCAAAGACACGGAGCTAGTAAGCAGCAAAGCCTCTGATGCCAGGAGACCCCTTCCAACCACCATGCTTTGCTGCCTCTCAGCTGAATTTTGCTTCCCCCAATCTGTGGTTCTGCACAAGGTCCTTGAAAGATTCATACGTGGAAGAGGCAAAGGAAAGCATTCGAATTTTAAACCTCAACGTAGAAGACCGTTATTTAGGCTGGTTCCAAGGAAGACTTTTTGCTTTGTTTTCCAGAGATGAGAATCTAAACCAAATAATCTGTTTCCTCCTACCTTGTGCAGATCTTGGATCTTAACATTGGTAGTAAAACGAAAGGTGCAGAGGAAAAGGAGTGAGAGAGGCAGAAAACTCATTTGTTTGATTCCTTGGGGCTGTTTAGTCAATTGTGAGAAGAGGTGGAAGATGACCTAAGACTGCTGAGGTCATGAGCTTGCCCCATTCTTGCTGAAAGGGGAGAAGAAGGGACTGGAAGAGGCCTTGAGCTTCCCATAGACAACACCATTCTCTGAGATCTACACAGGTACAAAGAGCGTGTTATTTTATGATAAAATCTGTGAACTCCAGAATGTTTGCCAGTTGGCGGATGTGATAAAGTCTGAGGCATATTGTCACTTAAAAGAATCTAGAGAAAAAGGCATTTTGGAATAAATACCATAGTTTTATGTTAATGCTGAGTCTCCAGTTGTTTTATGTTTTTATATTTTTATTTTTTTTGAGATGGAGTTTCATTCTTCTCACCTAGGCTGGAGTGCAGAGGCGCAATCTTGGCTCACTGCAACTTCTCCCTTCCGGGTTCAAGCGATTCTTCTGCCTCAGCTTCCTGAGTAGCTGGGATTACAAGTGCCTGCCACCACACCCAGATAATTTTTATATTTAGTAGAGAAGGGGTTTCACCATGCTGACCAGGCTGGTCTTGAACTCTTGACCTCAGGTGATCCACCCGCCTCGGCCTCCCAAAATGCTGGGATTACAGGTGTGAGCCACCGTGCCTAGCCTGTTTTATGTTTAAGTGGCTAACAACCACCTTAAACCATAATTCCTATTCCCAGAAAGAAGTCAGAAAATAGGAAACAGAAAGATGAAGACCCTTGAACAAAATGGGAGTTTGGGGCACCAACTCCCATGCAGTCGACAATCTGAGTGTAACTTTTGACTCACTACAAACTTAACTACAATAACCTACTGCTGGCCAGAACCCTGACTGAGAACATACAGTCTGTTAATACATATTTTGTATGTTATATGTATTATATACCATATTCTTACAACAAAGTAAGCTAGAGAAAAGAAAATGTTATTAAGAAAATTGTAAGGAAAATATATTTGCTATTTGTTAAGTGGAAGTGAATCATGATATGGTCTTCATTCTCACCATCTTCATATTGAGTAGGCCGAGGAGGAGGAGAAAGAGAAGGGGTTGGTCTTGTTGTGGCAGAGATGGAAGAAAATCAGCATATAATTGACCCATGCATTTCAAACCTGTGTTGTTCAAGGGTAATGGAAATGACAAACGGTGAAATTTTCATAATTTATAAAAGTAAAAAAAGAGAAAATAATTTTGGAAAATCATTTAATGACACAATGATGTGTTTCTTATTTTATTTTGGTAAGGTGCTAATTTATTTTATGAAGGGAAATAATGTCACTGGAAAATGGTATTTACTGCTGCTCTCCAGACATTGAATATATTCTGTTTTAACTTCTAAGAACAGGATTTCTGATTTCAGGAACTAGTGTTCCTGATTTAGTGTAGTTGTTAGCTAATTGAATATAAGACAGTTTGAAGGTCAGGAATTTATTTTATTCATTTTTTTCCATTCCTTCCTCCTTTCTACTTTTTCCCCCGTTTCAGTCTTTCTCACTTGTCTCTCTTTCTGCCTCTATGTTTCTTTCCCACTGAAATCAAGATTTCCTGCTGGTTAGTAAAGCTTTCCCAAATAGCAGAGGGTATTGGTTTAGATGACAGACTGCAGAAATATTGAAGACATATCAAGTCCCTGATCACCACAGACAAGTGGTCTAGACTAGGATTTTTTTTTCTGTGTCCACAACATCCTGTGGGAGGAAAATTGTTAAGATCACATAATATGATAATCTTATGGTAGCCCGAGAGATGCTGATGGAAGCTCCAAGTCTCTTTAGAGACTCATGTTGATGATCATGCAGTAAAAGGAGCCAGGGTCCTCTGAGTTTACCACACTAAGATTCTGAACCGGTTGGCAATGTCAACCTGCTTGGTGGAAATATATTAATTGGACATAATTGTGTGATGGTGCAAGCATGACATTTTATCCAATCAATCTTTTCTTTTTCTCTTAGCGTAATGAATATTGATTAAACCCAGTTAAAGAAGCATCCCCGGATGGTGGAATAAGGCAACAAATTGAATTGGGACATCATTTTAGCACTGACTCCTTGAGGCTCAGTGCTTAAAATGAGAAAGTAGGGCCGATTCCCAGACTATACTGGGAGTTTGTAAAATGGGTTCTTTAAAACCATTTTAACAAGGAAGTCTGTGACCCTGCAGATCATACTCCTATCCATGAATCAGGACATTAAGGCATTTTCATTTGCTATAATTTTCTTTGAGGTTGAATGTTCATAATGATTTATTTCAGTAGTTAGCTAAAATATTTGTGTCCGATTTAGACAAAGTAATGGGGAGGGAAGCATCCTGGACTTTGAAGAATGGAAATGGGAGAATTGAGCTTTAGGAAAAATGTATCATCAGCCATGTAGAAAGTGAGAATTTGGTATAGACTAATTAATTGTGACTCAATTTTTGTTCTAATGCCCTTGAAGACATCAGATGTTAATCTCTTTTCTCTCTTTTGGAGAATCTACTGAAAAATTTAAGTGAGCAAGAGGTGGACTCAATTAGAGTTTTCTTGAAAGCCGTGACTGAAATTTATCATCAAGCCTGTGCTAGGTTATGTCTCAATGCACCAACCCACGCATTTTAGAAACCTTCCCTCTTTGTCATCAAAAATCATTTTAATGTCATGAAGAATCATTTTACTACATCGAGCAAGTTGTAAAGATGGTTATGAGGGTTGGAGTAGGTTGATAGCAACAAATACTGGTTTAATTTTAGAATAACACTACCAAGGCGGATTTATGCATTTATTCCTTTACACCAAATCTATTCTTAGGCCCATTCATCCCCAGATGTTGCCATCTTAGAAGCCATACATCATCAGAGTAAGGTGCTCCTATAATGTATTGCACTAATACATTGTGCGAAGGACAGCACTGATGATAAATTTCTTAAATGATGGTGCTGTCTAAGGCTAATGACTCTAAGAGCAAATGCAAGGTAATGCGGTGATTTCTTTTCGGGCCCCAGCAAAGAATACAGAAGACATCTCAAAGCCATTTTCATTTGGGGGTAATATTGAAATAGACAGTATTTAAAAGGCCTTTGCAACATACACTTAGGCAGTATTAGGGCAAATATGAATGGCTTTGCATTTTCAGTTAAAAGCCACTTAATACTTTACCTCATCAAAGTCCCTTCCTTCCTTCCTTCCTTCCTTCCTTCTTTCCTTCCTTCCTTCCTTCCTTCCTTCCTTCCTTCCTTCCTTCCTTCCTTCCTTCCTTCTCTTCCTTCTCTTCCTTTCTTTTCTTTTCTCTCTCTCTTTCTTCTTTCTTTCTCTTTCTTTCTTTCTTTCTTTCTTTCTTTCTTTCTTTCTTTCTTTCTTTCTTTCTTTCTTTCTTTCTTTCTTTCTTTCTTTCTTTCTTTCTTTCTTTCTTTCTTTTTCTTTCCTTCTTTCTCCTTCCTTCCTTCCTTCCTTTTTCTTTTTTTCTTTTTCTTTCTTGTTTTTCCTTCTTGCATTTTAGAGAGCTAAAAAACACCTTGTTATTTGATAAGGAATAGCAGTTGAGGCTTTACTCTCTCTTCGTGGGAATGATGGGCCTTGTGCTTCTTTGAATATGTTGTGTTTGCTTTCAGGTCTTTCAGGTCTTTACTTTAGGCAGGAGATACATTCCCAAGACCATTCACACAATTGCAGCCAGAGGGATGAACTAATGGGGAGAATTTGTGGCTGTGAGACCCTTGTCCTATCAAAAGGGTTGTGGGTGGGTGGCAAATTCCTGTCTATGCCACAGAGTTGTGTCACATCCAGGCCCAGGAAATGCCTGGTTATGCATTAGTTGAAAAAAAATCCCTAAATTTGAGAAATTAAGAGGTAAAATGAAACATTTAATGGAAGATTTTGGTAGAAGTCATTCCTTTGGGCTGTGTGGTATATTCTCTTTGTGCTAACCGCAGCAAAAACTGACAGAATTCTTTCTTAGTCTGGGGGATGAAGCCTCTCCAAATATTTTCATTCTCATTCTTTGGGCAAATTCAAAATGAGATGTGTCTCATGTTTTTCCAGAGGTAAAAATGTCATCCACACAATGGAGTTTTCTCACTGATGATAATGATAGTAGTAAGAGGTGAAATATATTTGTCATTGCCAGCTACTGGTCTGAGTGCTTTCATACATTGCCCATTGAACTCAAGCAGGCACAGTTGTTAAGCCCATTTGACAATTGAGCAGTCTGGGCTTAGAGAGATTAAGACACTTGTTCCAAGTGACTAGGAGATCTGGTATTTGGACCATAAGACTCCTGTGTCCATGAGCTAAACCATTATACCATATTGCAGGCTCATGTATTTTAAAATTAATCCTGTATCTTCTTCTGCATCACGACATGAGACAGGAAGTATCAAGTCACAGACTGGACTTGAAAATAAATAATTTCATTGCCCACTTCATTGGCTTTTATCAGATGATAATACACTTAACCCTTCCTTCTTTTCAGCCAGACACATACATAATAACAAGAGTAAATTCTTTCCTCTTTGGCTAGATGTCATATCAAATTTTAAAGTCTTTTAAAAATACCATTATGCCTAATCTTTGAACAATGGACGAGACCAATGTGGAATCTTTTCTTAGTTTAATGTCCCTTCAGAGTTCTCTTCTCTCTGTTGAGAGCTAGAATAGTGTTTCTAAACCTCCCATTTAGCCAGAAAGTAGCATTATCTTTCTATTAATTATCCCTTAATTTGGCTGGGCATGGTGGCTTATGCCTGTAATACTCTCACTTTGGGAGGCTGAGGTGGGCAGATCACTTGAGGCCAGGAGTTTGAGGCCAGCCTGGCCAACATGGTGAAATCCCATCTCTACTAAAAATACAAAATATTAACAAGGGGTAGTGGCATGTGCCTGTAGTCCCAACTGCTTGAGAGGCTGAGGCACAAGAATCACTTGAACTTGGGAGATGGAGGTTGCAGTGAGCCGAGATCACACCAGTGCATTCCAGCCTGGATGACAGAGTGAGACTCTGTCAAAAAAAAAAAAAAAAAAAAAAAGAAAAATCGCTTAATTTGTTGGTGAAAATAGCTGCTTATTGAATTAGGTCCTTTGGGGTATAATGTTAACTTCCAATAGGAAGAATTGGTTGAAATCCTTGCTCTTTACTATTTGAGTGTGGTTTGCATTAGAAATCATTTCTCTGTCCATTATCTGATAGATTCTCACTTCTATAATTGTTTTCTTGAATTCATATTTATTCCAGCTTTTCCTCCATTGTAAAGAAAAGAAGTTGAATTTCAATGATACTTTTAAATGAATTTAATTTTGATTCATACTCTATGGAATATTTGTCTTGTAAGAGTGCTAGTAAGAGAGAAATTGGCATGACAATGTAAAGCTTGGTTTGATATTTTTGCCAATAAATTTGTCCAAATGTGAATAAGAAAAGTTAAATAAATAATAAAAATAAGTATGAGTGTTTAGTGTTATCAAATCAAGTGTTTATAAAGTTAAAAAAGTTTAACACATTATTTATTGCCCTATTCAGATTTTCTTTTTTGTTGCTTAAGTGATTGAGAGACTGGAAACTAGCCTCTAACTTTAGTTTTCTTCTTTGTTAATTTTCTTTAAGATGGAAGGACATTGCAGGCCACATTAAGAAGCTAGATTAAGCAACTGGTTCTGATGGGTGATCATTTTGCTTCACTTTCTACAAATATAACCAGATAGCTAAGAACAAATAGTTAATATTTTCAAAATATAACTACATCTGTTGAGTCCTGACCATATGCCACACATGCTATTAGGTAATTCTACATCATTATCTCACTTATGTCTGACATCAATATCCTGAGGTGGTTATTAATGGCCTCATTTTACAAACAAGGAAACTGAGGCTCGGGAATTTTCAATTAACTCCATAGGTCTGTAAATGGTGGAACTGAATTTTAAGCATGTGTTTGTCTAACACCAAAACCCAATTCAACAACAATGAAAATAAATAATCCAATTCAAAAATAGGCAAAGGACTTGAATAGACATTTGTCCATAGAATATATACAGATGGCCAATACACATATGAAAAGATGCTCAACTCAACATTATTAGTCATTAGGAAAATGCAAATCAACACCATAATAAGATACCACTTCACACTCATTATGTTGGCTATTTTTTTTTAAAAAGAAAATAACAATTGTTGGCAAAGATACGGAGAAATTGGAACTCTTGTGCGTTGCTGGTGAGACATAAAATTGTACAGCTGCTGTGAAAAACAGTTCAGCAATTTCTCCAAATGCTGAACATAGATTTACTATGTAGTCCAGCAATTCCACTCCTAGGTACATACCCAAAGGAATTAAAAACAAGGACTCAAACAGGTTCTTGTAAAAGGTTGATGGCAACATTATCCACAATAGCCAAAAGGTGGAAACAACTGTTGTCCATCAACAGAAGAATTCATAAACAAAATGCAGTATATACATGCAATAGAATATTATTTTGCCATAAAAAGGAATAAAATTCTGATACATGCTACAACATAAATGAACCTTAAAAATATTACACTAAATGAAATAAGCCAGACAAAGGACAAATGTCGTATGATTCCACTTATATGAGGTACCTGTAATAGGTAAATTCATAGACATGGAAAATAGGATAGAGATTACCAGGGTGTGAGGGAGATGGGGGGTATGAGAAGTTACTTAATGGGTACAAAGTTTCCATTTGGGATGATGAAAAATTTCTGGAAATAGAGTGATGGTTGCACAGCATTGTGAATGTACTTAGTGCCACTGAATTGTACACTTACAATTGTTAAAACAGTAAATTTTATGTTATGTATAACACGCACACAGGAGAGGGTGAAATACTTCTGGGCAAAGAAAAGACTAGGTAAGAACTGAAATGTAAAGCTAAGTATAGCCATTGCTTAAAATTGTAGTGACTATCAGTTTTAACAGATGGCAAACATCTTTGCAGGAAAAAAAAAATCCTTATTTTAGGTGTATGCCTAATTAGTGGGATTTGGTTAGCTTTTCTAAATGAAATCAACTTGGCCTTCCAAGAGAGTTCGATGATAGACATTAAAACACTGTGGACTGACAGAGTTTGAAATGGCAGAGTGGTTCTTCATGCTTAAGAATAAATACAGCCATCAGCACAGTACCAGGCTCTCGGTAAGTATGCAAAAAAGAATTGTTGAATGGAACACCTAAAATTATAAAAAACCAACAGCTATGTAATAATTTCAAGTTAACTGTAAAGATTACTTACGAGTTGTGTTTTACACATTTTTGTGTGCAATGCACATTTTTTTCCAACCATAAGTTTTATAAAATGGAAAAATAATGCAAACTGGCACACTCAATCAAAGGCACTGGAATTCTATTTTTAAATTTATAGGAATTTGGGAACATGATTCTTTTAGGGATGAGAGCTGCCTAGAATTAGGATGAGGCTGTTATTTTGATCAGCCAATTAACATTTCTAGGCTGCCCCTCTGAACAGCCACTGATATTTGTATTGAATTTATGTCAGAGTACATCAAGCAAACAGGAGGAGAAGAGTACAGGAAAAAAAGATATTTTAAATTAATTTGAATAAGTCTAGAATAGAAAAAAATATAGCCACTTGCTTAAATTATTTTAAAGGTAACTTTTTATCGATTGAATTTATAGCAACAAAGATTTTATAAAAATATAATAAAGATGTCTTGAACCGTGAATTTTAAACGCCTTCAGCCTAGAGGATTTTGCTTTCTCTGTCTCCTTTACTTAGTAGTTCTTAAATTACAAAGCCTGGGAAGAAAACAACTTTACTGTAGCATTTTGATTTGAGTGAAAAGTATTTGGTCATATATTGGATAACTAGGGCTGCAGATCTTACACTTTCTATTAATGAGTTGTTATCTTTTTAATCTGTGTTCAAAATATGTGGAGTTTGATGGTTAGTACCATGCAATGGCTTAGGATAAGCTTTGTGCATTGATTGATTTAACAAACATTTGAGGAACTGTGGTAGGGGCCAGCTGCTCTACAGCAGGGTATGTTCCTCAAGAGTTCAGAGCCCGGTGCAGCGAAGACAGTGCTGAACCAACAACTACAATCAACTCTAGGAAGTGCTGCAACAGGGCTAAGCTCAGAGGACCCTGGGAGAGCTCTTCTCTTTGGACAAATAAAGGAAAGCTTCACAATGACATAGCAGATGTTTTGGGGGCCTTTCATAGTAGCCCCTCAGTCCACTTCTGTTTTCGTTGCCCAGGTGGGGGACAGTTCTGACACACTGAGAGTGTGAGCTGTGCCTCTCAGCTTGTCTGTGGAGGGCTTTCTCTGAAGCATCAAGATCTGGAAGTATAAATTGCCCACTCACTTAATACTCCTGGAGGTATCATCTGACATGAGAGACGGAAGCCAACTGACTTTAAGTAGACAATCCTGAGAAAAATTCTGCGTGGTTTTCAAAGGCCCTGACATTGTCTATAGCAATAATCTTGACAATGCAGCTTTACTTACCTTTCCTTCTTCCCTTTCTCAATCTTCCTACCTCCCTCTCCTACTTCCTATAATCATTTCCCAAGTAAATCACCTGCACTTGAACCCCTGCTTCAGGCTGGGCTTTCATGAGAATCCAAACTAAGAGAGAATGTGGCATTTCAGCTGGGGAAGAATGATGTGAAGAGGGGTTTGTTCATGGTGTATGTGGGCAGAAGGGCTGCCGTAACATCACCAAGGACCATGGGGTGTTTCTTGGTGGCAGTAAAGGTGATGAAAACATCAGAGCGTGCTGACCAGTGGGACCTGGGAAGGGAGAGAGATTGGCGAAATATGCTGGGATTAGTCATGAAAAGCCATATGAGACATAGCAAGAACTTGGGACTATCTTGCAAGTAACAGCCAGCCAGATAAAATGCTTAGCAGGGATGTCATGCATGGAGGTCAGAGACCAGAGGTCAGGCAGTTAGGACACTATTGCAATAGGCCAGGTGAGAGAGGATGAACTAGGACAGGTCAGATACAAATGAGGAAGAGGAGACTACTTGGAAAGAGGTGGAAATAGTAGACTCAGTGGATTTGGGGACTGCATGGGGGCTGAAGAAAAGGGTGAAGTTGAAGTTGCCATCTAGCTTTTTAGCTTGGGAGATTGGGTGAAAGATGATGTCTTTAGCTAGAAAATATGGAAAAAGGAGGATGTCAGAGGATGGGGAAGGACAGGAGAGAATTGGGCATGCAAAATCTGAACAGTTTCAGTTTGGGATATGTCCTTTGGAAGACTCCTGTGAGCTATCCCAGTAAGATTAAATAGACAGGTGATAAAACGGATCTATATTTAGGGAGAAAAAATGGAGTTAGAGATAGAAATTTGAAAGTTACTAACTTTTGTACTGGATACCACGGAATTAGATGAAATTGCCTGAGAAGAAATGGTGAAGAAGAAGGAGAGATGGAACCAAAGCTGGGCTGCCTGTTCAAGCATCACATAAGACATCGAATACAAGTTTATATTAACAAAATAATCACCTGTATTTCCAACACATTTCCTGGAATATACATTACAAAGTTGCTCGATATTGCTATTCTCTGTGTATGTGTATGAAGTTTGGCTGCCTGTAGATTTTTAAAAGGCTGTATTTAGTAAAATAATTTGATGAATATATTCATTGAAGAATGGGTTTGGCTGAATTGATTTCTTTGTGATTTTTGAACTTATATATAGATACTGCCATTGATAAGAGCCAAAAAAGGAAATGTTTAAGCCTGGAAACCATGCTGTATAAACACCCTCCAGTGGCTTGATCTGTGGGTGCTTTGAACTTAGGGCACCCCTGGAGTGCAGAGAAATGCCATTAAAACTTTTGTTCTGCCAGGCGTGGTGGCTCATGCTTATAATCCCAGCACTTTGGGAGGCCACGGTGGGCTGATCACTTGAGGTCAGGAGTTTGAGACCAGCCTGGCCAACATGGTGAAACCCCTGTCTCTACTAAAAATACAAAAATTAGCTGGGCGTGGTGGCGGCCACCTGTAATCCCAGCTACTCAGGAGGTTGAGGCAGGAGAATTGCTTGAATCTGGGAGGCAGAGGTTGCAGTGAGCCAGGATTGTACTACTGCACTCCAGCCTGGGTGACAGAGGAAGACTCCATCTCAAAAAACGGAAACAAAAACCTTTTGTTCTATGGTGATGTACACTCTACTATTAAGAGGAAATCTTAGTTTAGAAATGTTCTATTAATTTTTTATTGCTGTGTAACAAATTACTATAAACTTAGTGGCTTATGACAGTATCAATGACCTCACAGATGTGTAGATTAGAAGTCTGAGGGGGCTTGGCTGGGTTCTCCATTCAGGGTCTCATAAAGCCCAAATTAGGGTGTTTACCTGGCTGGGATCTTACCTAGAAGTTATGTGAGGTGGGTGATTCACTTCGGGTCCATCCAGGTTATTGGCAGAATCTAGGCTGTGGTGTTGTAGGTTTGAGGTCCCTGTTTTCTTGCTGACTCTTGGCGGAGCACTGCCCTCAGCCCTATTCCTTAGAGCTGCCCATATCCTATTTCATGTGTCCCCCAGCCCTATCTTGAAGTCAGCAACAGCACACTGAGTCCTTTTCATGCTGCAAATCTATTTCTTCTACTGTCGACTAGAGAAAACACTCTACTTTTATAAGGCTCATGTGATTATACTAGGTACACCCAGATAATCTTCCTGCCTTCAGGTCAACTGATCAGTAACTTCAGTACACCTGCAAAGTCCCTTCATATCAGTATATAGATTGGTCTTTAAGTGAATAACCAGCAGCTGGGAACCCAGGGTGGCCATTTTAGAATTCTGACAATGTTATTTAGCAATTCAGCAAATGTTATGCAATGCCAGGAATACCAAAAGTGACCTGTTAGTCCCTATTAACTAGACCATCACAGCCTTTTAGCCAAACCCTCTGCAGTTTCTTTTGAATTTCCTCATTTATCTGTTCTGCTGATTATGCATTCCAAAAAATTTAGGAGGCAGGTTGGTGATAACCTTTCAACTGATGATAGCAGGAAAGGAAGAAAAGTAGGGTCTAGTCATTTTCAAACTAATTGTGTCTGAGTCACACTCATTGTGTACAAATGTGCCTTTTGATTTGTTTATATTTTTCAAAAATAATAATTCAGTATGACCTATTTAAAAATCCTGTATCATAGATAATGTAAGTCACCAAATATATAAAGTATAACAAAGATTAAAATACAGAATTATAGTTAGAAAGTGGGAGGAGATTGGGAAAACAATATATCAAAAATAGTACCTGAAGAAAGTTAAAATAGCATGTAAGTCCAAAAGTAAGCATAGATGACTGTCTTCAATGGGCTTACAGTCAGATACAATGGTTTTAATTTTTTTAAGCGAAGTGATGATTTTTTAGAGAAAAGCTTGTAAAGAAGCCAAATATATAAAACACTAAAAGGTGAGATACTTGGTTTGGAATAAGGGAGAGAGGCCAATAGTCCCACGTTTTCAGCTTCTTTTTTTTTTTTTTTTTTTTTTTTTTTGAGACGGAGTCTCGCTCTGTCGCCCAGGCTGGAGTGCAGTGGCCGGATCTCAGCTCACTGCAAGCTCCGCCTCCCGGGTTTACACCATTCTCCTGCCTCAGCCTCCCGAGTAGCTGGGACTACAGGCGCCCGCCACCTCGCCCGGCTAGTTTTTTGTATCTTTTAGTAGAGACGGGGTTTCACCGTGTTAGCCAGGATGATCTCGATCTCCTGACCTCGTGATACGCCCGTCTGGGCCTCCCAAAGTGCTGGGATTACAGGCTTGAGCCACTGCGCCCGGCCTCAACTTTTTTATATGCCTGTTTTCTAAGGCAAAGACTCTTTGAGGTCCCTAGAGTATCGTAGATCCTAGTATGGAAACCCCTGGGTTAGAGATGGGGGCAACCGCAGTGGACATTTATAATTTCTAGGTAACCCAACATCTATCTCATGTGTCCAACAGCCTGTATTTTCTCCTGGTGAACAAGCTCTCCCCTACTCTCCACTCACATGGTTTGAAGGGGTTGATATCACTCACCTATGAAGGCTTTTGTTTTAATTAGCTCAATCATAAGTGTGTCCTCCTAACTCAGCCACAGTGATTGTTTAAAAAAGTGGGCATATAACCCAATTCTGACTAATGAAAGTTGGACCCAGGACTTTTGTTCTAGCTTTGCAGAAAATATGTTCTTATTCTTCTACTGGACAAAAAGTTGAGAGGAAACAGGTCTGCTATAGCCATCTACCACTGTGGGAGAACCTGTCTCATAATGAATTCAACCCATAGAAGAAAGCCAGAAGGAGTCAAGTCAAGAGCAAAGATACGGTGAATTGCATTTTGATGATGTCTTCTGAGCACCAGAAACCAGGATTACTCTTTAACTTTTCAGGAACATAAGCTCTTTCTGCTTGCTCTATATTAAAAAAAAAAAAAAGATATTTGCTGTGAGGAATATTCTTAAATGATACAATGGGCCGGGCGTGGTGGCTCACGCCTGTAATCCCAGCACTTTGGGAGGCGGAGGCGGGCAGATCACAAGGTCAGGAGATCGAGACCATCCTGGCTAACATGGTGAAACCCCGACTCTACTAAAAACACAAAAAGTTAGCTGGGTGTGGTGGTGGGCGCCTGTAGTCCCAGCTACTCGGGAGGCTGAAGCAGGAGAATGGCATGAACCTGGGAAGTGGAGCTTGCAGTGAGCCGAGATCGTGCCACTGCACTCCAGCCTGGGTGACAGAGCGAGACTCTGTCTTCAAAAAAAAAAAAAAAAAAAAAAAAAAGATACAATGACTATAATGGAAAGTCAAATTACTTTGTGCTGATTGGAGGAATCAACAAATTACTATGCAAGAGTAAAAGAAGGAAATATGATTATTTAGTGTTGGAGGGTAGGATTGTAAATAGCGTAGGATGATGATTAATATAATGTCAAAAGGTAGAGAGGAGTATAGGAGGACATTTAATAGAGGTTGAGATTAATACAAGAAGATGTGGTATGTTTAATATTTCCAATACCTGGAATGTAAGATGTGGTACAAGAATGGGAGTCTATGATATTCATGCTACCTGTAGTGAGCATCTGTTGATTTGGTTTTTTTTTTCACCCCTCCTTAAGGAAACAGCAAACCTTTTCCTTTTGATTATGGCTTTACCCAATTCTATCTGGACTGCCAGTCACACTGTCCCTCTGGTTTCAACAGCTGGCCTAAGTGGTAGTCATATGATCAAAGAAGGGTCAAGCAGGGTCCTTTTTCTAGAATGAAATATACAGAAAGATGTTAAGAAATCCCTCTCAGGGCTCTAAACTGCGTATAAGTTGAGGATGATTGGTTCATAACACAATCTCTGCCTCCCCCCTCCCAACTACTTTTATCTCCAGTGCTTATCTACACTAGAAGAGGATGAGCCCAACAGACTGAGGGCTGGGCCAAGAGATGGAGAGAGAAAAAGGAGAAATACAGACAAATCTGGTGATATTATCTCTGTTGACTTCACCTTGGGCTTCCCAGTTGCATGAACCACTATCCCTTAGCCCTTCTTTTCCATCTCTTAAGCTAACTTGAGTTCTGTTTCTGTCACTTGGGAAGAAGACTTCAGTGCTATGTCACTGATCATTCTTGCACCTGTGGCAGACATTACTAGTTGATTACAGCACTCTTTCCAGTTGAGCTTGAATATATATACCCTTAGATTGCTTCTCCATGTAATGCTTAGTGTAGACACTCAATTGACCTAAGGTGACATGAAAACTATTTTTAAATCTTACATGGAGAGATGAATTGTCAGATAAAGCTAATACAGTTGTTGAGCTCAACATCTGGAAAGATTTGAATGCCATACTAAGGTGTTCGATTATATTAACCTGGCACTTGCATACTGGGGATTATGACACTTATGAAAAATAGATGTGGCTAAGGAAGTCTAAATCACTGGAGTGGCATTTGGCATGTAGCGAGTTTCTTATTTGTGATGGTTTTTGTTAACTCCATTCAAGAAGGGTCAAAAAACTTCTTGAGTATTGCCATGGTTTTGATATGGTTTGTCCCAACCACAACTCATGTTGACATTTGATCCCCAATGTGGCAGTGTTGTGCGATAGGGTATAATGAAAAGCATTTGGATCACAGGAGTGCATCTTTCATGAATAGATGAATGCCCTCTCTTGTGGGTGAGTTCTCATTCTCTCAGGAAAGATTATTTCCCACAAGAATGAATTGTTAAAATAATCTGGCTTCCTTTGTCTCTCTTGTTTTCTTTCTCACCATGTGATATCTTTGCACGTGCCCCCAACCTTTCCACTTTCTGCCAGGAGTTGAAGTAATCTGAAGCCCTCAACAGATGCAGCTGCCCAAGTTTGAACTTTTCAGCCACCAGAATCATAAGCCACATAAACATCTTTTCTTTATAAACTACCCAGTCTCAGGTATTTGGTTATAGCAACACTAAATATACTAAGACTGGTATCTTAACATAGTTTATACAGAAAAGCATTTTGCATCCTGGACCTCAAATACAGCATCAGAATGAAGCAACGAGGTAACTGTTATTCATTGTAAATACAGTTTTAGTAAATGCTGTAAAATTGTGATGGAAATTTAGAAGTAAATGAAATTTCCTTAAAGTATTTATTTTTAGATTAGACTCTGGGAGCCCCACAGTCAGATGAAGCCTCTATGACTCAGAAGAGATTGAATGATTAGAAACAATTTTTCAAACAGAGAGTTGAAACTGGAGTCAGAATAGCATAATTCATAATAGGAGATCATGTTGGGTGAGGCAAACACAAATAGAGGTTTGTGGCTGAGGAGCTGGGTAAAACCGAACTAGTGTGAAGTGGTTTAGGAGCTAGTCAGGAGCTAACAGGGAGTATCCTGGTCAGTTTTCTTGGAAATAGAGCCCGAGACAGGGATGTGGTTATGTTATATGTGATTTTTGAGCAACAGCTCATTATGACAAACCTCTGTGAACAGGCAGAGAGAAAAAGAAACAGAACAGGAAAAGAAAAAAGTAAAGCCTAGCCTCAGTCTGATCAATAAAAATGGGAGAAATCTTGAACCTAAACTGCACTACTGAGTACTTGACCTGCCCTAGCCCTTTGAATCTCCCCGTTAGTTATTGGCCATCAAGTAGGTTAAGCGATTTAAAACCGTTCAAAGGCCATCCAAACGGGGAGGGGCTGAGAGCAACCTACTATAATAGCTAATTTTATGTGCCAACTTAGTGGTGTTTTTGGTGAAGTTTAAATTTAAATTGGTAGACTTTAAGTAAAGCAAATTGCCCTCCACGTTGGGAGTGAGCCTCACCCAGTCAATTGAAGACTTGACTAGAATAAAAATACTGGCCTCTCCAAGCAAGAGGGAATTCTCCTACAGCCTGCCTTTGAACTTTATGTGCACCATGAGCTCTCCTGGATCTCCAGTCTGATGGCCACACTGAAGATTTTGTCTTGTCAGTCTCCATAATTGCAATTGTGTGATCCAATTCCTTATAACACATCTCTTTATACACACACACACACACACACACACACACACATACTTTCTATTGGTTTTTGTTTATCTAGTGAACTCTGACTGATATGCCTATTGGATATGCCTATTGGAAGTCTCTGTCTCAGGGGAGGTGGTTCCCATCAGCCAAGGACAAGTCTTCTGCAAAGATCACAGGTATAAGCCCTTAGCAGTGGTCTCTGCAGCAACTGGGTGCACCAGCAAGGAACAGGAATCTTGGTGGAATGCCATTCTACTTCACGGAGCATACATTTGGACAACGCTTTTATGGAGTGCTTGAAGAATGCTAGAGGAATAAACAGCATAGAATTAAATTTATTTTAGTTGCAAGTGAAGTTGATGGCCCTTCACAAATTCCTCCTCAGTATATTGTCAGTTCTTGCAAAACTCCTTTTGGTAACCATTTGTTTATTAGTATGGCAACATGATATGGTGATTTCAACTTTTTGGGCTTGAAGTCAGAGACACCTGTTCAAATTCCAGCTCCCTACTTACCAGCTGAGCAACATTTGCACATGTAACTTAATTTCTGAGTTTTGAGTCCACATCTATATGATAAATATTACAATAACCACCTGAAAGATGTGTTGTGAAGATTAGAACTAAAATTGATATCATACACAGAAAGCAGATATATGTCACCTGTGAATACTAAACTCTTCTGTGCCAGACAGTGGGTTAAGCAATTTAAAATCATATGAGGCTAAATTCCCACAACAATTTTCTAAAGTAGATATTCAACCTGTTCCTTGATGTGGAAACTACGGTGCAGTAAGGTTAAGACATGTGCCCAAGGTCACCAGTCTGGGAAACAAAAGAGCTAACGTTTTTCTAAGTTTGTATCAGGAAGTAAAGACTGGTCATCATTCTATCCTTTGTAGAAAACAGACTGAGATACTGTTCAGCTTCTGATAAATAGAATTCTAGAAGCTTTGTGACTTGGTCATCACTCTGGAGGCGTGGGATCCTGCTCTGGGAATCTAAAATCATGAGTCAATGCTGCAGGTTTCCACCGCCCTTGGGAATGCTGCAGCAAGAGAGACGAGAAATGGGAATGTCTAGGATGCCAGGTGGGAGGGGCACTTGGCCATTGCATCTTGAATCCAATGTGTCCGGGTGAGCCTCATGCTCTTCCCACCACCTGCCAATCATGGTGGCTGAGGGAGGTGAGTAAATGGAATCCAGGGCAAAATGAGACTTCTCAACTTCATTTTTGTATGCCACAATCAGGATGCAAATCAAAGCCTCCGGGACTGAAAAGGTCATAAATGGAAAACCTGCTGCACCTCTGAGTTTTCCTAGATTTCAATGATTTGGTCTAAATCCAGAAATTGTCTCGAGACAATAAAAAGGCTGCTGAATGGTAACTGAGGAGGACTGCTAAACTCACAGAGGGCTCCTTTGACGTTACCAGGGGCATTTAATTTTCATGTTCTTGCAGTAAATTTGAAGGCAAATTATAAAAGTAAGGCTCAGTTTTGGTAAGGCTGCAATTTATGTGCATGGGGCTTCTTCTAACTAGACTTTGGGGGCCGCTGGCTAGTAAAGTTTAAAGACCTTTGCCAAAGTGTCCTATGTGGAAAGTTCCCGCATTTGTGGAATTTCCAAAGACGTTTTGTTGTATGCTCCTAGGCCTTGTATTATCCACAGGTTTGGAAAGTGGGATGTGGCTGCTGGGAAGTAATATTTTTAAAGGGCAAGTGTAATAGGAATCAAATCACTTTGTCTAATGTATTTAGGGAAATCACATAGTGTCTGCTTCTACGTTAAAATTTAATTATTGCTTTAGTTTCACAATTTGCCTTTCAAGGGAAATTGAGGCCTGTAAGAGGTGTTCTGCATAGTAATTAGGATCTCCAGGTCTCAGTTTCTTCATCTACAGCATGGCAATATCAGATGGAGTAAATTTAATAATGCTTGTAAAGCTCTTAGTGACATTGGTGTCATATATTATATATTAAGTACAGTCAGCCCTTTGAATCTGTGGATTCGAGCAAACACAGATTTTAAAAATTTGAAAAAAATAAAAAAATAACAAGACAGCATATTAAAAATGCAAATTAAAAAATACACTATAACAACAATTTCCATAGCATTTACATTGTATTAGGTGTTATTAGTAATCTAGAGATGATTTAAAGTGTAAAAGAGGATGTGCAGAAGTTATATGCAGATTTTGATATCTGGGGGTCCTGGAACCAATCCCCCACAGATACTGAGGGATGCCTGTACTTATAATAGGAAACTAATATAGCAATCATTAACAGGAAAAAAATCTTATAGGATGAACAAAAATGGTTTGTAATCCATGAGGCTGAGAAATAGAGCGATCTACAGGTTTTGACCCAGACAATATTTGGACTTTGGTGCATGATCAATGGCTTTGAATGAGGTTGCCTTTTTGAAGGAGGGAAGATGGATCTCCGTCTACTCTGAACTTCACTCGAGACTGAAAAGGATGAGGATCAGTGTCATGTTGTATCAGGATTCCATTTTTACAAATGATTGCACGTATCCCTCATTTGAGAGTTTAAATGAGCAGTTTAGGAAGAGAAAATGAATATCTATGTTCTTGAAGGCCAACCTGGGAGCACAAATCTGAAATTTGGGATCTCACTAGAAAGCCTGTGTTATTTAAATTTCCAAAATGAGCCCTTCTAATGTGACCTCAAGCTAATGTGTGGATCTGTTTGAATAACAACTTCTAGCAATTTCTTCCAACAGTGCCTACTAAGCAATCCAAGATAAAAGTATTGTTTTTCCACGAATGGTGGAATTGTCAGGAAGGCAACAATTTGCACCAGACTTTTGCTGGTGAAACAGAATTCAAGCTTATTTTGTTGTTGTTGTTGTTTTACTTTTTAAAAAAACCTCTGAGAGACTACTGATGTGACAATACTATATGCTTGCTAGAGATTCTACAAATGACAACACCCTATACTAGAATCTCGCCTTATTTTTCTCTTTCCACTACCCCCACCAACCATCTCTCACCAGACAGAATAGGTGAAGAGGTTGAGTTGTAGATCTCATTTCTCCTGTTTTGCTGCTTGTGAAGTCTGCCAACAGAATCCACCTTGACAAAGTCAAGGACTGTGCGTTTAATGTTGAACTGAGTGAATAAATTATGCATGAAATTGTGCTGGAGTCTCTAGTGTGCAGAATTGCTCCTTTTGATATGAAAGGTTAATTCAGAAAGGAGTCCAAAATAGCTGGAAATTGTGGGGATAAGTGGAGAGTATTCACTGTTGTGAGCTGTTATTACTAGAAATTGCATTCCCTCTCTGGCTTCCCCAGAGATTTCGCTTTGCCAGTGAATATAAACTGTACTCAATAGAATAGCATTTAGAAGTAACAAGAGTGTATGTCCACACACAATAAAATATTCTAATGGCGTTTTAAAGAGAAGTTGTAGTTTTTCATGTATATCATGCACCCCAAGGAAGAATTTCTATTGTATTTAGGTCAAGAACAAGGCATATCAAAAGTAATGAGTTTTGATCATATATGTATTACAAGGGACTGTTTGAGATTCCCATTTCAGAACCAGGGCTGGTCCTGTCACTGATTAGTTATGCAAGCCTGTCTTTTGATAAACCCCAAAGCATCCTTGAGAAGGAACCACCCCAAATTGTTTTATTACTGCATCTCACGCATCGGCTTTAATTTAATCTTCAGTAAATTTATGGAGTTCTTCAACCTGTTTCACTTAAATGTCCTTTTTACACACATCCTTGTATCATTTTTACGTTAGTTCATTATTTCCAGCAGAAAAAAAAAATGTTGTTGGCCGGAAAGCTAAATTTTACTTAAAATACACGTACACATATTTTTGGAGCTTGTTAGAGACTCCTTTTTGTGTTTCTATCACAAGGGAACAGAATTGTGCCACCAGACTGTGGTAGTTGTTTATTTTTGTCGCTCTTATGTACATTTTCAGAAACCATCTCCTTAATCTCCACTGAGTACCAGTAGTTTTTTCTCTAATTATAAAGTGATATCATTTCTGACCTGGGGTAGTTTTTAATTTTAATTTCTGCTTTGTGTTTATAAACTGATAGACTGCATTATCCTGTTGGGAACATTGGCAGAAAGACTTCAGTCTTTTGTGTTGGTTTTAACAATTAGATATTCATTCAATGTATTAAAATGTGTTTGGGGCCAACTAAAGATGCATTTTTGATGTAGATTTTTTTTCCTTTCTGTGTTCCACTTATCTATATATTTTACGTTAGCAATGAAGCTTTTAAAATTCTAGATTGGTGATGGTGAATAGCTGTAATATTATTTTAAAAAACTAACAAAAGTTAAAGTGAACAAAATTGATCCAATTACTCTTTTTTAGGTATTCTTTTTTTGTTTCAAAATGTTTATGCAGCAAAATATATATAAATCTTGGCATAGGGAAGATATTCCTACAAATTTTGGCAGATGCTGGGTTAAAATAAAGTAGTTATTGAAACACAAAGGTGTCTGTGGGTTTTTTTAAGTGTGTTTTTTGTTACTTTATGACATTACCAATGAGCATTTAAAATGCCCAATCCTTAGCCCACTAATTAATGCCAAGAGTATTAAGTTTTTTATTCTGCTATCTGTGACTCATTAGTCTGAGCTCTGGATAGCAAATTGGCAAAATGGCCTCTTGTCCCTAGGAAAATGTTCCTAGTGCACAGTGAGAATATATTGTGCTTAGAGGGTAAAGGGGATGCACATTTTTTTTTCCAGGTGAATCTGGATGTTTTAGGCTGCTAAAGTTCGAGAAATAAGTCCCAAGACACTATGCAATTGTGCTTAACATTCCGATGATTATAGTGATATGTACCTAGGTAATGTTAGCTGCTGTGTACTTAAACATATTTTAAGCCAGTCAGATATTCATTTTTGATATAAGTTCAAATGCTTTCAGCAGATCAAACTGAAAAAATCATTAAATCAACTTTGTAACACTGAGGACAGGTATCGAAGGCAGTGAAGATACGGATTCATGTCTGATTATAATTTACACAATGTGCAAGACAAACTAAGGAGTAGAAATTTTCCTGTTGCTGTGTAACACACACATGCACAAATAAAACAAAACCTGGAAGTTCTTTTAAGCAATATTTAATCTAGCATTGATATGCTTACAATATATATTACATAAACAAAGTGTAAATATGTTTACATATAAAATCTATACTTTCACATAAAAAGGAAATAATTTTAAATATTTTATATATTAAAATATGTATTTTAAATGTCTTATATAATTTTAATTAAACTTTAAATAAAATACTTTCAGTAGTATACTGAAAGTATTTCATTTAATACTATTTATTTAGTATGTTTTAAATATTTTACTTAAAAGTATGGTGACAGAATGTTGACTTTTACCCCAGACATTTTTGCAGGCAAAGAATCACCCAACGAAACAATTTAGAAGCAAATGGAGGATCTTTTCCACCAGTAATTAATACCTTTAAAAGCATGTTTGAAATAATTAGTTAAGCAAGGGAATCAATCTCTTTTAAAAGCTTCCAATTCACTAGAGGCTCATTCAGTAGCACACACCTGCTCACCAATAGTCCAGTGCCACGCCACCATTAACATATTTTTTTTCATCCAACCCCCTTTTTCTTTGAGTGGGGGGGAAGTTGGTACATCTTTTCTTAAAAATATACTTGCTTCTTCCGCCCCCACTCCTTTACCCCAAGGTCCAAAAACATGATGCATTCATTTCTCACTCTAAAGTGAAGCGACTAGTGAATATTTAGAAGCTCGGGTTTTAAATTGCATATATTAAATGCACATAAAATGAATATATTGTTTGTGAAATATTAAACCAAGTAATTTTTTCCCAGTTGTTGAGCACAAATGTAGGCTTTTAATGCACTTGTGTTACCTTGGGAAAATCTGGAGCTTTATTAGCTCTTCTTTAAATCATAGAAATTATTCCTTTTAACTGTAAATGATCTCTTCTTTTGGTAAGTTTCTTTAACTAAAGATAACTTCACAAAGGCACATGTCAGCTAACAAGAAATGCAAGGAGAAAGTAACTGTTCAGAGGTGATTTATCTTTTTAAGCATCACTTGGGGGCCATATAAAAGGCAATTTTTAAAATGCAAGTAATCTTTAGGAAAATATTATGAAAGGACACTGTTAGTATTCTGTTGTGTTGTATTAGCATCCGTTTCTTGGGCAAGATGTTTCATTTTAACAATATCCTCCACTGCATGAAAATTAATTTATTTTCTTCTTTGGCACAACTCCAGTCCTTTTTTTCTTTATCATCCCAGTAGATGAAATGATTTGAGTGAGCAACATATTTTTTTGAAAGAACAAATGTATAGGTGAAGGTGACCAATGAAAATATTTAGTTAAAAAATGAAAAATGATTGATGCAGATCTTCCTGGTGAGCACTTTGGAGTCTTGCTGATTGGCTATAAGAAACAACCATTTACCCCAACTGTTGAGGGAAATCATTTTAATCCATGAATGCTGCATATTGATTTTGGAAGATTTGCAATGCAGTACATGTAATGGGTATTTTTGCAGCTGGTACCAAATGTATCCAATATTAATATTTATTTTACATTATACATTTTATTCTTGTACTTTCCAAATTTTAGGCATAAAAATTAATACTTACCTTGAAATACTTTTGAAAATCGTATTTTTATTACTTGGAAGCCTGAGAATCCTGTTTCTTTTGTTGTTTCACATTACACTACTTTTCTATTGCTGTTGCAACAAACTACTGTAAACCCTGCAGTTTCAACAATACATATTTATTATTGTAAAGTTATGGGGCTCACTGAGCAAAATCATGGTGTACGCAGGGTTAAATTCTTTTCTGGAGGTCTAGGGGATAATTTATTTATTTGCTTTTTCCTGCTTCTAGAGGTGGCCCACATTCTTTGGCTGGTGGCCTCTTCCTTTATTGTCAAAATCAACCCTGTTAATCCCTCTGGCTCCCTTCCATAGTCACATCTTTCTCCACCTCTGACATCAGCAGGGAAAGGCCTTGTTAACGACTCATGTGACTAGGCTGGGCCCATCCAGGTAATCCAGGTTAATCCACAAGCTCAACATCCTTATCCTTTGTTACATCTGCGAATTCCCTTTTGCCAGGTGAGGTCACATATTCACAGGTTCCAGGGATTTGGATGTAGATAAGTT
The DNA here is from genome assembly GCF_007565055.1 of Rhinopithecus roxellana. Lineage (NCBI taxonomy): Eukaryota > Metazoa > Chordata > Mammalia > Primates > Cercopithecidae > Rhinopithecus > Rhinopithecus roxellana. Next base: position 60,765,800 of record NC_044549.1, read on the forward strand.
TGGGGTACCATTGTTCTGCTTGCTGCTCACAGAAAGATAAAGAATGTCAACAGCAATAGCAGTTACTGTCATTTTTTTAGTTGATGCCTCTTTTGGACCCTTTACAAAAGTGATAAAGTACAGTGCATAGTAGCACTCAGTAAGTATTTTTGGGGCTAATGAAGGAATGAATTAAGGATAAAACTATTGCACAGGAACAAAAAATATAGTAGGCACCCAGTAAATAGTAGGTATTATTATTATGATATAATTTCTCTCTTTTTTTATTTTTGTTTTTTGTTTGTTTGTTTGTTTGTTTGTTTTAGACAGAGCCTTGCTCTATCACCTAGGCTCCCAGGCTGGAGTGCAATGGTGTGATCTCGGCTCACTGCAACCTCTGCCTACTGGGTTCAAGCGATTCTCCTGCTTCAGCCTTCTGAGTAGCTGGGACTACAGGCGCATACCACCATGCGTGGCTAATTTTTGTATTTTTAGTAGAGACGGGGTTTCACCATATTGTCTGGCTGGTCTCGAACTACTAACCTCGTGATCCGCCCACCTTGGGCTCCCAAAGTGCTGGGATTACAGGTGTGAGCCATATAATTTCTCAAGTAGCTTCAAATTGTGCCAGATGTGTGTGTCTTTTTCCATTTGTGATGCTATAGAGAAACACCTGAGACTGGATAGTTTGCAAAGAACAGTTGTGGAGCTTGGAAGTCCAAGATCAAGGTGCCTGCATCTTGTTTGACCTTCTTACTGTGTCTTCGCATGGCAGAAAGCAGAAGGACAAGAGAGCTTGAATGTTGAGTCCCCACATGGAAGAAGAGCAGAAGAGAGTGGATCCACTCTTGCAAGCCATTTTTTATAATGGCATTAATCTATTTATGAGGGTGGAGCCCTCTTGACCTAAACTCTTTCCATTAGGCACCACCTCCCCACACTGTTGTATTGGGGATTAAGTTTTCAACACATGGATTTTGAGGGACAAATTCAAATCAAAGCAATAATTTGAGTAACAAAGATACCACTCAGGTAATTAAGAGACACATTTTGGTTAAGAGTTTAGACTCTGGATTTATTTATTCATTGTTTTTTTACACATTCCACAATTCCCTATTACTAAATATACACTGTGCTACTGGCTATGAATACAATGATGAACAGAACAGATGTGCTCTCTTGCCTCATGATGCTTTCAGTCTAGTGGAAACGGCAAACTGTTAGGTAAATAAACAAATTAAGGTTCATATCTTGGTGCCATAACTTGCCAGCTGTGTTATGTGATTCTGGGCTTAACCTCTCTGAAACTGGATTTCCTCATCTGTAGCTGAGGTTAATAGGACTTACCTTGAGAGGTTGTTATAAAGATTAAATTACTTATTACACATAAATGTTTATTATAATCCTAGGCACATAAGAATCACTTTTTAAGTAACTTTTAAAAATGACCATTATTAGGCACCTAAAGAAAACTTGGCTCTATTTTTGATGAGGAAGTTTCATCCTTTATAGGGACAACACTAAATAGCAATATAAACTTTAAGAAGGTAAAACTGTATCCTAACTTTCTCTGCCTAATTGCTCATGCTAATTTTTTTTAGAAAATACTATTACTACTACTATTGCTACTATACCTACAACTATTAATGTTATTACAATACTTACCTTTACTAACTTCTCATTATGTGTCAGACACTATTCTAATCACTATGTCTGCATTATATTATTTAATCCAGATCACAGCCCTGTAGTGTGAATTGATTGCTCTTATAGAACTCATTTCACAGCTAAGAAATTTGAGAGAAGAGGGTTAAGCCCTACATCTACAACAGGAGAGTGACAGAGCCAGGATTCCTACTCAGGCAGTCTGACTCAGGTGTCAACCATTCTTTGGAAGCTGACAGGATTTGGGATAATTTTCCAATGAGGCAAATTGCATGGGGGAAGATGGTGTGAAAATAGAAAAGGACTATAGTGCTGAGAATTTCATTTTGCTCTGTATTTTCTAAGATACAGGATCAAAGAAACATAACTTCTAAGATAAAAGAGACATAACTCATTTGTTCATGTATTTGTTCTTTGATCAAATATTTACTGCATGCCTACCAGGTAGTGGGTACTGTCAGACATTATTAAATTTGTGTCCTCAAGGAGCTGTCAGTACATTGTTGGGACAAGTAGTCACCATGGAGTTTGCTGCCTGTCTTAGTAGAGGTCTGTGCATATGATGCTCAGGAAACTTTGGTAGATCTCACCTAGCGTTCTCACCAGCCTTTTCCTGGGTGGCCAGAAAAGGCTACCCAGAGGAAATATATCATGAGGAACAATTCATTTGCTTACTAAAATCTTAGAAAATTACTTACTGCAAGATATGTGGATATGTACGTAAACACATATCACAATGATTAATGATACAGGATTTGGAGTTAATACTGGCTACTTTCAAACCTTCCCTTTGCCATTTATGAACCTTTGACCTTATACCCTTTAAGTCTTAAGAATATCTCTTTCTCTAGGTTGAGATGAAGACTACAGGTAGAGATCTTGGTACAGTGTCTGGTGTGTGGTAAATGGCCAAAGCACATTAACATTGATTATCATCCTTATTGTTGTCACTATCATCATCATCACCATCATCATCATTATCATCATCATCATTATCATTATAATTCTTTTAGAAATAATTCTCAAACAACGTGACAGGAAATGAGGGATTTTTTGTTGCTGTTGCTGAATTATTAAGAAACAGTACGTTGGTCTTAATTTTTAAAGCTGGAAAAATTTCAGACACTTTATAAGTCCCTGTGATCTCATAGAAATATATATTACTGAAATTGATGTGTGGAAAGAGCACAGTTTGTTTTTACCCCAGCTGAAAATGTGCAATGACATAATGTAACCCTTTAAGATAACAGAAGCCAGCTGCCCCGTTCACATTTAAATATGAGTCACCTTCCAGGGAGACTTGCAAGATTCTATGTGCCAAGCTGGAAAAGTAAAAATTGCCAGCAAGGAGGGAAAGAATAAATTCACAATTGGAAGGAGGTATTACAAGCCAAAGGCCCCACCTAGCCAATTCCCTCTCAGAGCAGAAAATGGCATGCTAATGGCCAGAGAGAAGAACTGCCCCACCGTGGCATTGTGGTCTATATTACTGAAACGTAGAGACCTTGTCACACTTAGAAAATTCTTTCTACTCAATTAAAAATATTTTGCGTTCTGTTTAAATGGCACATTTGCTCAGGTACAAACACAGTCTGCTGCAATGAATTTCTAAAAAACGCAATATAGTTGTTTATGAGTTCCTCCATCCTACAACCCCACCCAGGGCCTTGGCATTGGGTTGGCCAGCCACTTCCAGTGTCTTCCAGTACAGCAGAGCAGCTCTCAGAAGAAAACCGAAGGCCTATAGGGACAAGAAAAGACAGGCTTGAAATTTCAAATGATGTCTTTGTGAGTGTTTGCTGAGAACTTATCAGAAAGAAGAGGCCTGTATTGTGGTGCTTGGGACCAACATTTAAAAAATTAATTACATATGTTAATTGAATTGACACATAGGCAGTTAGATGAAGTTAAAGGTTAGTTTAAAGGAATGACAGACTGCTAATTAGGATTCCCCTCATGGCTGAATCAGATTTGCTATGGATCTGTCTTGGTGAACTTTTACCTGAATGATAATTCAGTCATCAATGATCAGTTGGTTGACTCAAAACCTAGAAGTTACTTGAATTTTGGCAGTTTGGAGAGGCTAAGGCATAGAGTAATCCATGTCCCTGGAAGAAGTCATGCTCACCAGACACAGCAGTGGGTGCTATTTTCAAGAATAGAGGCAGACTGACTGGGTGTGGTGGCTCACACCTATAATCTCAACACTTTGGGAGACTGAGGCCAGCAGATCACTTGAGGTCAGGAGTTAAAGACCAACCTGGCCAACCTGGCGAAACCCCATCTCTACTAAAAACACAAAAATGGGCCAGGTGTGGTGGCATACACCTGTAATCCCAGTTACTTGGGAGGCTGAGGCAGGAGAATCGCTTGAACCCGGGAGATGGAGGTTGGAGTGGGCCGAGATTGCACCTCTGCACTCCAGCCTGGGCCACAGAATGATACTCCATCTCAAAAAAAAAAAAAAAAAAAAAAAAAAAAAAAGAATAAAGCAGATTGTTAGAGAAGGTAATATGGGAAGTATAAAGGCGAACTTGAATTTTGCTTTTCAAGAAAACCTTTGGGAGGACAACTTGATAATATGAATTCTACACTTCTAATTTTATTTCTACCAATTAGACAACATACTTTAAGATCTTCAAGATGTACATAAGGATTTAACAGTGAAGATGTTCAGAGTAGCATTGTTTACTTTAATGAAAGATTGAGAATCATGTGTAAATATTTATTAGGTTGGTGCAAAAAGTAATTGCAGTTTTTGCCATTACTTCCATTGGCAAAAATTACTTCTAATGGCCAAAACCACAATTACTTTTGCACCAACCTAATAGAATAGGAGATTGATAAATAAATTATGAACATCCATACAATGAAATATTTCTGTGCTGTTAAAAGGGTTGTTTAGCATTATATTTATGGACACACGAAGATGTGATCTATTTATTTTAAGTGAAAATAAGGTGGTAGATCTGATTTTGGTTATGATTTTATGTAACTAGCATCTTTTTGTACAATGTTATTTAGGTTTAAAAATTGTAGAATGTCTTTGTCATTAGGTCTCTTTCCATTTCTATTAACTTAATTATTAAATTTATGTTGGTGGAGATCTGACATTTAATTTCTTAGCTTTGTAAAAAGTAATATTTAATTTTATTAAAGATAATTCAGGCTGGTGCAGTGGCTCATGCCTTTAGTCCCAGCACTTTGGAAGGCTGAGGCAGGAAAATCACTTGAGCCCAGGAGTTCAAGACCAGTCTGGGCAACATGGACAGACCCTGTCTTTAGAAAAAAATTAAAAAGTAACCAGGCATGGTGGCATGTGCCTATAGTCCAGCTACTCAGGAGGCTGAGGTGAGAGGATCATTTGAACCCTAGAGTTTGAGGCTGCCGTGAGCCGTGATTGCACCAGTGCATGCCAACCTGGGCAATACAGCGAGAACCTGTCTCAAAAATAAATAAATAAATAAATAATAAAAAGAGAGAATTTAAAATATATAACCTATTTGTTTTCTTAACTCTATAACTACTTATTCACAAAAAAACAAAAATAAAGTATTACCCACAAGAATATTCCCACTTTAACCATGTCCCCATAATAATCACAGTCTCTCACATACTCTATGTAAGCAGTCTAATATCAGTGTGACCCCATTGCAGTGTCAAAAAATATATTTTTTCAGGTGTAAATGACGAAGGGGCACTCCCAACCTCCTTGAGCAAAAGCCACCCCATCTCTTCTCTCCCCTGTTACCTCACCAGCTTTCTGCAGTCAGAGAAAAAAAAATGGGAGAGTAACACATTGTCCACTAGATATATGTGAAGAAGCACTTTATAATTTCAGTATTAAATTTCATTTGTGCACTACATGTATGCTACTACAATAGTAGCAAAAATTGGTCAAATGTGAGATTTTGGGAATGCTGTAAGTGGAATTCTGGCATTAATGTTATGTTACATATGCATATTTACATGTATGTTTAAATCAAGGTTTCTCAGTCTTGGCATGATTGACATGTTGGGATGAATAATTCTTCATTGTCGGGGGTGTTCTGTTTGTTGTAGGATGTGTAGTACCTGTGAACAACCAAAAATGCCTCCAGAAATTGCCAAATGTCAACTAGGAGTTGGAGGTTAGGGGAATGTAGGGACAAAATTGCCCTATTTGAGAAGCACTGGCTTAGATTGATATATATGTATTCCAATGTTAATGGGTATTATTTCAAGGTGGCAAGAACATGAATGATGTCCCCTTTTCTTTCTGCCTCTCTTGTTCTACTTTATGTATCTTGACTTGTGTTTCTTGTACATTAAATAAAAAAATCAAAAGATAAAAAATGCATAATAAGCCAATCAGTGTTCTGAAAAGCAGAGCATACAGGGCTGTCACTCATGGTCCTTGCAGTTGTATAGTGCTTTGGAATTTGCAGTTCCCTTCACATATGCTTATCATCCTTTTGGAGCATTCAGATCCTGGGAAATAGATGGATAGGGATTATTACCTTTCTTTTTTACAGGGAGAAATGCTGAAGTCTAGATCAAAGTCATTTGGGTGGTTACATAGCAGAAGTTGCACTAGAGCTGCACTAGAGTTGCACTAGAGCTTGACTCTTGAATTACATTAACCACTGCTCCCTGATCGGGAGCCTGTAGCCTTTTCCATGCATTACATGTAGGGCATGGCTCTGAGCTATGTTTGTCCTCAGGGCTTGTGTGCATATCACTGTGATCATGAAGACTCGTCAATGGGGGATTTGACCTAACACATAGAAAAGAGATCAGAAAGGCAAGGCATTCCCCTGTTAAAGATGTGAGCAGTGGTGAGGTCTCAGATGGGTGACTCATTTTCTTTACTGAGCTCCCACATAGAGTCCCAAGCCATTTTGAGGTTTTCAACACACAAGGAGACTGACATGTGCCAATTTTGTGAGGCATTGTCTATGAAATATTTTATGCACTCAGTTTTTCTGTCCTGGATGCATATATATTTTGAAAAATTTTAATGGAATTAGTTCAGTTAATTCCCAGGGAAACAGACCCTTCCAGGTTTCCCATTATACTAAATATCTGGGGGTCTTTCTTTTTTTCGTTGGTGCATTTCCTCTGTAACTATTAACACTAATGGGAATTTAGCATGTGCATCGGTGGGTGGATATACCCACATGTTGGGAATTTAATTTCTCAGTCTAGGTATGTCTTGGATAACATACAGTGATTATTATTATCCATTAATACCAGAATGCACAAAAATACTCTGAGAAGTAAATAATATTTCACACTCATTGCCCTTTTTTTTGATTTTTAATTTACTGTGTGCATAACAAGCAAATTGTACACTTTCTCTTCCTGCAGCCTTAAAATTAAGCTCTTTTACTTTTGAATAACATCTGGTTGGCAAACACTTACCATTTAATTTTCTTACATTGAGTATGGAGCATTCCAGCATATCTGCAAAGTAGTCAACGTATAGATACAGGTGAGTGTAAGAAATCTTGCTTTAGATTTTAATTTTAGTTTTAATTTTAAGAGCATTAATATCTTGCCCCAGTGACTACACTTTTAATTTAACCTACTGTACTCGCATTCTCACATTTCAAAACTGACAAGTGAATGGGGAGGGAGGGAAGGCTTTATGTAGTGTTGAACTTGGCATAACTCCTTTAAAAGCAGTAATACCCATCTCTGGATCTTGGAATGCATAGCAAAGAAGAGAGCCCAGCACATAATTTGGTTCTCCAAATAATTCCTGAACTAATCAAAGAAATCTGTACCTCATAACGCCTCCATTCCTCCTCTTGGATCCTGTGTCTGTTGACTTTGCATCCTCTCTTGTTTGGTCCTTGGCTTGACCTTCATATCTGACCATGTGTCTTTAGGGTTGTGACTTTCTTTTCTATCTGTGACTTACTCAAGTCTAGCAGGTTAAACTGTGACTATGGTCACCATGTATAACATTAACCCCCAAAGTTAAAGGATGAGTTTCCCTCACCCAAAATTCCTGTTAGCTTAGATTCAGCATTCCAAACTCAGTTCTGTCCAAGAGCCAGGCGGGCATTGTTGACTGGTGGAGCGGGCAGTGGGCAGGACAGCATGGAGTGATGAGGACTGTGGTCAGCTCGAAAAATTTCAGGACTAATCTCAACAGGGAAGTAGCTACTTCATCCCTGCTCAATGTTGCTATTTAGACATGTGTACCTAGAGTTGCCAGATCTTTTTAATTTTTCAGGAGAAGTCAGAAATGTAGACTTTTGGCTGAAATATCTTAATTTTCAAATGTAGCATAAAATTTCTAATTTTTAAAAACACCATGCATATCAATTACAGAAATTTGAAATGCTATTTGATGATGTCAAGGAATTATTATTAAATTTTGGTGTGATCTTGAAACTGTAGTTATTTTTTTTTAATGTCCTTATATTTTAGAAATATCAACTGAAATCTTAACAGATGACTGATGCAGTATTTGAGATTTGCTTCAAAATGATCCAAGGGTTGGGGTGATATAAATGAAACAAACAAGGCTGGCCAATAGGTTGATAATTATCGAAGCTGGATGATGGAGGAATATATACATATTTAAATTTGTATATGTTTGAAGTTTCCATAATAAAGAGTTTTAAAAAACCATGGCCACAGGCCAGATTTGACTTCAAGCTACTAGAGTTGTCTCTGATCCATGAATTTGTCTATACACATCCCAATCTATTTATATTTTTAATCTGTACTATATTTGGTTGTAGTATTTTTAAAAGTTTATCATAAATGTACCACTCTAAGGCTATGAGAGCTGTCCCTTATTCCACAATTCGTGAACTTTTTGAACAAGTGCATGTTCATCCCGTTTACTTTGTACATTTTTAAGCCTCCAATCTTATTTGCCCTGAGCTTTCATCCTTCCAGAAGAATTTGATATTCTCTCCTTATATGAAATTTCAGGACTTTCCATCGAACTTATCTTTTGTGACCCATTGTGTCTTTTCTAAGGCATGTGGAATTTTGAATAAATTCTAAATAATGTGGTGGTGTATGCTGGAAAAAGGAGAGATTAATTTCCCTTTCAATTATTGTCACCTTCTTACCTATTTCTCCTTCCTTTTCTGTCAGGATCTGAACTATCTTATTTGTTTCTTCCTCTTTGGACTTTGAGATCTTTGAGGACAATTGTAGTGTGCCATCTTAGTGCCTAGCCAATACCTAGCTCACAAACAGTCTTTCACTTACTCAGAGATGTTGATGAAGCCCCTTCCTTCTTCCCACTACTTCTATCCTACTCCTTTCTTGCTAAAAGTGATGTCTCACTCTTGTGAAAGAAGAGAGCAATATTTCAGTGATCCTTTGGGCAATTTCTGTTTTCTTTCCAGGATTGCTGCAGACTGAGCCAGAGCCCCATTTATAGATTAATCTTGACACCTGTTTTTCTTTCCCATTCTTCTCCTTCTTGCCATACCTCAAAGTTAGAGATGGAGGGCTCCTTGGGATTCCTTTTGATTTTTACTAATCTCAAATTTGATAGCCATCACCATGTGATTGCCCAGCTGGCCTTCCTTTGCTCCTTTATTCAACAAAGATTTACTGAGCACATACTATGTGTCAGGCACTATGTGTCTATATCAAGGATCTGTTGGTAAACAAAACAGACAATAAGTCTTTTCATAAATAAGTGAAAAGGATGAGTAAGAGGATTTCAACAACTGAAGGAAAGACTTACGAGCTTCTTAAGAACTGTATCTGTTCATCAACCATTTGGCTACCTTTCAAGTTTTCTATTTCTGTTTTCTTATTGTACGTAGTTATTTAGAAACAACCTGTCCCCTTCTCCAATTTTCATGACCCATTTAATGTTTTACATATTGTTTCTCTCTCTCTCTCTATCTCTCTCTCTCTTCACTAAAGCTTTTCTTGGAAATACACTATCGAGGTGGAAAGTGATTTAACAAAGTAAAGTTAAATCATATTAAAATTCATAGTGTATCTATAAAAATGTTTATATTTCACATCTAACACTTCTTATTACATGTTAAAATACAGTGTTATTTGAATTAACAAAAGATTCTCACTCATGCTACAAGATAAACAGCCCTTGTCCAGATACTCTTCCCACTGTATTAGGCAGTGTTCAGACCTTATCAGTTGCATATATTTTTCCTATGACAGGAGGCCATATTTTGATGCCAAAGTTAAGTAGTGCTATATTGAAAAAAGTCTAATCTATATAAATGAACTAGTTTAAAAATACGACGGCATTTAGTCAACTAATCAGCTGTGAAAATAGGTGCATCCAGAGAAAACATTTATCTGTAAGAAATATCTAATCTATTTGTGTCCCAAAGAAGTCAGGCAGGAATGTATGGATATGATAGTTATCCAAAGAGACTGTGCAAAGAGAAAAAGAAATAGTTTCTTAATACTCCTACTAAATTACATTCAGAGCACTTCTTTTCTGTTACTTTGTTACAACATGACCTTGCCCAATTTTAGTCAAGTCAGAATGCAAAATAAATTTTACAGATAATTTTTTTTATTGGGGAGAGGGGGTTAAAAATGATATTCTTTAAATATGCCCTTCTTTTCTATCTTACCCCCTTCCCTCTCTGCTTTTGAATGTTTATTTATCTTCTTTTGAAAGTTACCAGATCCTAAAAGGGTACAGTATTTTAATTCATTTTAAAAGCATGTTTCCATATACATTTTTTGAATTTTGGATTATTCTCGTGGGACTAACACAACACTGAAAATTTGGCATCTGCAAGCATAATTCAATGAAGAATTGTCTTTGCCTTGTTTGAGGACATTTAGTTTTGAAATAACAGCATTAGAATCTTTTGAAAATAACAGAACATGAACAGAAAATTATTTCCCTTGGAAAAAACTGTAGCTAATTTTTCCTTTGGCTGATTTGCTGCTGAAATCACACATTCGTATAAATGCCAAGCTATACATATGCATATACATATGTATATGGATGAGTGTGTGTGTGTGTGTGTGTGTGTAAAATTCCACTCTACAATCATGCTATAAATTGGAGAATTTGTCTTTTTAAACTAACACTCATTCATATACAGGTCAGGAAGTAATGCAGAATGTTGGTGTTGCTAACACATTTCATCCAAGATTTCAATTAATTAAGTTTTACAATTCCCCCATGCAGTGGGCAAACACTGTCATTTTCTCAGCTTTATTGATGGGAAATTTGAGAGGAAAATCATGTTCAAGGTCAAACAAAATCCAGGTCCTCAGAGCCAAAGAGAAAGGGAAACTTGAGACATCTATTTGATATTTCAGTTGAAAATAAGTATTTGTTGAATGAATGAAATATACATATTAACAAAAAAGGTTTTGGGATCTGAATTAGTCAAAATATCTCTTCATTTTTTTCTCCTTCTGAGAAGAATGCCATCTAAACTGTGAGTTTAATTGAACTTCATTCAGCCTCAAGAAAGTTGATGAGGAAGAACCAGATACACATACATAAATGTAGCCAGTTGAGGCTTGCATCGCACAGGGGTTGCAAGAGAGAGAGGTAAACAATTCTCGCAATCCAGTTTGCTGAATGCAAAAGGATTCTGCCATCATGAATTAGAATGGGCACTGACCTCCTTAGCATAAAGCTGCATTTCTGCTTGACTTTACTTTGAACCTGCAGTTAGAAGTTTGCCTTAGTTTGGGTGCGGTAGAAGTTCCAGCTGATTCAGAACAGATTTGGATATTCCCGACAGAATCACCAGATCTAACAAAAAGGTCTTCTAAAAATTCAAAGGAGTTTCATGAAGCTATGGGGAAAATTTCAGGTTTATACACTTTGAAGTATAGTGTATGTCCTGGACCCAGTTCTAGTCTCAGTCCATAAAAACCTTGTGCTGACTTTGTAGCCACAGTACTGAGGAGAAGTAAGAATTTTGTTTAAATGGATATTGGGCAATTGATACCATTCTCATTTAACTTGCAGATAATTGCAGTTATAAAATGGGTCATCCCCAGGAACTATTCTTGTCCAAAGTTCTTTTATAATTACGTTGTCTTGTTTGTTCTTCTATAATAGGGGGCCTTCAGTTGATCACTTGCTTCTTACTGTATATACAATCATGTAAGTCTCAAATAGATAGGTTCTATTATAATTTTACAGTTTAAGACATCAAGTCAGAGAGGTTAAATAATTTACTAAGGGCACACAGCTACCATGAAGAGGAAGACAGATTTGTATCTAGTCTGTAGGATCCCAAGTCCTAAGCCTATAGGAACTATCACTACTCTTTCCAACAGGAAGGTATTAATATTTTCATTTTATAGGTTGAGGAAATCAGGGAGGCTAGTTGACCTGTTTAAATTCACAAGAAGTTAGTTCCAGAGTCTGGGCTATCTGGTCTCTATTTTTTCTAACAAGGGACTCGTTCTACCAGGCCACAGACTAGGATGATAGACATGTGTGCTGGCTAGAAGAGTTTTTTATGTGTTATTTGTAAAGTGACATGTTTATTATAAAATAAATAATAATTCAACCTAAATCAATAGAAATTTAATTTTAAATCAGAGGATGAGAACCTTAGGTAAGCATTTTAGATAGAAATCATAAATTCAAAATTTAGTTCCTATAGTAGCCAGGGTTATTCAGAGAGAAAGAACCAATGGGATATATAGATGCATAGAAAGAGATTGATATGAGAGATTGGCTTACACAATGATAGGAGTTGAGAATTCCCATGACCCGCCATCTGCAAGATGAAGGCCCAGGAAAGCTGATAGTGTAGTTCTAGCCCAATCCCCAAAGACAGAGAACCATGGGGAACCAATGATGTAAGTCCCAATCTGAGTTCAAACACCAAAAATCAGGAGTACTGGTGTTTGAGAGTGGGAGAAGATAAATATAGTGGCTTACCAAGAGACAGCAAACTTACCCTTTTGTTCTATTCAGGCTCTCAATGGATCGGATGAGTCTGTCCACCTTGGTGAGGACAATGTTCTTTATCAAGTTTACTGATTCACCTGCTAATCTCATCTGGAAGCACCCTCACAGACACACCAGAAATAATGTTTTACCAGTTATCCGAGCATCCCTTATCCCAGTCAACTTGACACATAAAATTAACCACCCCAGTCGGCAAGTTCAGTTGGCTGTGGAGGACTTTCCAGCTGTTTTAGTGAATGACACCAGCATTTATTCATTGTCCTACAAATATTTAGAATCATGTACTAAATATTCACTGTTAAGGGTAATAATAAAAAGTTGAAGAAGACAGACTGTCTTGAAGATCTTGAGTGTTATTGGTGATAAAGATCTGATATACGGCAATCATGAGTAACAAGAAGCTATGAAGTGCTGTATAACGTATGAAAAAAGAAAGACCTTTGTCAGTTGGTATTAGTCAGGGACTCTTCAGGGAGATTGGTGATCTTGAGCTATGTCTTGAAGAAGAAAATTGGGATTTGTTGAGAATTAGATGCAGATGCAGGAGAATCACTCTGTTAGTGCAAGACTTACTTATTGCTGGAATACTGAGTGCCCACTTTATGCCAGACACTTTGCTAGTTGCTAGGGACATGGCTGTGACAAGAACAAAATACATTCCCTTATGGAGTGTGTAGCCTAGAGGGAAACCAACAGTTAAACAAGAATTATTGTAAAGTCTGTGCTGTGAGAGCTTGGAGAAGGGGAACTTGACCAGTAGGAGAGTCTGGGAGGCAAAACCTCCCAGGGGAAGTGCTATTTTCTCTAATAAATATGAAAAAGTCAAAAGATGCACTAACTGTGGTCATAGGCACTATAATTCATATACAATAACTTTTAGTCAGGAACCGATCTTTATTTTCCTCTGCCATTCCACCATTTCTGAGCAAACTTTTCTGCTCTCTATTGATAGATACTTAGACTTCAAATTAATTTGAAGGTCATCCTGGGGAAAATATTATGATGGCTTATTATTTCCATCACCTCCTATTTGCTGGCACAACTTGTGGGGAGATGCTACTGGCATCTGGTGGGCAGAGGCCAGGGATGCTGTTAAACACTCTACAATGCACAGGACAGTCCCCACAGCAAAGAATTATCTGGCCCAACATGTCAATAGTGTTTCAGTATCGTGATCTAGACATAGAAAACTTGGGCTGAGTTTGGGAATCTGAGCAGTCCATATTAGCAAAGCTTAGAATATGTACACATGAAAGGGAATAATGGGTTAGAAAGGCCATACTATAAAGGGTCATGGATGTAGGTCAGTGGAAGTCTGTACTTAAGTAGTGGAGAAAAGATGAGAGGAAGAGGGAGTGAGTGGCAGTGGAAAATTATCTGGATATTTTAGATTGGAAGTCATGAGAGCTTAAACTGGAGATGATGACAATGGAACTGGAGGAAAAAGGAGGTATGTCAAGATGCAGACATCCATGCATAAAAGGATATATATCCTGACTGCAGGAGGAGAGGGAAGGCCATTCCAAAGGTGATGGATTTGGCAGTGGTGCTGCCATTCATGAATAATAGACAAGACAGAAAGAGGGATTTGGGGAAGAAAAATGAATTTGGGTTTGCGTGTGTTGTGGTTGAGATACTGACAGGACCTCCAGTTGGGACTGCCTAGCAGGTGAATGCAACTGTGAGTCAGGAGCTCAAAGCCATGACTGAGTCTAGGGACCATGCTAACATCTTTGTTCTAAGCCAGAGGTCCTAAATTGGCACCCTGTGGGCCCCATCTGGACTACAGATGTGTTTTGTTTGGCCTGCATAATGTTTGAAAAATCTTTAAGATTTGTAACAGCATACACATCGAGAGACTGCATATAAAAACCCATCTTTTTTGCTTGTCTTGAAATATCAGAGCATCTGGCAATTCTGGGTTCTCGTTTCTGCATGGCCAAAGCCTCAGCTGAGGCTTGGCTGCCCACTTTCCATAGGGCATGATGTCTCCAGGTTGCCTCAATCCCCACCATGCCCTGTTAAATGTCACCTGGCCAGCCCACCTCCCGCATTTATTTTATCTGCCTAAAATTTGAGTTTGCAACACCTGGGTTAGATTATGACTGTATCAGAGGCTAGCTCCCTCTGCATCTGCACACGGCCACATTCATTTCCCTTGTGTCTCCTCAAGTTGCCTTACACCTTCAGCATCTCTGGTTATCCTCTCAGGGTTTTCTTCTGCTGCAGATATGCACAGGTCTCTTGTCACTTGCAGCATCTTCATTTGATTCTGCCATCTCCCAAGATCCTTTTTCCTTTGACTCATTCATTTTGTTGAATGAACAAATGATTCTATGTGTGAACAAACCAGCTGCTTATACTTATGTCTTTGGAACCCTCAGACTCCCCTTCGCTCTCTGCAGTATTTTTGATCCCTGGCCTTAGTCTTCACCATTCTACAGGCAAACCCTCCCCAGTGACCATGCAGTAGCCAAATCCATTGACTTTTTCTTCTCTCTAAGCACATTGCAACCCCACAGTCTGTGTGTCACTGTTTCCTCTGCCCGTGGTGCTGAGACACTGGCATGGCCCATTTCCCCACTTCTTTCATGCCCGTACAAATAATAATATCGGCATGTTAAGGAGGCCTCTCCTGACCCCACTGTCTAAGAAGGCCCCTTCCCCATGGCATGCTCTTTCTCCTTGCCCTGTTTTATTTTCTTCACAATATCTGCCACTACCTGACATTATATTAAGTAGAGCCACATGAGAATGCACATTTTGTAGGTCAAAACCAGACAAATACTGGCAATTTCTTGTGGTTCGATTTAACATATTAATTTGCTCATTGTTTATCCTGTCCTCCTTATACTGTAAGTTCACTGAGGACAGGCTCTGGTTTGCTCACTGTTCTATCCTCAGGCCCCAGCACAGTGTCAGGCACATAGTGGATGCTCGGTGCATATTTGTCAGACACAAACATTTTGAGATGCTCTTCATGATCTTTCTGTAGCGGTCACCAATAACCATAATCTCTTTGATATTGGACTGTTCTTCTGTCATTGTGACTTTTGTGCTGCCTCTAATGCCTCCTCTCTGCGCATTCTCTGGCTTCTCACACCACTTCTTTCCAAAGGGGAATGTCCTAAAACATTCAGGCCTGGCTGTCTGTTTCACTCTGCCATTTCTTGCCTCCTCTGAAAGTTAATCGTCCTTGTGTATTCATCTCTGAGTTTGGTGTAAATGACTTCCACATCTGTACCTGCAGCCGTGACCTCAGTCCAAAGTGAGATGTTAGTATTGGCATCAGTTGCATATTGGACATTCTATTTTGGGTAGCCCACATCTTCAGAAATACACTATTCCAAAATTTTACATCTTCCTTTATTTTTGAAAATTTGACTTCATCACCTGGTGTCCCTTCTGCCCTTCACTACAAAACTGAAGCACTTGGGAAGTTCTTTGTCTCCTGCTTTGTCTGCAGAGACCCTCTTCCTTCTGTCACCAACCCCCCATTGACTTTCTTTGCAATGCTTCTCACATTGGTCCCTTTCTTTTCTTTCTCTTGACGAATATCGTGATTAATGCTAGAGCCTTTTATCTCACTGCTTTGTACCTTTTCCCTTAATCCTGCATATTGAGAACAGATTTAACTTTTGTATAATATTTGAATAGGTTCATTATTCTACACCAAATATATCTTTAGACCCACCTGCAACTTTGTGAATATTTTGGTCTTTTTCCAGCCTGCTTTTCAAATCCCACTTCCTGTGATGCCTTCTGAACCACTTAGCTCTCCACCCCCATTGGTTTCCTTGCTCTTGCTTGAAGATGCAGCACATATTTCCAGTGGCAGCAGCCCTAGGTGTCCTGGGAGGCTAGTCTTTCTTG
Source organism: Rhinopithecus roxellana (assembly GCF_007565055.1). Taxonomy (NCBI): domain Eukaryota; kingdom Metazoa; phylum Chordata; class Mammalia; order Primates; family Cercopithecidae; genus Rhinopithecus; species Rhinopithecus roxellana. The sequence continues at coordinate 60,782,217 of NC_044549.1, forward strand.
AGATCCCCATCAGCTTCTCTTCCTTTAGGTAGGATCCGTGTGCCTCCTCGGCAAACATAGCTGCAAAGTATTACATCTTTGAGCAGCCCTTCCCCACAAACAGATTTCCATCTCAAGTCCCTCCTACAGAGAAATTCTAGAGCTGCCACTGCATATCCTTGTCTCCATCTTTGCTGACTTTGTTTCCTTTCCCCAGAAACCCCTTTCTGTGAATCAAATCCTTATCACAGGAGACAGTACAGCAGGGTGGTTCAAAGCATGAGTTATGGAGTCCAGGTAACTGGAACTTGAGTCTTAACCTTTTACACTCCCTTGCTGGGTTACCCATCAGCAAAATTCAGCTGTTTAATTAAGGCAATATTTGTAAAGGGCTTAGCACAGTGCCTGGCATATCTTAAGCATCATTAGCATCAGCATCATCATTCTTCATCATAATTTAAGGCCCACTATCTACAATAAATCTTTTCCTACAAGGTCAGTCCTCAGATCTCACCTTCTAATTCCTATTTCACTTCTTGTCTGGGCTATTCAGAATGCATCCACTTTACATTTCATAATTATATGACTAGGTTGTAAGCTCTCAGAGGGCTGGAACCATGTCTTACCCTTCTGTGGGTCCAATTCTAAGTGCCAAATCTATACATGGCTCTCCACAAATACCTGTGGGATAAAAAATTATTTGAGACCATGAGTGAAGCACAAAGCTGTATTAAAACAGAGTTCCAGTGCCTTGTCATTTAATCAGAAGGAAAATGCCCTGTGTTTCTGTCTATTGTGCTGTCTTAAAATAGGAATAATGAAATATACCAAGTACGTACTAATTTGGCAGTTATTCTCAGAAATCTGGGACTTTACACTTTAATTAAGCACTTGTAGTTAAGCGTTTGGCCAGAAGATGGTGCAGTGTTCAAGGGATCCTTCTCTCTCAAAGTCAAAACTGATTTTCAAGGAATGAAATTGCAATCCGACCAAGTCTATAAAGAAATGGGAGAAAGTGATGCCAGTTCAGCTTTGACACCATCCTAGGGCTTAGCAAGTGTCATGCTTTCATGTAGTTTCTTCCTTCCTACTGCCTAGCATAATGAGCTGGAGGACTCTTCTAATTAGCTAAATATTATTGTACATCAGAGTGGGGCCATGCTTCCTGTACATTCTTATTTGGGTTTTGCCAGCCAAGGGAAGAAAGCTGTTAGAGGCAGGAGCAGATGTAAGGAAGGCACAAAACATGCCAAGAAGTCATGGCGCGTCTTTGCTATTGGATGAGTCATTTTACTTCACATATTTTTATTCTGATATTAGTCGGAATTCTTCAAGTCAATATGTCTTACTGGAAAAATCTTTTGTGTGTGGTATGTGTATGCATGGTGTGTGTACAGTGTGTATGTCAAAGTTTTATCTACCCCTGAAAAAGTTATATAAATAGGATTTTATTGCTACAACATCTAACGTAAAATGCAGATTGACATAATCTTCTCATTATTATTATCTTTAATGCAGTGTAATGTACTGAGCCAGAAAAATAATACTGCAGTTTGATTTCAGATGTACTGTTTACATTGGTTGAAAACTAATTTAAAGAAGAAGACTCAAAGTTGGTGCTGATCAGCCATCTTTTATCAAGTTTGTGTATCATGCACTTGCTCCATTTTTTTTTTGCCATGTAAAGTCTTCTGAAAATTGAAAACTAATTTATTATCATGTAGTTATTAGCACAATCACAAAAGAGGTCACTGGTCTTTCCTTTAATTTCTGTCACAGGCTGCAGGCCGTATTATGCTAAATCAAGGATACGGAGAGATAATTAACATAGCAACTCTGGCAAGTTTAATAGGTGAGTGATGAACATTTAGAGTTTGGCTTCAAAATCCATGTCTTAATTACCATCCGCCTGCATGCAGTGACGAGGATGGGGCTCTAGCACACCTATTACAGATACAGTCTGTTGGGCCAAAGTTTTCATGAGTTGTCCGTAAAACTATTATTAGATTGAGAGACTTCAAGGCAAGAAAGAAAGAAAAGTGCTTTGTGTTTTGTTTCTTTTTTTAGAAAAAAATGTGAGAAATCTTAAGCCATTCCAATGTGTGGCTCTTTCAGAAGCATCCACTCTACTGCAAGAGTTCTCCCTGGGGGGCTGTTGTCCTCTGTGGGACATATGGTACCGTCTAGAGACATTTTTGGTTGTCACATCTGGGGGAGGATGCTATTTGCATCTCGTGGGTAGAAGCCAGGGATCCTGCTAAACCTCCTACAGTGCACAGCACAACCACCCCCACAACACAGACAATAAAGAATTGGCCCCAAATGTTAATGGCACCAAGGTGCAGAAACCCTGCCCCAGAACCGCCCACTACATCCCCTGTTATTTTTCGCCGCTGGTTGCCAACAGGTGTCACCGCAGGCCCATTTCTATCTGCAGCGTTATCAAAGAGAGTCCATAAACTCTTGTAACATATGGAACGAAATCCCAACTGCAAAGCTTTTGTGGAAGGCAGTTACATGCTGGTGAGCTGAGGCCTATGTAACCAAAATTGATCAATTACACAAATTAAGCATAGCCCTTAAGGAATTTATTTTATTGGTCTGGACATCTGTTGCAGTATTGTCCAAATCCAAAACTCAAATGGTGCCTCGGGTTGCCAAGTTAGGCAAGAAAATCTAGTAGCTATAAAAGTACAACTGAAAACCCTATATTAATATCACGTCCATCTGCTGAATGTTACATAAATATGCAGACTTTTTATTTTCCTTGGGAATAACATTTATTTTTACAGTGCCCAGTTTGACATTCTTATGACATTCTGTTCAGTTTATTACATTGTAACTTTAAATGTTTCTTCAAAAATGCATTTATAATGTTGTTGTTAATCTTTTTTCAAGGGTCTGTACCACCTGTTTAACTTATAGTTAAATAGAGAAGTCCTTTTTCTTATAGGAAGAATGGGAAATCTTTGGACAAAGAGGCTCAGAAAAGATTTTGAGTAACACTTGTGTAGTGTAAAGGGAAATTATATAACAGCCATGAATGCTAATATTCCATCCTGCTCTTTTACAAGTTGAAATGTAATCTCCATTTTAAACTAAATTAGCATCATTTCCAAACAGAGTATCATATTTATATCAGATTTATACAACCACATCAGATTACTATTAACATGTAAAATAGTCTCTTTTATGCTGCTTGTAAAAAATAGATTGAAGAGAATGATTTGATTTCCACTTTAATGTCAGGGATTTAAATTAATCTGAGTGGACATGTTTAGGTTGAGAGTTGCTCCAACATTGAAGAAACAGCAGGTAGGGGCGGCTTTACCTTAAGAACCTGTTGTGATCCTGGCACGAAGAAAACCTTGCAGTTATAAAAGTACATCTGAAAATCATGATGTTCCTATCATGTCCATCTGCCGAATGTTAAATAAATATGTTGGTTGGTTATTTAAATATGTTCAGTGGCTAAGCCAACTGGAAAATTATAGGATATGTGTAGGAAAACTTAGAGGACATTTTTCTTCATGTTTTTCCCCCTTCATTCTCAGTCTATATATTCAGGAAAACACTTTTTAGTAGTCAATTATTGAATGAATTCTAATCTAATAATAAGACCATCTAGAAGGGTCAGGGAAACTTAAAAAGCAAAACCAGAACTGAACAAACAAATAAACAAACAAAAAACCCAAGGCAAACAAAACTTGGCACAGGTATCAGAGAGATTTCCTTACGGTATTTTCTATTTTAAAAAAAGAAAAAGATAGATAGAATTGTATCGGATTTATTTTAAAAGAATACTTTTAACTGCAAAAGTGGTTCATGTTTACTATGGGACATTTAAGTAATATGAATCTAAAAGTGTATTCAAAAAATTTAATTTTAAAATTTTAAGTGAAAATATATTAACCCGTAATTAGATGGGTGTGAGATTCAAGAAAAGGGTAACAATAGGTATTGGTTTTTTTCTTAATAGAAATTCAATGATTCATTGACTGTCATTTGTACCAGAATTCTTATATCCCCTCCACCTCACCCCCACTTGGAACTAAAGAAGGGAGGGTTGTCTGGATAAAACCCAAATACATTCACTTTTATGGAAACACATTTCCAGTGTAAAAGAAGATAAATTTTCAGGGAAACGGGGAAGATGTCTGAGAGTCTGAATTGGTCATGAAGGCAAGAGGAGCCAGTTTCTTGTCATTTATGCATTGGTGGACTAATCCTGTTTGAAATAAGATGAGCTACAGCTGTGCCTGTACTGGAAAAGGAGGAGCATAACTCCTCCAAGGTCACCAGCAAAGAATTTTCATGCCAGAGGTTGCCTTATAGAAATGTGGGGTGAATAACTCATTGAGGTAGGGTGACATAAAGGAGCATCTACCATGTACATGGGAGACCTGTTTTTTTCCCCCTGCTTTTGCTACTGTCATTTCCAAGTCAAATCAGTTACTCCATTTTAAAAATAACCAACATGGAAACTGTTGCACAAAACAATTTGTGGTGGTGGGGGTAGAGTCTATAAAAAGGTATCCATATCTCTGAATTCAGCACTATATAAATATCTAGGAGGCCTTGTGATTTATATTCATGCACCCAGTTAAGTAGATGGATGGTTGAGAAGAGAAGGTAACTTGCTTTTGGAGAGAGAGACTCTAACTGGCCAAACTAAGAATAACTCTTTTGATTCCCAATAGTCTTAAAACCAACAGGCATTTTCTTTTCCTGTTATAGAACCGCTGCATTTATTGAAGTCATAAGCCCGTAGTCTATCTTTAGACTCCTGATGTAATTTCTGAATCACTAACCATTTCTGAGACCACAAGATATTTAAAAATAAGATAAGAAATATTGACTGAGACTCCCTGAAGCCTGCAAGGGAAACGAAGATACCCCGGCAGAGGTTTACAGTGGAATTTCTCTCCTGTAGTTCATGCACATTGAAAATGACATGATCTATCCCAAGGAATAACTTAAGACCTGATCCACTTAAACGGCTCCAAGTGATTTATCATAAATGTGCTTATTTGGAAGGTTTAACAGTAACTGCTTATGGGAGGTGGTGGGGTTAACTACCAAAATTGTACATAACTTGGATCCTGTGTATGGCAATTAATCAAGAAATTATATTCTTTGACTTTCTAACAACCCACACGGAGTGCTACATCTGTGGCATGTTTAAGAGAGAGAGAGAGAGGGATGAAATATTTCTTCTAATAAAATGCTAATGGTTTTGTTTTGGAGAAAAAATATTGAATTATTGTGGTGTTAGATTTATCTGTATGAGGATTTCTCAAGTCACAGTCAGTAAGTACTTCTGACAGAAAACCAACTATGTCCTGAATACAATATCCCAGTCATCTAAATGACTTCAGGATTATGGAGAGGTCCCTTTATAATGCTGAAGAAAGAACACGGGAATAAATGGTGTGATAGAGAACTGTAGCAGTCGAAGTTATTACTGTGAGCATTTGTTAAATGTTCAAGAGTATTTATTTAACCCAAAGCACGTTGGAATATGTTAATTAAGACAGGTGAGGCATCCCATTGATTTGTGGTATCTCTCGTGGGCATAACTTGCACCCACTTAGTTGCTCTAGTCCTTAGGTTTTCAAGATTTTGGGGGGATGCCTACTGTGGTTAGGAACCCAGAGCTCACTTCCCTGGAGGGTTACTTTTACAAATTCAGTATCTGAAAACCTAAAAGTACCATCATCTAAAAAGAAAAATTTGGGTCAACAAAAGTGTCAAAAGTATAATGTCATTTTCATTCCTATGATCCTTTGTGATATGGTTCAAATGGCTTATTTTAATAGTTCACTTTTCAATCAGTAGCTTTTTAAAAATGACAATTTCGCAAATGCTTATGGAGCAACTACTTTGTGCCTGCACTGGCCAAGAGACAGAAAGATGGAATAATACCTGACTTCTACCTTTTAAGATCTCATAGTGCAGCAAAACAGAGAGCTGTAACAAATATTTGTAATGTGAAAAGAGCAACACTCATGAAACAGTCCAGTGCTGGACACTTACCATAGTAGAGACACTGCATCAATTATTCTCTTTTACAGACAAGGGAACTGAAGCTTGTAGAGAGGTTAGATCACACAGTTAACAAGAGGAGAGACAAGCATTTACCGGAAGCCCTATGTGGTTCTGGATACTCACATAGTGCTTGCCAGATGCCTGACATTGTGTTTAGGGCTTTACACTCATGACCTCACTCAGTCCTCATGACAACCCTATGCAGGGGATACTATAATTATCCCCATTTCACAGATGAGCAGACTGAGCTCTGAGAGGGAGCAACTTGACCAAGATCATGTAGGTAATGTCAGAGCAGCAATTTGAATATAGGCTCTTGACAACTAAACGTTACTGCTGTGAGATATGGAGACATTTCTGCCTGGAGCTGTGGGAAGGTACAGAGATTAGGGCAGATAAATTATAAGAAGATTAGAAATATGGTCTTGATAAGGACTTTGAAGATAATGCTTATATCAGACTTCCTTCTCATCTGAGTCAATTGAAGGATGTATTTTTGAACCTTTCAGAAATCTCTGTAAGTTATAGATCTGAATTTTAGTGAGAATCTATTCCATTCCTTGGAGTGCAAAAATCCAACACAATGTCTGGGAATTCAGACTTATAAAAATCATACAGAAGTAATTCTTTAAAAAAAATTTTATTTTGAAGTAATTGTAGGCTCATAAGAGGTTGTAAAAATAAGAGAGTTATAGTATGCCCTTCACCCAGCTTCCTCCAATGTTAACGTTTTATATAACCATAGTACATATCAAAAGTGGGAAATTGACTTTGACAAAATACTATTCTCTAGACCACAGATCATATGGGGATTTCATTAGTTTTTAGATGCACTCTATTGTTTTGTATAGTTCTTTTCCATTTTATCACATGTGTAGATTTGTGTAGCCACCAAGAAGTAATTTGTTTTAAGCTGGCATAAAGAAAAAAATAAACTGTTTTGAACAATCTATCATTTTGTTTTAAGGTATTGTTAGGTTTAGGGGATGCTTTGCCAAATATCTTACTCTTTTAAAATAATTTATGTTTTAATGGAATATTACCATGATGTAAGAATGATTATTCATAGTAGAAAAAGGTTGCTAAAAAAAAAAAATCCCCTTAGGGTATATAACTTGATTCCATTAAGAAAAGTAAGGTTTCCATATATTTATTACTTAAAGCTTACTTGTTAGATTTAGTTTTTAAACATTTACAGATGGCAGTGATAGGCTCTTGATTTTTCTGTATATTTCTAAGTATCTCAAATGAGTATGAGCAATACTGTGTTGAGGTGTATATTGAAAGACATCGTCTTATATTAACATGGGAAAGTGTCTATTGCCATTCAGAGCTTTTTATTTTGTAGCTCTTGTTTCGAAGAAGGATGTGGAGGTAAAAACCCAAATTTTCAGTATGTTCCCAAAAGCCCCAGACGTCTGAGCTTAAAATGGGGTTAAATTTTAATGAAAACATACCCTCTAGTCAATGTGCTTTAAATTATAATTTTAAAAGCCAATCACTTTCTTTTTTGACTGACATGTGGCATTTTGGATAAATTTTTAAATCTTTAAAATCTGTAAGAAATGAATTTGGGATCTTGTAGGTATCGTATTTAGAGCAGGGAAAAAAAGGGATAGCTCATAGTGAAGGGGTTGAATTAAAATCATTTGTAATTATGCATCACAAAGAGGTACAATCACAGTGCATCCATTTATACGTGCATCTGTGCATCTGCCTCTGACCCCAGCTTTCTGGTTTCTGTCTCCTTTCTTTACAAAATCTTCAGTTATGCGTAGATGCACACATTAGAGAGGAAATTGGGGCTAATGATTTAGGAATGTGCTAATTAATTCTTATTATGTTCTATGAACCGAGAGAAATAGTGAAAGGTTGTCTGCATATGCATATACACTATGTATATTTTTCCACACAGTGTTTTCTTCTGAAGGAAAGTTATACTGTTTTTTTTTTTTTTTCTTTTTAGGTTCTTATACACAGTGACAGCTAGCAGAATCTAAAGTGCTGACATTATGACTTAGAGATTTGATAAAGAGAAACATCTATTGCATTTTCTGTAAGTAAATGTGGTGCCGGCATTGAGAGAACATACGTAATCAGATACCTGTTCTCCCTGAGTTTCTTAATTTAAGCCTCGTGATTTCTAATTAGCAGTTAGATTGCATCCATTGTTATTTTGTCTTTGGTTATCAATGATGATCAACCTTTGCCAAACAAAGATATGTCATCATGCTGGGGACACTCACGGATTTTTTTTTTTAAAGGTTTTAACATTTGATAATAGGTTTTCCAATAGCTTGAAGGGTAGCTTTTAACATTTCTTTTCCAGCTGAAGTATTTCCTGAGTTCTGTCCAAGCCCTCTGTAGTTAAAGAAAAGGCTTTTTGACACCGAATAGACAATGTTGTGGCTTTTTTTTCCTTCTTCAGACAAATGTATAGGCATTTAGGCCACCACGTTGTACTCTCGTAATTGAGACACCTTGCAGAAATGGCAATTATAGGGTGACTCGTGTCAAAAATATTCAGAACAAATTACATTTTACCTATTTTGAAAAACTTTCAAAGGTACTCTGTCCTCTTTCATTCTCCTCTCTCTCTTCCTTCCTCCCTCCCACCCACTCTTCTTTTTTTCTTTTAAATATTAAGTAAACTATTTGCATTTTTACGTTTCATCAAAGTTGTGCCAGGTTTTTTCTGGGTTTACTAAAACTCCAAGTGGACTACTCAGATCAAAACAATTAGTGAAGTCTAAGGTGTTCTTAATTCCTGAAATGAAAACAGAATGGATGTTCAGGACGCTCTGTGTTGCTCTGGCTACCCGCTTGGCTTCTCGCTCAGAATATTCTTGCTCTCAAGTTAGTTCCCGTTCTGTTTATTTTGTCCTGAGCTCAGCGAACTTTCCAAAGCCCTACTCGTCAAACAACACTTTTTTCCCCCCGCCCTGTGAGCTGGAGTTTATTTTGTGCTCACCCTTCATTCTGTGGGTTGTGAATAATTTTAACACAAAGAAAAAAAAATCTCCTCCTGACCACGGAGAGAAGGGGGGATTTTAGAATAAAGATAAAAATTGTTGTTTTAGCCCCCAAAGCAAAGGACTTGGGAAAGAAGAGAAAAAGGGGGCGGGAATAGAACAGCAAAGGAAGAAAAAAAAACAGAAATTTTTTTTACAAGGGTGTCAGTGCAAAACAGGTGTTTGATGAAGCTCAAGCAAAACAAATGACAAAGTTAGCATTGAAGGGCCAAATACATGATACACATTTAAACTGCTTAGGTAAATTTATTTATGAAATAAATGTGCAGTTTTACAAATTTGAACGTTGAGCAAATGTTTACAGATTGAAACTTATCATTTCTTGATTAACAGCATGAAGTGGGGCAATAGTCCTATTGAAAGCCATTCTTAATTGGGCTCATTGTAAATGTTTTGGTTAAAAGAAAAGATTAAAGTGAGCTGTGACCTCTGTGGAATGTTGAGACTGGTGAAATTTCTGGTTTTAGCATTATCCTCAAATTGTCTCACAGAGAATTACATTTTACAAAGTTAAAAGAAGGCAGAAGATCCCTACTCTTTGTTTCAGGTTTGCCTAGCATCCAGTCAGAGATGGGTGAATAACAAGGACAGAACCATGGAACTCCAGCGGTCTCACTTAGGAGGCCCATACTAATGGCAACAGCAAAACAGTGCTACATAGACATCAATAATTTGTGACTGCAAATGTGCAGGTACAGTACAACAAAATTGTTCTATCCTTACAGCCTTAGGTGTTGGCACTTTTCTTTTGAGCCCATGTATAGAACAGGACAATTTGAAAAGTGAAATATTCAAGCCATGGAGAAAAAGAAAATATATTGCTGTATTTTATTTATGTAATGGCCACAATGTGCTGGTTCTCTACTGGCCCCAGAGAAGTACAGCTGTGATCAAGACAGACGTAGTTCCTGCCCCCGTGGAGCTTACAGTCTGTCGCAGAGCTAGACCAGGGAAAAGAGTATGAAGTGTGAAGAATGAGAAGTAGAGAATGTTACAGGAGCCCCCAGAAAATTAAGGTTATTGGATTAGTTGATTTTTCCCCCACTTTTCTGCTTCCATCTCTTTTCCTCTTCACCCTCTCTTTTCTTCCTCTTCCCTTTCTTTCTCTTCCCCTTTCCCTCTCTCTTTGTTCCTCTCTTTCCCTCTTGATCTTTATTTTCCAAACAGAATTCAGCCAAACTCATTTTTAAAAAGAGAAGCAGTCTAACATTATTTAGAAAGAGCAGCATATTAGAAGTGGTTGCAGCCATAGGCTTGGAAGGGTGTGACCCAGAGATTGGAATCCCGCTCTGCCATCAACTAGCCTACATTCTTAGTCAAAAGATCTTGTATGTGTCTTCTTTTTATTAAAAATAGGGCTAGAAATATGTACTTTTAGAAATTTATAGGAATTTTAGATGTGACCTTGTAAGTAAAGTCTCTGGCTTCTTTCCTGGCAGGTAGTGATCATGCTAAAATCATTAGCTACTACCATATTATTATTATTCCTATTACTATTATTATTTTTCTTTTTATTTTGTAGAAGCAATGTCTGTATTATACAGCAGCTAAAAAATAGTGAATGATGATATTAATCAATTGAAATAATTTTCTCCAAAAGCAATGACTAGCTTTGGTATTACGTAATTCTTACGTTTTGTTTTGCCTATTCACAAAAGCTGTTGTTTTTTAATGTTAAATATAAAAACCATTTTCAATAAATAAATCTTTAGCTAAGATACTAAAGCCACATTGTTTACAATTGCGTTGTCTTTTTCTCTGAACATTTTTAGGATTAAAGCTTGAGCCAGATTTCAATGAGCCCCTTCAGGAGACAGGGAAATTTATTAATATTTACTTTGATTCCAGAGTGATTGAGACATATTTCTCAATGCACCCATACAGAATAATGTGATAGATTTTTGTGTGTGTCTTTTGAAATCAGTTGTACTGTATTATAGACAAACCCTATGTAAGTGTGAATACGTATTTATATAATTTGATAGTACTAAATCACAAATTTATATCATTTGATAGCACTAATTCAAAAATTAAAATTGTTATAAATTTGTCCTTAATCAGGACATTTAAAAATCAGTCTTTATGAACACTTTTAGATTCTGGAAGTGCTCACACTAAGTCCCCATGTATAAAAGGTAAAGGTGACATAATCACATGTAGAATTTAGATAGCCTCCTCTCTGTTTGTACATAGTGTGCATGACCCCCACCTCCAATCCCAGCCTAGGCTTTAGCATCATTGAACATCTCTCTTCCAGGAATGGTCTTTTTATTCTCATGCCTTCTGTTTTGCTTGTGTGGTCTGATCAGCCTGAAATGCCTTTTCCTGTCGGGGTGAAATCTTACTTATCTTTTAAGGTCTAGTTCCAGTGTCATCTATGGTGTGATTCATCTCCCAATACCCCTGGGTGCAGTAAGCTGGTCCCTTCTTTGTACCCCATAGCTCTTTTTTCCTCTCCTGGTACATGATAGCTGTTTGAGCATCTTTTCACCCCTCCACACCAGGAACTCCTCAGTGAGTTCTTGAGATCTATGCCCTATTCGCCTTTCCAGAAAATTTGATTCCTGTCTTCAAGGAGTTTCCAGTCTGGGCAAGGAAGCAGACATGTAAACATGGAATTACGCTGCAATTTGGAAAGTGAGGTAAAATAATTATCTAAATTAGTGTACACAGATGAGCACTAATTTACTAAAGAATCCTGCTTTTCTCATACAACAACTGAGCAGTCGGCATGTAGGTGTAGTCTGTTTCTTAAAATAGCAATGTTTTCCCAGTCTTCATATCAATATTTATGTTGTTACTCATGCTCTGTTAAAACAAAACAAAATAAAACAAAATCTCTCAAATGACATTGTATATCTAATGTTCGTGATGGGGAATTTAGGAGTCTATTGAAAATTGTGACACATAGCAGGACTGATGCTTCGTACTCCAAACCAAATAAAGTTTCACTGGACCTTAACTGTAAGCTAAGACTTTAAGTGCCATTTATTTGTTGAGTTTTGCCACTCTAAATTGTTCAGCTTGGCACAAGACCTTTAAAAGAAAGTATAGTTTAATTGGTTTGTGGTTTATTTTCTATTATATTAAAATGACCTGCTTATATTAAAATGACATGCCTTTCAAAACCTACTAGAGCATTAAAACATTGTTGTAGTGATAAAAGATTTCCAAATGTTATTCTGAAAAGCAAGGAAAAGGGTTTCAAACACATAGCTCATAGCTCAGTATAGTGAGTTATGTCGAGCTCTTGGATGTAGCTATAAAATCATCTTCTCTTTCATATATGCCAGAGTTTTGGGCTTTTGGAAAATGTTTTCTATAATTGTTATTTTTCGGTACCTGTTTTTTTTTTTTTTTTTTAATATTCACTCTGAGGTAGTCTTATTACAGTAGGCTCATAACACCATAACCTTATCCATATATAGCCAGGCAAAGCTTTCTGCTGTTAAGTAGAACTTATGAATACTTAAGAGAGGGAAAGCATTGCTATTCTTGAGCAAATTTGGAGAGTTTAGAAACATTATTTTGAAATGTGCTTCCTTAAAGTCAGAAGAACTTAATTAAGTTCCCAGGGTTAATTGTTTCTGAAGTGTTAACATGTCATTTGTCTATTCAAACTCCAAAGCAAATCTAATACGGGATTTAATAACCTGTTTATGTGAATAGAAATTTAGGGTGGGGGTGGCGTGGGAGAAGAAGGAAAAGCTAATAGGCTTTTACCTAGTTAGTGGGTTTAAGGAAGAATTCTTTCTGTCTTTATTTGAAACAAAAGGTAAATCCTATGTTTAAAACTCCTTCTATTTGGGAGCATAAATTGGGATGACAAGGAAGTTTTGGAACAAAACAGTATTTTTACACTTTGTTCATTTCATATTTATCACTTGCTTGTTTGCTAATTTTCATTTGCAAGAGGCAATTCTTCCAGCTAACTGGGTGCCTCAATGGGCCACTGATTTCTTTGAAGTGACAGTCTGTAAATATGCATAAAAAAGGGATGCAATTAGCGTGTGTGTGGTTCAGTGCAGCCTGATTCCATTGGCAAGTTTACCCACAGTGTTGATAAGCTACATTATCTAGAAAATTGGCCGCTGAAAAACAGCACCTCTGATTGCCAGCAAAGGTTCCAGATAACAGGGTGCTGAAGAGAAATATAATTGAGGTTGAATATATTAACCAAGGTGTCACATGCTCCTTAGAAGCTCTAATTTATCAGCATGTTGGAATTTTTATTAACATTTGGAATGCGTTTCTACCACACTAATGAAGTGGAATTGGCAGTTCAGGTTTTAGTTATTGTCATTTCTGAGAAGTTAAATGTAATTTCTCGTTAGACACAGTTATGTAAATATATTTGTTCAGGGGCTGAAAAAAATTATACATTTTACAAAATACAAATATGTTGTTAAGAGGCAGTGTGACAAATCAGTGGTGGCTCGAGTCCTGAAAATCAGCCATGTATTTATGCTGCATTTTGTACATTACAGCTCTTCTTTGTGGGGGAAATTTGAGAGAAATGAAGGAAGCTTAATTTCATTAACTCTGCAACTGGCTCGCCATTGTGAAAAACAGTTAAAATTAGCCACTGTTTCAGTAGGCTAGCACGTCTAAGAGGATTTTATGATTAAACTATTTTTTTAAATGAAAACTTGCTCAAATTATAAGGTGAATTAAGCTTTCATGGAAGATATCTGCTTTTCTTTTTTCTATTCTTCTTGGAAGTGCCCAAGATTTCTATTCATTTTCTAATTCCAACAAATAGGTTTGAAAGATATTTGTTAACAAGACTATTAATTTCTATTATAAAAATAAATAGAGATGTGCAAATTTGAAATTATTTTAGATTGCATACATATGTAATAACACTACATTTTTTTGAAGCAAAGAAATAAAAATCATAAACTTTGGGATAATGTTTCCTTAGGAATAAAGAGGAGGAAAGAGTCAGAGGTATCAGGGGAACATACACAGGCAGTTTCAGCTGTATATTAATAGTTACTAAGTTAGGTGATAGATTTTTGAGTGTCTGTTACATTATGATAATTCATAATTACATATATGTAACATATATGTTTATATAGATCCTATATCAGAATATAAAACATTTTTAAAAGGAAATAACTCAATTTCTGTTGACTCATAAATTTTGTTTTCCCATGAAATGATTATGAATTACAGTCTGTAGAGCACTGTGTATTCGTAACATGCTTAGTATTAGTTAATTGCACACATCTCCGACCTCAGGGAATGATGCCACATTTTTCCTCCATTAGTAATAGATATGCTGGTCACAAAGCATTGGTTCCCTAGAGACAAATGACCCGTGGAAGACATTCTCAGCTTTCCCTTTGCGTTCACTCCTTAGCAACTGCCAGTCTTCTACTGTTCTATAGGGCTCCTGATTTCATTCCTTCTTCTCCTACTGGCTGCTACCACTCTTGGCATTCCTTGACCCAGTTTGTCCCTGCTGCAATACTTCCGTGCATTTCACACACTTATCCTCTAGCCCTCAACGATAAACTTCTCATTTCTATCACCTATCCCATTACATGTGTGTGTGGGGAAGATTTAGAAGTTGGGGGTGGGGAGGAGTGGTGTTCCCTTTATTAGCAGGAACTTCTGGTTGGTATTGAACTGGACACAGGAGATTCTCATGCCCGTTGGACAGTTACTCTTAGGATGCCCATTATGGTAGATGTGGTAAATTGTCACTTAGCACACATTTTGCTTTTCTTCAAATGTCACCAGTTAGATAGCTAAAATCTGTAATTCTCAGACTCTCTTGCAGCTAGGGTTCTGGAAAAAAATTAGGTTCACATAGGTGCATGCAGGTGCTGTTTGAAAGGTAATGTTCTAAGTGTAGTTCACTAAGTCCCTGGGTGTGGAGTGGCAATGTGGTGGCCCAGATTCCAGATCATGCTTATATCATTGTGTCTTTGAAATTAGCTGTTCTATGGGCAGCCTTCAGATTCCTCACATTCTTGAGAAAGCAGATGTGGAGACTCCCCTAGCCCGCCAGTTTTTCATTGTGGTTACCTTGATTTACCTGCTTCTTTGGCCCTTCCCACAGTTTTGAAAGCTTTTATTTCTGTGTGTTAAATCCCTTTCTACCCAAGTCGTTTGATTTTAAGAAACTAAACCCTGATCAATACCCCTGCAAATCTGGTTCAGATGACTCCGTAACAGGACCAGGCCCAGAGTAAAGCAGTAGAGACACCCATGGCACAAAACTTAAGTTGTTGGGCACTTTCAGGGTCATGGTAGTGTCTCTTTAAATTTTACATCCTGGGCAACTCTCTTGCCTCACTTTAGTGCTGGCTCAGTTCAATAAGCAAATAGCAGATGTTATTTATTATAAAAATAATTAAATCACATCTCTAACAGATGTTGGCAAAATACAATCCATGGACTAAATGTGACCCACTGCCTATTTTTGTAAATAGAGTTCAGTTGGAACACAGCCATGCTCTTCTTTTATGTACCGTCTGTGGCTGCTTTTGCACTGAAGAGCAAAATTGAGTACTTGCAACAGAGAACGCAAAGCAGAAAATATTTACTCTCTGGCCATTTACAGAAAAAGTTTGCAGATTCATGCTCTATATGCTACTGTGGATATGCCTAAATGTGTGGGGTAAGACTGCCTGAGATCAAATTTTGGTTCCTCTATGAGTGTCTGGCTAAGTTGCTTAACTTCCATGGAGTGGTGTGCTGAAATCACCCAAAACTTGTGGGTATCTCTTCTTAACTCTCAGTCCATTGATCATCTTGATAGCCAGAAATCAGCCATGGTGGGAGTATTTCCTCTAGGAAAATTAGCAAATGCTACAAATCAAGGCTTCCCCAGAGACCCAGGAACTAAACACTTGCTGCCTCTGTAAGTATGGATGGACCCCAACTTATGACGGTGTGATTCATGATTTTTTGACTTCACAATGGTGTGAAAGTGATATGCATTCAGTAGAAGCTGTGCTTCAAGTACCCATACAACTGTTCTGTTTTTTTCCTTGCAGTACAGTAGTCAATAAACTAAATGAGATATTCAGCACTTTCCTATAAAATAGTCTTTGTGTTAGATGATTTTGCCCAAATGTGTGCTAATGTAAGTGTTTTGAGCACATTTAAGGTGGATTAGGATAGGCTATGATGTTTGGCAGGTTAGGCATATTAAATGCATTTTTGACTTATGATACTGTCAACTTATGGGGGGGTATCAAAACATAACCCCACTGTAAATCGAGAGGCATCTGTACTAGATTCTTCTTTTTCCCAATGATGTGACACACACACACTTAGTGCCCCATCTGGAGCCTCTTTAACCATCAGTGCACCCAGCCCCCAGCTGCTGTGAGTGCTGCAGCTAACAGCATATAGCTGTGCTCTCCTCAGGGGCAGTCAATGGCTTGCTGATATGGGTGGCACAAAAGCCCAGCTTCTTTGCACCATTCTGTCATGCAGTTTATGCTCCAGAATGCCTCTCTTGCCATGGGTTAGACCACGGCTAGACTTTGCCTGGGATTCTTGATTGGCTTTTTCACCTTCTCTATCTGGCTTCAATTTTCATTACAGGTTTGTTCTAAATTAAGTCCAGGATCCAGACAAGGTGAGGTGAGGACAGCGAAGTGCCTAGAGCCCACAATATCAGGAGGCACTCACTGTCGGGCCAAAGAAGTGTTGTACAACCCTTCTAGGAGGAAGAAAACAGGTGCCTCTGAAAATTTTTTGGCTTAGCTGTTTCCCTCTCCTTACCCTAATCTGGTCCCTTCTTGCCCAGATAAATCACATGCACTTGAATTTCTGCTTTAGCCTCTGTTCCTCAGCACAACCCAACCTAAGGCAAGTTTCTGTATAATGGATTGTTACCTATTGATTGCTTTAAGGACTAAATGAGTTAAGGTATGGGAAACAGCAATGACTGAAACAATAATGGGGGATGAACAAATACATGTATATATAGAAATGGTGCCGAGACAGATCGCTCTTGTGCCTTTGTGTATATACTCTTCTCCCTATCTGCAGTGCATGCTCTGTTTCTATTGGCTTACCTAAATGCCACTCTCCCCTTCTTCCCCGCAAAACCCTATTTTGTCTATGAGACTCTTACTGGCTACAGCATTCTAACTGACATTAATTTACATAAATCTCCATTCCCTGACTCCTTTTTTTTTTTTCTTTACCAAATAATTTTTTTCCTTCCATTGTGTTTTTGTCCTATAAATCATTACCTGTATAACTTACTTGAATAGATTGACAAATGTGGTAAAATCAATATAACGATATTGCAAAAATGATCCTTAGAAGCGTGAAAAAAAGAGATCCAACTGATAACCTTTGGAGATGTGGTTCCTGTGCTTTCTACTAAGTGTTCAAGTATAAGGACAACCCAGGGCCTAGAGATCACTCCGTCTGCAGCCCAGGGAAGTGGGTATTTTGTAATGCCTATAAAAGTTGTTTCTTTGACTCTGAACAACAGACTTTTAATTGCTATATTGATAGGTATCCCCAGATATCTTAGTCAGTTTTGTTCATTGATACTGTCACCGTCTATCTCAGCACTCTAATTTCTTCATAGTTTTCTTTGTTGTTTTTGTTGTTGTTTTGGTTTTGTCTTTGTTTGAGATGGAGTCTCGCTCTGTCACCCAGGCTGGAGTGCAGTAGCGCCATCTCGGCTCACTGCAAGCTCCGCCTCCCAGGTTCACTCCATTTTCCTGCCTTAGCCTCCAAAGTAGCTGGGACTACAGGCACCCACCACCACACCCGGCTAATTTTTCGTATTTTTAATAGAGACAGTGTTTCACCATGTTAGCCAGCATGGTCTCAATCTCCTGACCTTGTGATCTGCCTGCCTCAGCCTCCCAAAGTGCTGGGATTACTGGCGTGAGCCACTGCGCCCGGCCTCTTCATAATTTTTATCACCACTTATAATTTCCTAATTAATTTGCTTACTGACAATCTTTCTTCCTAACAAGACTGTAAGCTCCACGAAGACAGGCTCTTCACTCATTCCCCATTATTTGTAGCCCACCTTGTGCATGGCAGGCACTCAATGAATATATGTTGCAGTGACTGATAGAACAAATGAATTATGCAGACATTTTCAGAACTGGCATATAGTGACATAGTATGGGCTCAGTATATATTTGCAAAGTGAGTGAATGAATGAAGTCACTTAAAGGAACCTTCTGGCACATGTTTCACAGGCCAGGAGCTTCTCTTATTTGAGTTTGATAAATATTGTTGCACTTTTCTACAAAGTACAATGAACAATCAATAGATATTCACAGGTGCTTTTTCTGAAATTAGTCCTCATGTAGAAAATGCAGGAATGTGACACCTAAAATTAAAAATGTGACACCACAAATTATGATATAATCTCATGATATACTCAAGTCATGAGGAGAAAGATGAGTTTAGGGTAAGGAGTGTAGCCAAAATGATTAGTGTGACACTCAGACGGCTTTCTAGATTGACTCAAAGAGGGATGGGTTCACATCAGAGTGTTTTGCTGTGCAGGTGTAGTGCTGTGACTTGGTAATGGGAGGCCCTGCTTTGACTGTTATTCCAACATAAGAACAAAGCAATTGATGTCAAAGATGTCAGTCAACTCTGTCCTGGTGTTGGCTTAAGAGCGTCCCTCAGAACTTACATAGTGGGCTTGTTCGGAGATCATGGAGTGAACAAGGGCAGTGGATATTAGGAGACCCACTCTGGCTCAAATAAGAACAGTGTTGCTTCTGTCTGGTAATACAATGGGAGAGACAGTCTAAACAAATAATCCATATAACAAATAATGTTGATATAATTGTGATAAAAGTCCAATGTCTTTAAGAGCATTTCCCAGAAGGAGCTAACCTAGGCCAGGGATTCAGGGCAGTATGGGGAGTGTTTCTGCAGAAACGACATTTAATCTGAGAACTGAAGGATAAACAAGAGTTGGGCTACATGTTGGTGGGGAAGGTGGTTTGGAGAGAAATTATTGCTGGTAAATTCTCAGCCTTTTTTCCTTAGGAAAATGAACCTTCACACCACCTTGGTTTCTGGTCCTTTTCTTGCTTTCATACGCACTTATTTGCCAATGCTTAGGGGGAACACAGTGTAGTCAGTGGAAAAAATGCGGAGTGGTATGAACAGGTGTTTGAACCCCAGCTCTGCTCTTCACTGAGCTGTGTGTTCTTGGGTAGCCTTCTTGTTTTCTCTGAGCCTTATCTGTAAAACAGGACTCTACATGAAATGTAGGGAGGATTAACAATTACTCTCCCAATGGCAAATGCTGCTATAGAATCTACCATGTACTGTTTTTAAAGTAACTCGTTTAATCTTCCTAACAGCCCTATGAGATAGATGTGGTTGCTATCCCCAAATAATTTGGCCAAGATCACATTGGTAAATGATGGAACTAGGATTCAAATCCAGACAGCCTGGCTCTAAAGTCTCTGTGTTTTGCTGTTTTGCTACTAATTCTTGATTCATAAAGTGGCCCCCAGGAAAGGGAGCAGAAATAATCTTCATTGTCATTTCCTTGGCTATTGGTGAACCTCAGACCCTAAGGACTTTTGTTGGTCTATAGGACTCCTCAGGGCACAGGGCTTGGTTATTAGAAGCAAAAGCACTCCCTTTTATTTAAGAGCTCAGGATTGTGATCATTTGCCAAAACTGGCCGTCTTGAAAGGATTGTATCGCTTGCCATTTGGTTTTCATTCTGAGGCCACATGTGACTGTAACATAAATACTTATGGGAGATATCATTACTCTGAAGTTTAATGTTTACATGTCAGCTCCCTGTCTTTATAGCAACTGCTTTGGGTCATCTCTCTTCTGTTCAAGCCAGGAACTCTGGAAAATCATGCTCATGCACAGATTTCTATGTCACCTCTATCCCCGACTTCTAGCAACTAAGGGAAGGGCTGAAGTGATTCCACCTTATCCCATCTGTATGCGTCACCAAATCTTGGCCATGACCTGTGTTCAAAGACAGCATCAGGACCTTAAATTTTGAGTTGTTCTCCAACAATTGCTGGATTTCTTTGAATGCCTCTGAGTGTTGAGGGCATCAAGGTGGAGGTCTTCTTCAAGGCAGTAGGGATTCATGCTCTTTTTGCTGCCTTCCTTTCTTTCCTGAAGCTTTGTTTGGTGAACTCCTACAGACCCTCAGGTCTCAGTTCTGCATATCATTTTAGAACATAGCCTTCCTTCCTTGACTTCCTTTCCTGCATTGAAATCTGACCTCTTATTATGAGCTGTCATCTCATCTTTAGTTAACCTTCACACAGTGTCTCCCTCTGTACATATAATTTTGCATGATTCATTTTGATGTCTGTCTTTCTAGTGAAACTGTAAGCTGCATCCCAAGCAGGAGCTCCATCAATAAGGGTGGAATGAGTGAATGAATGAATGAGTGGAGATGAGAAGCACTTACATAGCTATTATTCCTAGCATTAGCTATTTTCATAATTCAGGCTAATTGGAATCTCAACCAGAGTCCTTGAGATTTACTATGAAATATACCAGCACACACACTTTAAATGAATTTTGATTCCGCATCTCACTCTTCTACTTTGACACTCTCACATCAGGATGCTCATCACACGCGTGTTTCTCACTGTTTTTGTGTGTTGTTCTTCAGCACCAGATTTGTAAACAAACCTCAGTGGGAGTGCCCTCAGGAACTCATCCAAATTATTTTGCCTGGAGACTGTTTATTAGGGGTTACCTCTAGGCTGCTGCAGCCCTTTTCTAGAATCACGTAAGGGTAAAGTGGCGAACAAGAATGGATTTGAAACAGAAACCACCATTGCAATTGACACTAATTAACTGAGCTGAGAAAATCTTTCATTAGGAGCATCTAAATCATGCAGCCTGCTTCTACTTAGAAGGGAAAGAAAAGTGGCCTGTGAACCATTTAATAAAATTTGAAGAGATTATTTTTCTTCCTCATTTCTCAGTGGATATACTGGGGTTGGAGAGGACAATTTGTTTAGAAGTAGAGTAATGGGAAAGGGGTACAGGCCCTTTGTCTTCGTGCCTGTCCATACTTCCCATGGTTCCGACCCTTGTGTTGAGTTGCTCAGCCAGGCACTTCCCTGCGTTACCTCCATGACAGCTTTCCCTCCCCATTAATTCTATATTTTCAAATTTTAGAGTCATAACCATGAGACTGACATTTTATTACTTGCAGACAACAGCAGCAATTACAAAAGGAGACAATATCTATTCAGCACCTACTGTGTTCCAGGCACACTATATGAATTATTTTGTTTAATTTGCAAGCAATTTTGTGAGGTAAGTACCACTAATATCCACAATTTACAGATGGAAATGGGATTATAGTAGAGTAAAACAACTAATGATATTGACAAAGTAATGAATCCTTAGCACAGGACTACAAGCTTATCCCTCCTGGACACAATGTATACATTAGAATAGCATGTGCTTGGAAACAAGATGTCTTACCTCAAGACTGGGTGGGTGTGGGTGAGTTCTGGGAAGGAATCAGTGAGGGCAGAGGGGAGAGGGTTAGTTACTGTTTCTGGATAAAAAGGTCAAGAGGTCATATTTGGAAGTGGCATGGCTTCAGATGCCTCTCACATCAAACCGTAGAGTGGGCACCTTTTCCAATTATATACTGGTTTGGCCTTAACAATATTTAGTTAATAATGCCTCCTGGGATTGTCATGGGAATTAAATGAGTAAGCCCATGCATGTGTAAATTACTGAGGACACTACATTGCATGGGGAGAATGTTCAATGCATGTTAACTCTGCTGTTGGAACTAAGTTTTTACCAGCTAAGTTTTTACCAACCTTCCCAATCCTGAAAAAAATATTTTGACAGCAAGAAACAGTTAATAGTTATCTGTTTAATATCCTTCTCATTGGTAAGGGCTGACTACTGAATAACCATGCGAGAATTCTTTTTGGGTTCCCCTGTTTTCATTATCACCTTCATGACTTGATTGCTAGCCAGGATATTTTATTGCCACTCACGACACTGAGACAAACGTAGGGAGCCAGTCCAGTAAGCCTCGAACATTTGTAAGTTTTAGGACACCCTTCATTTGCTAAATTCCCTCCATCTGGGGGTGGTCAGTGGGACTACTTTGATTTGGGTAAGTTTCCTAATTTGAGTAAGTCTTCCATTACCAAGTTCACATTAAACTTGGGGACCTCTTCTTGAAATATTGAGGGAAGTCATTCTTCCTCCCAAACTCCTACCTTTCCCAAATTTTATGAATACATTTTATGTTTCTTCTGGATTTTATTAATATTTTAATAAGCATAATATGATTGTTGTTAGTAGAGCCAATTTAAACACAAATAATTATGTAGTGTCAGCTTTTTACAAACTCTACATTGCAGTTACTATCAGTTTCATAATCTAGTTCCTCCCAAATACAGGAAGGACTAGTGTGAGACGTAGAGCAGAGCAATAGAGCAAGTTCTCTTGCAGTGAGATACTCTTTTAAAGAAGTCATAAGCTGATCAACGAATGAAACTTCAATCACAGCCTATGGCTCTAGGGCTTCTGTTTCACTTTTAAGGAATAAACAATACTAAGAAGTCTAGGCTGGTTAAGAACATGTAATAGTTAGCTGTGGGTTTCTTAAAAGCATCACTTTTCAAGTAAGTATTTATCATGGTCACTGTATTATTTCCAAAAACCTTTTAAAAAATTCTTATTGGATGTGGCAAGTCATTTCAACAAAAGGTCAGTCTGTTATTACTAAGAAAACCAGTGAAGGAAGCAAGTTTTATCTTTGGTGCTGACAAAAATCCCACCTGAGCCTGGCTCAGGGGCCATGGCTTGCCTTCTCTCTTCTCACATCACCGTATGTCAAGGTTATACGTGATAGCTCTATTTTGTAGGTGTATCAATCTCTTTATCTTCTGCCTCAAGTGTGAAAATTATTTTCCCTCATTTTAACCAAGACAAATTTGGGTATTTTCAAAAGGATCTATTACTTAGCAATGAAAGTAAAAGAAAATACATGCAAAGACAGAGATCTGAGCTTTTCCTGCCCACAATTTTACTCTGGCATGGTTGAGCTAGGATAAAATCCACTGGGTTCTCTGGTAAAGCTTATTGGGCAGCCTGCCCTGCTTTCTTTCACCATGCTGAGTTCTGTCTGGGTCGGATGCTAAAACAAGAGCCTCAGACTTCCAACCTGAAGCAGATTTTGGTTACAAGTCCTCCCAGGCCTGGTAAGATTTTTCTGTCTCTTCTAGAACTGGCTTCTTCAAATTCTGTAAATTCAGCCCCCTAAATCTGGGGCTACAGGGTTCTTGAATTATTTCAAATGTCCTTGCTGGAAAAGTCTTTGCATGTAATGAGTTCTCATAGTGATTATGATTAGTTCCAATAGCAGAGTTAACATGCATTGAGCATTTTCCCCATGCAATGTAGTGTCCTCAGTAATTTACACATGCATGGGCTTATTCATTTAATCCCTATGACAATCCCAAGAGGCATTATTAGTTTCATTTAGCTGAGAGGAAAAACTGAGGTATAGAAAAAGTAAAGCAACTTGCCCAAGGTTGCAGAGCTCCCGGCTGAGCCACAAATACAGCCCGCGGCTGTTTGACTGAAAAGTTGAAGCACTATATAACCCCTTTCTGAACCTGAAGGATGCCATCTCTGAGCTTCAGGCAGTCTTTAACTGGCCTTTGCTTTCTCCAGGACACTGAGGATTCACTATATTGAAGTTCTCCTCTTGCCCTGGATCTCTGCCATGTTGTTTCTCTGAAATGTTCACAGTGGCCAGTGGTTAAAGGATACTCTCCTTATTTGACCCTGACTTTGTAGCTTTGGGCCATAAATTGTCTTCTATTTTGACCAAGTCTCATCCCAGAATTCTATCTGCAAATAAACATTAGCTTATTTAATTTGATGGAAAATTAACTTAAAAAGTTTCCTGAGAGGTACAAATATATATTTTAGGAGGAGTAGCCAGTGCCGTGCACTTTAGATACATATTATACATATTCTTGCTGACTTAGGAGTCTCAGCCTGAGACCTTTTTCTCTGTATGCACATGAGTCCAAAAGTAGACTCCACCTTTGAAATGAAACAGCTCTATTGACTCAATAATTTTGTGGATTCCTTCCACAGGGAGGAAGGAATATCCTTCCTCTGAGATCCAAGTGGTATAGCCACGCATGTTCTCATTAGCAGAGACGACACTGGAGTTATTTTCTCACTCAGTAGAAAACATGAGAGAAGAGAAGGAAGGCTTTCCCATTTAAGAAATGGAGTGGGTTGGGGAAGGCATTATCCTTGTTATTTGTCATCAAAACAACATTCGGAGAAATGTGCCAAGAATGATCAAAAGAGAACCATAGGGCATTTCAGTTCTCCAGAACTTCACTCTCTACAGCAGACACACACCGAGGCAGTCACAGCTCTAAAAGAAGTCACAGCTCTAAAATACGCATACTAATTTATGCTTTTTTAAGGGGTGTATGGATGAGTTATTAAAGAGAGGGGCAAATGTCAGAAACCTAGCCCATTTTTTAGTAAATTAAAAAGATGCTTTATTGTCTGGCATAAGTAAAATATCTAGGGGACAGCATTGCTTAGGGTGTGGCTGAATCCAGGGGCTTAACTAATGATACAAACATTTGCCTTCTTTCCATACTTTGGTTCTACCTTCCTCTGTGATGGCTTTATTCCCAGGTAGGTTTTCTTCACTTAGGGTCTCCAAATGCTCTAGGGTTATAGTCTAGAGTTCATGCAACCTTAGGATAATGATAGCTTCTCTTTTCTAATGCTTCCAACAGACATTCAACAATAGACTTAGGTTGCACACCAATCCCTGAGTTTGTCTCTTGGGTTAGGATATATGTGTTATAATTGATTAAACCTGTGCCTATGCCCAACCATGGAACAGGGACTAGGTTAGTCGTACTAAGTAAGTCACATGGACAGAGAATGGATTAAGGGATAGTTTCAAGGGAAAACCACGATATTATAAGGAAGAGGAGGAAGGCAGAAATAACAGATGTTCACCATGGTGCATCAACAATGGAAGTGAGAAAGTAACTAGGGATGAAAGACAAGGTATATGGATAAGAGAAAAATGAGAGAAAGCCCATGTATAAATTGGCTAAGCCCTTCTCTGTTAGATTTGAGATGTTTTTAGAGAAGGTGAGACAGTAGCTGAGATGTATCTTTGATATGGATGAGCTATTGTTGTTCAGTTACTGAGCCTCAGTTTCCTCTTTTTTGAAACTGTGATAATATTTCTATAATAGTTTTGTTGGGAATTATCAAAAGAGATAATTCAAGGGGTAGAGATTAAGTCAAAGGTATTATAGTAGTTCCTTGGATTCAGAAACTTGCAAGCCTCTCTTTTGGTTATGATTTTCTCTGTACAATAAGGTAGAGATGATAAGAAAATATGTTATCCCTCAAGATCTCAGATCACAGTTATGTTGATAACAGTGAACTGTGAGATGGGTACTGGGCAAGTGACTAGGCATATTGTGTATTTTCACTCAGAAAATTTCTGTTTCATTTCAGGTTTATGCCTCAGCAAAATGGTGAGCAGACCAGGGTCTGCTCAGGGTCACTGAGAGTCAAAATAGAAGCTGCTAAACTTAAAAATATGTTTCCTCTGCACTAAAATGGGGCAATAAAAGAGGACGCTTGAAAAAACAAACTGCTTGTTATATTTCTTGCTATAATTTGCTATATTCTGACTTTTCCCAAGAAGATGGGTTTTTTTGAGGATCTCTCTAAATGCCCAGACAAGAATAGAAGAGTTTTACTAAAGCAAGCTAATACATATGTGTTCAAAAGCAATCATAATATGCTGATTAACATTTATTAATGAATGTACACTATGAGTACAGGTTTTCTCTGCTTAATAGGCATTAACACATGCAATCTTCACAGTACTTTTATGAGGTAAGTGCAATTATTATCCCCAATTAATGCACAGGAAAACTGAGTCAAACAGAGAAGTAAATTAGCCAAGGTTATTCAGCTTGGACATAATGAATTTAGGATTCAAACTCAGAAAGCCTGTGCTGCTAACTGCTTCACTGTCATAACATGGTGCATTGTGTAGGCGGACGGACGGGGGTTGGGGGTGGGGATGAGGGTGATGAGTGTTGGACTCCCAGCATGACCAATCACCATTATCACAAGTGATAGCTTGTGTTTCTCCATTGGGAAATGCGTGTCAGAACAGCACCTACCTCTTTGGGTTATTTTGAGGAATAATAAGGTGATGCTTTCAAGGTGTTTTGCTAGGGGCCATGTTTTGATGTTTTCAAAAAATATAAATTTGATGTTTTCAAAAAATATAATAATGATGATAATTTTTGCAAGGTTTAAAAAAAGTCTTTGTCCAGGAGCAACTTTGATTCCCATGGGTCAGTCTTTACAGGCAGAGTGTGGGACCCTGCTTTTGCCAGCCCTGCATCTCTCTCCTTTGATGGATTAAATGCTCCTATTAAGCAGATGGCTGGGTAAATGTCCCCATTTTGCTGGCCTTACTTTTCTTGAGTGATTTCCTATTATAGGAAGGGAGTATCCCATAATAATGAAAAATTGGCAGTAGCTATTGATTAAATTCTTTCCTACCCTCTTTTCCTTGACTTTCCCCCATTCATTAAATATGAACACCTCAGAGACAAATGTAAAAAGGTGAAGGGAGGTTAGCTGGGATAGGGCTGCTTTCTTCCTTCTTAAGAAAAAAATAGTATATTGTTTTGTTCAAGTCCAATCTTCCTAAAAGATCAAGGAAAGAGAAAAAGTTTACCCAATTACTGGTAATAAATTATTTTCTTTTCTCTAGGACATATGAAATCTTAGGATGGCAAATACCATCTGAGAAATGTTCTTTTTATTTTGGTAGCACAGCAACTCCAGAAAATAGGTTAATTGGTTCAGAGACTTGCTCTTACTGTTAATGGCATTTAGCTTGTGAAATTGAACAACTGTATCTCAAGACAGAATGTTCATAAAATCGATATTCTGGTTGCTAAGTGCGTGTTTTTAAGATATAGTTTGAATTAATTTATTCAAAGCCAGCTGGTGTTGTTCCCAGTATAACCTCTAGGAGGAAACCTCAACCCATGTTGTGTCTAAAATAATCGGGTTTTCGTTCTCTCTCTATTCAACTTTCATATTGTATCTAAGTTAGTACTTTTGATATTTCCAAGTTTTTTTTAAACATTTATGTAGAACACCACATAATTGCAGAAAAGATAATAGTCACATACCCTAGGGCCTACTGTACACTTATGTTAAAAGTACAGCTTTTATTGGCAACTAAAGTAATAACCTTTCCATGTCAAATTGCTTTAAATTAAACTTAAAAAAAAAAAAAAAAACCACTGGCTGATATCCACACTTAGTAATTGTCAAACATTAGCATAATGTGGAATACTAAAGCTGCCTGAATCTGAGGCTTAAAAATAATTATTTACTTAGATAAATTTTGTATGCAGTAGCATATTATTAGAAATCCTTTCTTCCTCCTCCTTCTAAAAACGCAGGATCAATGTATATGTTAATATTATACTTAGGCTTGACATGTAAGTGGGACTGTAACTTATGTTAGCCTCTGAGAAAGGGGTCTCATTTAATCTCTGCTCATCCATCCATCATAGACCACATACAAATGGGGTGAATCGACACTTTGGATGGCTTAGCGTATTGTACTTTGTGCTGGGTGACCTAACACGTGACCCAAGGGGAAAAAATGCACAAGTCTATTTTTGATTAGGCTGCAACATGGCACAGTCTGCATAATTTCCAACCATTTCAAGGCACTTGGGAGACGAGGATCCTAAATGATTGTGTGTGTGAAGCCCTCAGGCATAGGTCACAGCCGCCTTTCACAGTAATGCATTTGTATTTCCCGGATCTCTCCTGGCTCAACCATAGAGTTTTCCACTGAAACAAGCTGGCAACGGTTTCGGGTTGGTAGGATTCGTGTGGGTTTCAGGCTCTGTCCTGAGACTGGGGACTATCTGGGCACATCTGCCTGCTACAACCAAAATAATTTTTGTCAACTTTATGGCACATTGATAATTTGAAGTAAAACTTTATCAGTAGGGACTGACTTCCTGTTGTTCACTGATTTTACAAAATCCCGATCGTAGTCACCTTGAGCAATTCCCTTCCAAATCTGTTGATAAGGCGTCTTGAAAGTAATCATTTCCAATATCAAAGAGTGCTGACATATATGGACAGCCTAATAAACAAGTCTGGCAACATCATAAGCTGGGAGTGACAGGCAAATATTTGGTGATGTCTCCATAAACTAGAAACTCACAGGACAGGCACACAATAGGTGCTGGAGGAGCCTTCATTCCTTTAA
The DNA here is from genome assembly GCF_007565055.1 of Rhinopithecus roxellana. Lineage (NCBI taxonomy): Eukaryota > Metazoa > Chordata > Mammalia > Primates > Cercopithecidae > Rhinopithecus > Rhinopithecus roxellana. The sequence continues at coordinate 60,810,600 of NC_044549.1, forward strand.
ACTGTATTTTTCTAAAAGTCGAGAGGTATGAACTCAAAGATAGCTAATGATAGTGGACAGGCAGGGTTCTCAGAAGGAATAATATTATAATCTCAAATATTCGGTTGAACTCCACATGACTACATTTTGGAACCCCTGTCTGCCTTCTTTTAGGTCATACATGACGTAAAAGAAGTTAAAGGGTTTTTTCAAAAAAATATTTTGTTTTGTTTTTTACTTTCTCCTCATTGAGCCTGAAACCACTAATATCCAAGAGGCATCTAGGAATAAGGAAGTGAAGATCTAGGCTCTAGGCCTGGGTTTCCACCCATGCTGGTTAACTTTGACTTGGAAATGAACCTCTCTGGTCTCAGTTTGCCTGTATGCAAAGTGATACTTGCTTTGAAATTAAGCAATGAAATGAGAGTGGAATTAGTTGAGGTTTTCAAAGATTATGCTTCTGAAGCTATATATAGTTTTAGTTTTTTTTATTTTTAAGTTTTATGGGCACATGGTAGATATATATGTATTTATGGGGTACATGAGAATATACATGATGGACGCTTCTGTTTCCTCCAAATATGCCATACTCATTCCCACCTGTGGGTCATCAGTTGCATCATTTTTCACCTGGAATAACTTCTACATTCCATTTCATCATCTTTCTTGATCAAACTCATGCTGTTTTTTTTTTTTTTATATATAAAGCTTTCCTCATTGTTTTCTCACCATTCTAGAATCATATGACATGATCATCTCTCCTACATCATCTATCATTTTATTATATCCTGCTTTGTACTGTTTAATTTCAAACTGCTCTTCTTTGTGCCACCCAAAGAAGAACCTTTCTTCTTTGTTCCCAAGCTGGAGTGGTGCATAAACTCGTTCTGTATTCTGTTCAACACTCATTACATTGCTCAGCACATAGTCAGAGCTTAATAGACACTGGATGCTTAATTTTTTACTTACCTCTTCACTTGGCATCTCATTTTATCCTGTCATAAATGGAAATGTACTTTTGTGTATAGATGTGTGTGACCATGATTCCTTTTATTTGTGGAAGAGGTACCTGAGACAGACAAGTTTAGTGATTTGCTTGATAAAGTTCTAAGGGAGGGTCTCCAGATGTGTTGTCTAGTGTGTTTTGTTTTTGTTTTGTTTTGTTTTTGTTGTTGTTTTTTGCCACCAAATTAATATTCTCCATATTTTCTCCTGCAGATCAGTGCCAGAGATCCTCAGGGGGCTCTCCTGGGGTGGGAGTAGTGAGAACCATGGGAGGAGCAAGGGAGTGGAGTGATCTGAGGCATGGCTGGGTATCTTTGCTGATCCTCATATTACAAGCCCTTGCTTGTTTCATGTCTCTTCCACAGCTTTGTGAGCTTCCATAGCTAAAAGGTTGTCTTTTCTCTGCCTTCAATGTTCTTGCCTTCTTCTCCGAATAGCATGGGACAGGGCATAATCAGAATAATGAGCACTGACAGAGAGCACACTCTATGTCAGGCAGTGTGTCAAACATCTTTTATGATAAGTTGACTTAATTCCCACAGCAAGTTTATCGGCAACTGTTGTTATGCCCATTTTGTAGATAAGAAAATTGAGGCTACCAAAAACTAAACAAGAGCTGGAGAAATGATCTGGACCAGCTGTTAAGACTTTTGAGGATGATGCTATCTTAGATTGTCAATGGCTTGGATTGTAGATCTTTCTGCCTCAAGAAAAGGCAACTTGGTTGTTTGTAGATGACTAAATGACTTGCTCTGTGTTAGACCTCTGCCATAACCATCTTCTGAATTTAAAAAACTGTCTTTAAGATAATTTCTTATTTACATGGTGCACACGGGGCTCCTCTTTGGAGCCTTACATTTAGTAATGTCCTTCCAGCTGGATGCAAGGGTGGGGTTTGGGTATGGTGCACAGAGATCCCTGAATAGCTTTGCAAAGGAGTCGAGATTGTGAAATTCCATGTATCCCATGTGGCGGGGCAGAGTGGGCAGATCTCTTTGGTTCTTTAGTTTACAGATACAAACTGAGACTCAGAAATACTTCTGAAGAAAGTGTTTGAAATGATGCCTGGAGCAAAACCATATTGGCCCGTTCATTAAAAAAAATCTGTTTTCTAAAACCAAAGCTTTTTGATTCTTAAATGGGCGATTGAAGTCCTCAGTCAAAGCCCTTAGGTGCCTTTGGGGGATGTTTTGCAACCCCTAACCTTCTGTAGTAAGTTTTCAATGTTTTATGTTGTGATATATGGGAAACCACAAACCTGACTCTGGGGGCCAACTTTCCTGAGGCGCTGCCTTTGACTTTGGAAATCAGGAACCATCAGCCTGAAATTGGTGCAAATTATATAAAATTCAGATTGTGCACGGCTGAAATCTTTGAATCCTCCTTGAACTCTCTCCTCACCTTCCCTTACCCAATCACTGATTTCATCTCCAAAATATCTCTTGATCATGCCTGCTGCTCCCCATCCCTATCGGCTCCACCGTTTAGGCCACCACCAGGATCTCATCTAATAGCCTCATGACATCTGTTCTGAACTCATTAATAGCCTCAGACATCTGTTATTGACTCCTTACAGTGTATTCTACTCCAGAGTTCTGAGTGATGTTCTCAAAATGTAAATATGCTCATGTGAGCCTCCCACTCCCCCATCCCCACTAAATACCTTTGATGACATTCCACTCCATTGCTCTTAAGATAAAGACAAAATTACTCAATATGCTCTAAAATTCTCTGCATTGTCTGGCTCTTCTGATCTCTCTCACCTCTCCCCAGTGTCTCAGTCCCGCCCTAAATGGCCTTTTTCCATCCTGTCTGATTTAAATTGTCCCTTCCTGCCACAGAGCCTTTGTGTTTGCTATTCTCACAGCCTGCAATGCCTATCTCTCTTTAATAAAGTTTTACTTAAATTTCATATTTCAGCTTAAGTGGCCCTTACTCCCTACTTGGCTAAATGTTACCGAACTGAAGGTGGGTCCACCTATCCTGTGCAGCAAAGCCAGACACTGACATTGAGATGGCAGAAAGAGTGAGGCATTTATTGCAGGGTGCCAACCAAGGAGAATCAGCAGCTAATGCTGAAGTCTTGAGCTTTTTAAAGGGTTTTTAAAGGTGGGGAGTGAGAGGTTACAGGCAAAGTCATACATCAATACATAGAGGCTGTACATTTATTTCACCTAAAAAGGCAGGGCATCTTAAAGCAGGATCCCACAGGAGTCACAGGTGGATTCAAAGATTTTCTAATATGCAGTTGGTTAAGGAGGTGAAACTTTGTTTAAAATTTTGGGATCAGCAGAAAACAATGTTAACTCTGGCTGGTAAGCATCATCACCTCCAGGCCCCTCAGGAAGAGATTTAGAGCAAAGAATGGAGGTCAGCGTTCAGTCCTCAGTTTTCCCTTATCTTAGGTCTATGTGCCAGTGGATCCATTTAGTGGAGGTCCGGGTTTCTGAAAAACCACACGAGGATATACGTTAAGAGGTTATCTTTAGTTCCTGTAGGGAACAAGCCATCTCTTTACTCAAACTTCCTTGGCTGTGTTTTTAAGCTACTATTGCCTTCTTGCTTATCAAGCTGCTCATTTGCTTCTCAGGGCTAGCTAGGTGCGTGGAATTTCCCTTAAAGAAACTCAAGAATTACCTTTATTTCCATGCTTGATGGGAGAGGGAGGTGCCTGACAGGCTCCTAAGAGAGGTCCCTGCTCCATCTCAAATCCTCTATAAGAGACTCTTGTGGAATCGTAGACTTTTCTTTGTAGGACTCATCACAGTGTATATTTCACATTTGTTAGCATGATTTTAGCATTATGTTTAAAAAGTAGGCTCAGCACCCAGCTCTGCTAATTGCCAGGAAGGGGAACCTGAGCACTCAATTTCTCTTGGCCTCAGTTTCCTCACCTATGAAATATAGACAGTAATGGTTCTTAGGAGTTGTTTCGAGGGTTAAATAAGAAAATACATAGAAAGCGCTTAGACTATTTAATATGTGCCACAGATAAGTGCTATATAAGGTTAACTATAATATTCTTGTTAACTATAATATGTCAGTGCTTATCTACCCCACTGCACTAGAAGTTCTGTGGGGTCTGAGAAAGTAACTAATTTGATGTACGGCTGCATCTCAATGCATATCACTGACACATATAAGATTATTAATCAATAATTAACTACTTAATTGCACTAGTTATCTGTTGCTGCATTACCACAAACTTAGAGTCTGAATCTAACACATGTTTATTATTCCACAGTTTCTGTGGACATGAGTCCAGCATGACTGAGCTGAGCTTTCTGCCTTAGGGTCTCTGACAAGTGACCTTGTTACCAGAATGAAGAGCTACATGGACAGTAACAACATGTTGCTGTTAATTAACTGATTCTGTTAATTATCTCATGCCAGTAATCCCAGCACTTTGGGAGGCCAAGGTGGAAGGATAGCTTGAGGCCAGGAGTTTGAGATCAGCCTGGGCAACATAGTGGGACCTCCTCTCTATAAAAATTACAAAAGTTAGCTTGGTGCGGTAGTGCATACCTGTAGTTCTAGCTACTCAGGAGACTGAGATGAGAGGATTGTTGAGCCCAGGAAGTTGAAGCTGCAGTGAGCTATGATTGCACCACTGCACTCCAGCCTGGGCCACAGAGTGAGCCCTTCTCTCAAAGAGAGAGAGAGCCTGCTAACAAGACAAAAGTCACATCTATGAGTAATCCTGGAAGTGACATACTATGACTTTTTGGTTACAAGTAGGTTACAGGCCCTATTTATACTCAAAGGAAGGAGACTACACAAGGCCATAAATACCAAGAGATGAAGACCATTGGGGGATCATCTTAGAAGCTGCCCACAGAATCAGTTAATTAACAGCAACATGTTGTTATTGTCCACGTAGCTCCTCATTCTGGTAAGAAGGTCACAGAATGTATGTCTAGAACAGTGTTGATCAAACCCTGTTCTGTGTAACCCTAAAGTGCTATGAGATGTTGAGAGATGTCTATGGCCTGGTGAATTTGAGAAACACTGGATTGAACCATGTAAAACTAGCTTGTGAGATTTTCTGAATTGAAAATACAAATACGACCTGTGATCTTCCTGGAAGAAGACATGATCATATGACTAATGAATCATAAGAGTTGTTTTTCTCCCCTTGCAGATCACATATAAGCATCTCATAACATAATCTGGGAAATGCTGACCCAGGCACGAATGAGTATCGGGTGCCACCCCAAACACTTGTTTTAACAGCTGGTAAAAGAGAACTGTGAAAAGCCGTAACTCTGGTAGATAATTGTGAGATGAATGAATGAATTTGGAATTTACACAAAATAGTCAGAATTGTTGTTCAAACAAAGAAAAAACAAAGCCAAGGTCAGGAGAGATGTGGGCCCTAGATGGCACTCATGATTCTGTTTCTTGGCCATGAGGCCTACTGTCCTTTGAAAGCAGGACATCCTTATTCCAAGTGTTGGTTCTTTCTCCAAAGGAGGCGAGGCACAAAATTGTGGATGAACCGGTATAAACCATTACCTGCTATTAGGAAAACTACTTGAATAAACTTCTTTTGCTATTTTCATAAAGCCTATAGTCTACATATTTCCATTAAATTTTATAACTTGATATGTTGCCTCTAGCCCAAACCCTAGCTTATTCCTAAGAGGCCCCAAATCAGTATGTCTTTGTATTGGCAGACATTGGGTGCCAAGACTGAAGTCACTGACTCTAAAGGGCTCAGAATTATTATGGCAAATTGAAACTCCAATACGATTTGTATCATTAACCTTTTAGGGATTATATTTTTGACTTTCTCCTATGTGACATATATCTGGTCACATATTCATTGTGAATCAGTGCTTAAAATGCATAATCCTCAAAGGTTACTCACAATCATTTAAAAGACCCTATATTCATCTCAAAACCCAGAACTGGGAGATAAGGTTTGAGAAATGGCTGAATGGGATACTGGAATAAACAAACCATTTCATAGTTCTTAAAATAAAGCACTTATGGCGCATATTTTTATCTACAAAGTTTGAGAAATGAATGTATTAATCCTCACAACATTCTTCATATTATTCTCACCACATAATAAATAGGGAGCAAGGGGTTGAAAGGTTAAATTAGCTTTTTCCCCCCTCCTTGGGGAATGTGATATTACTTTTGAATTAGAATTAAGTCATTTGTGTTTTCCAGCTTTAAGTTTGTGCTGCCTTTGCCAAATTTACCCACTTGTGGGTTTTGGGGGGAGATATAGAAATTATTGCGGGGCAGTTTTGCCTCTAGAGTCCAGGGTTTTTTGAGACTAGAGTCCAGATAAAGTCAGCATCTTGTCCAAACCTTCTTGGGAAATACAGGGTTTGTGTGTGGTTTCATCAATGGCAGGAATCCCTGCAAATTGAAAGTGGTCTCACACATCTTGCCTCTCTCTCTTCCCTCCCATCCTGTTCCATTCTCCCTACTGCCACCTGAGTGAGCTGTCTTTTTCTTTCTTTCTTTTCTTTTCTTTTTTTTTTTTGAGATGGAGTCTTGCTCGTAGCCCAGGCTGGAGTGCAGTAGCACGATCTTGGCTCACTGCAACCTCCGCCTCCCGGGTTCAAGCACTTCTCCTGCCTCAGTCTCCCGAGTAGCTGGGACTACATGCGCCCGCCACCAGTCCAGGTTAATTTGTGTATTTTTAGTAGAGATGGGTTTTCACCATCTTGGCCAGGCTGGTCTTAAACTCCTGACCTTGTGATCCACCCACCTCGGCCTCCCAAAGTGCTGGGATTACAGGCATGAGCTACCGTGCCCGGTCTCCTTTTCATTTCTAAAATTTTACTTTGAAGTGTAAAGTGTACAAAAAGGTACAAAGGATAGTACAATGTATTCCTATGTCCCTATCACCCTGCTTAAGAAATAAAATATTATCAGAATGAGGAGAAACTCCCAGGGTTTTTGTGCCCCTGTAGTAAAAAACCCTTCTCTTAAGTGTGGCGATTGTTGTTTTCATTTACCTTGCTTTTCTTTCCGTTTTACTGTATCTATGTGTGTCTTGAAGCAATATAGATTATTACACCCCCTGTTTTCAGACTTTATATGACTGGCATGATAAGGTTTATAGCTTTCTGCAGCTAGTTTTTTCTCTATGTCACTTAATATTAAATTTAAGAGATTCACCTTTGGTATGTGCAGCTCTAGTTTATTTTTAATGCAATTTAATGTTTCGCTGTATGAATAGATCACGCTTTTTTGTGCTATTTCCTTTTGTTAGACATTTACGTTATTTATATATATTTCAAATATAAACACTACTTCTATTGAGATTTTTGCACACGTATATTTACACACACATATTATAGTTATTTCCAAGGTCTATTACAAAAAGGTGAATTGTTGGATCAAAGGTATTGGCATTTTAAACTTTTATTGACCATTGCCACATAGTTCTCTTGAGTGATTATACCAATTTGCTCTCCCATTAGCAGTGTATAGTAGTTCTGGTTGTTCCACATTTTGATTGCACTCAGTATTGTCAGATTTGTGTATCTGATGGGTTTTAAATGACACCTCATTGTGTTTTGACTTCCATTTTTTCCCATTCTTACCACAAGTATACGTCTTCTAAAATGTTTCTGTGGTCATTTAGGGTTTGTGTTCTAGAAATTTGTCTAAAATTTTTCATCCGTTTTTCAACTGGATAGGCTTTTTATTGATTTATAATTGTTGTTTATATATTCTGGATATCAATTGTTTGTCAATTATATGTTTTGCCAAAATTATTAATATTTTCTTAAAGCTTGTGCTTTGTTGCCTTCAGTTTGGCCTTGATTTCTCCTGCAGTCTTGTTTCTAAACATTCTCCATCTCCTACTTAAGTTTTGGCAAATATGTCTCATTCCTCCAAGTTCTTGCTCACATGGTCCCCTCTGCAGTTACCTGCTCTTTGCCTGGTTAACATAGATTACTCTTTCACAACCCAATCTTCTGGGGAGTTTTTGCTCCCCCGCACCATCCCTCTCTCTGTATTTGCGTGCTCATTGTGCACACCTGTGAAGACCTCTCAGCTTATCTCCTCCCAGAAGTAACTGTCCTGAAGAAGAACATAGTACCACATGAGTTTTGCCAACTTCACATATGGCTTTGGTGAAGCCTTCCCGAATGGCCTACCAGAAATGGCTGGTGAAATGGTCTTCTAAGGAAATTTTCAGCCAAGGCTCAGCTACAAAGTCCAGGTCCTATATCAACACTCTGATTAATTTAGTTTTGGCCGTATTTTCATCGGGAGTGCATATTGTCATCCTCTTTATTTTTTTGAGACACGGTCTTGCTCTATCACTCAGGCTGGAGTGCAGTGGCACCATCACAGCTCACTGCAGCCTCGACCTCCCAGGCTCAAGCAATCCTCCCACCTCAGCCCTCTGAGTAACTGGAACTACAGATACAAGCCATAACGTCTGGCTGATTTTTGTATTTTTTTGTAGAGACAAGGTTTCACCATATTGCTCAGGCTGGTCTCGAACTCTTGAGCTCAAGCAATCTGCTTATCTTGGCCTCCCAAAGTGCTGGGATTGCGGGCCTGAGCCACCACACCCGGCCCATCATCGTCTTTCAAACCAGCAGCATTTTATTCCAGTTTTCAAAGGCAGTTATCCACTTGAGAGAGTGAAAGAAAAAAAGACACCAAATGTAGTTTTCTGAAGTCTAGAAAAAAATTTCATAGAAAATTTTCCCTAATTCTTTCCCAAGACTCTCTTCCAAATGGAACTCATCGATGAACTTCCAATTTCCTGCCTAGAGTGAATGTGAATCTGAGCGATATGTTAATTTACTCTGTTATCTCGTGTGAGTGACAAGGACATGCATTGGGACATCTATTATTTTGAAGCTGGGATCTAGCCCAACTAAGGGGGGAAAAAATCAACATACCAAACTGTGTATTATTTACACATTTCAATATTTAATTTCCTGTCTCCATTACACATATTTTAGTATGCAGATTATTTGCCCAACATAATTTATCAGTTCCTTGTTAGATAATATTCTCCTCAGGGTACATATTGTTCATATTTAGAAATTCTTATTAATCTCGAGAATCACATTGTTTATCCAACAAAATTATTACAGCTTTGATGAAGCTTTTAAAGTGTAACATGTAAATCACTATTTTCTCACTTTCATAAGCAGCTGAATTTTTGATCTGGTGGATTATTATGGTTTAGAAGATATTTAGTCTTAGACAGGGAAAATGCACAAGATGGTGTAGTAATGTGTAGATGAGGCTATATAATTACAACTGCTGTTAATGACAAATTGCTATCACTGTAGCTACTCCCTCCTCCAAATTGCCTTTCTTCAACAGATAAATGAGTAGCGCTATCCAATGTTGTTATAAATAAGATGGGTCCAATATTTAAAACCGTACATGTTATAATAACAAATGACAGGATGGAAGAAGTAAACACATATTTAGGTACTTATAATTACTTATTTTCTAAATTTTATGTTGATTATTTTACCTGGAAAATATTAGGGACATTCTTTATGAAAAAAAAAAACTTAGAAGAATTGCATTATAAGAGGCATAATTATTATTTGATAATTTACCTCGTTGTTTACATATAGGTTTATTTTGATGCTGGATGAGGCCATCCCAAGTACATTAATTGTATAGATTAAAGAGTGAGAAAATAAACATGTCTTTTAATTTTGTAGTGTTTTTGAGAAAACAAAGTAACTTCTTTCATTGTGAATTATGATTTTACATGAGAGAATAAGCGCTATTTACATTACATGCTAATGTATTTAAAATACCTTACATCTGGAGAGCCTTTTACCTCTTGCAAGCATATTTATATCTATGGCTGCATTTTGTCCTTCCAGTATCCCTGGAATGATAGAATTCCTCATTTGACTCATAAGGAAAGAGACCAGAAAGATTAAGTGGCTTAAATAAAGCTGAAAAATCAATTAATAACAAAACTAAAATTATAATCCCCTGACTTCACAGATAATGGCTTCTTGCAAACATAGATGAAATATAGATGGTTGAACAATGATTATAAGTTATGAGGTTTTATAATACAAGTTATGAAGGTTTGGTGGAGTCCCAATATTGGAAACAAATGATCGATTCCCTGATTATATCCACTGGTTTCTGTCTTTAATATATTTTCAACATTTCCTTTGTGTTCTTGACTTAGGTCTTTTCCTTCATAGTTAACATATAGCTAAAGTCCGGTGAGCATTCAGCTGAGGAAACACGCTTGCCATTTTCAGGATGTTTAGAGATTCCATCTTAGTCTTATCTGAATAAAGTTTATAAGCTCTACACATTTTTTTTTTTTTACTAAAATCAGCAATTTCTTCTTTTCCTCCTTTTCTCTATTCTTAGCAATAATAATACAATTTTCAAACAAATTCCCATAAGCTGCTACCCAGATGAAATATAACAAAGCCATCATGAAACTGTGAGGAATATCTGTTCATCAGCTGATGTAAAAATACTTCAATTTGGCATCAAAAAACTGTTTTAACTGTGAACATATAACATACTGAAGTATGATTCTTATCAAATTTGAAGACCATCTGTAGTAATTTTTCTAGGGACGTCTGGGATCTTTCTGAGGATCCCACTTTGTAGTTGAATGGAAAGACCATTGGAGGAGCATCTCTAGTCTCTAGTTCAGGCCCCTTCTTTCCCAGATTTTTCATTTCTCTTTCACCAATGAGCTGGGTGGCAGGGGTGATATCAGGTCTATTCTGCAAGGTAAACTGGGTAAAGGAGGAAGAATTCATCACTGATCTTGTACGAACAGCTCCAAGTTCAAGCTCACAGTCAGTGAGCTTAGAGAGTCAGCTCCTGATTCAAAGAATTGCATCTTGTCCCTGGTCTCTAAATACATGCAAACTGGGTCTCTGTAGTCATTAGGAGAGAACGGACATAGAGAGCGAAAGTTAATGAATGTGTTTGGTTGTTCCTTGGGCTTTGATTGCTCTGCTCTGCTCTTTGCTTTGGCCCAGCTTAATCCCAAGCTGAACGGTTTCCTGCGATATAGACATGGCAGAGCGAACGTCTTATCCCAGTGTATGCAAAATTTGCACATCTATACATTTTTATGGTGAAAACGTCAATGGCTTTTATTAGATTCTCAAAAAGTATGTCACCCTAAAAGATTATGAATCTCTTCGGTTACATCCTTGACAAGTTGTCATCTAGTTTCTACTTGAATTCTCCTGGGAGCAGGAAACTTACTACTGCACAAGATAGCCCACTCCTAATTTCGACAGCTCTGAAGATAGAAAACTTCTTATTGGCGAAAATTCTTACTCAACTCTTTTGTTATTGGCAGCTAAAAAAGGCATGTAATCTTTAACTAGGAAAATGCACTTGAAACAATCATCTTAGAAATTAAGAGGTTGCTATAATTTCCTGTAACTATCACCCATTCTTACAAAAAATGAGTGTCATTAAATTGTGATAGTTACTAATGGAATTTCTAATTCTTTTACAATTAAGGTCATTGAATCTTTATGTCTTGCCCTTCATCCTGAGACTATTTGCATGAAAATAAAGTCTCCAAGTTTCAGCATGTTCTATTGATTCATTTAAGCTTTTTTTTTTTTTTTTTTTTTTTTTTTTTCCTATCATAGATTTCTAGAAATGTAGACTTGGAAATGATCTAGGCTTCTGTGGTAGAACGGAAAACCCAACGGTGTTCGAGTCAGAAGATCCTGGATTGTTTTTTCTGCTATTTATTAATTGTATGATGTTAAGCTGGGAGTCTTGGTTTCCTCTTCTGAATGTGAGAGTCCAATAAAGTCTTCACAGGACTTTTATATTTGTTAAAAGCAAATATGAATAGGCAGTTTAGTGTAGCAATGAGCAAAACCTCATTTTTTTTCTATGCTGCAATACTGTGAACTAGTAACTTAACTTCTCCAAGTCTCAGTTTCCACATCTGTAACATGGAGCTACCAGTTCCTGCCTCCAGGAATATTTTAACCAGTGAGTGAACTCATATATGCAAAGGATTCGCAGAGTGCCTGACAAGCAGTAGATGTGTAATTAATATTTGCTATTTGATGATGCTAATAGAAGTAAAAACCCTAGGTAATACGTAAAGTTTAAAACTATTATGGTCACTGGAACCCTTAATTCTGAACATGGAGAGGAGGATGCGAACACCCCCAAGGGAAAAGGAGCTGGATCAAGGTGTACCCCAAACCATGTCAGACCAGGAGCTTAAAACTCCTGAGTGACAGGAGCTTAAAACTATTTTAAAACATCTTTCAAATGAACATGCAAAACTGTTACAAATTTTTAGGACACCTCAAGAGATTCCACAGAAACTTGCTTTTGTGGCAGTCCATGTAAGCTGGGTGTCAAGGCTTGGGGTATGTATCTCTATGTATGGGTATGTTGGAAAGTTAGAAGCTCAATTACTTCCAGACCTTCGTTTTTCACATATGGATCTCCCATGGGAAATAATCTGACAAATTTTAGGATTCTGTTCCTTTCAATGTGAACTTCTGAACAGAAAGACTCCTTCTAATGTAGGTTCTCAGTAGCCTCAACTATTCTATTTAAAGTAGTAATTATGTGTAAATTCAGGGGGAAAGCAGTAAAAAAAAAAAAAAACAACATTGGGAAAGGAAACAAACATGCCTAACACAAGCACCTTTCTCAAAGATTGCCATAAGATATAGAACCTTATTCAGGGAGAGATTTTTTTTTTTTCTCCTTCCATAGTCTCCAGACAGAATCAAGGGAAATGTAACCCCAATTTTAAAGGACAGGCTGAAATTATAGGAAAGTAATCTTTCCATTGACTAATTCACTTTGCTTTCCTATTGTTAAAGAAAAAGTTGTTAGTTTTATACTTTGCTAAGAGCAAAAGAGACGTAAAATAGCAATTATTTTTCACCATTAGTCTGCTTTTCTTTGTGTTGGGGCATACCGCCACACAATAACCGTCTGTGATTCAGAAATAATGAGCAGGGAGAAGCTGGAGGTGGAGTTTATACATCAGTACTTTTACAGTGAGTACATAGAACAGTTTTATTTGGGAATTGAATATTTGAGGGCTAGGGGCCCCTCCCTCTGAAAGTGCAAAGACCCTGAAGCGTGACTGCTCCCTCCGTTTCAGTATTTGAGTGGCATGTCGAGATCTTTCCAGCACGAGGTGCATAATGTATTGTGCAGGCTGACTCCCATGTGGAAGAGAGCACAAAACTTCCTTATGCATGAGGCATTTTTAGCAAATTGGACCCCATTTCAATCTTGATGAAACTTGATGACATTTCCAACTTGCAAGTGCACAAAATGAAAAAGCAAATTTTTAGCTATTTATGTGTCAGAACATCAAAAGCTCAAAAGCCATAATTAAGGGTGTCAGCGTGGCAGGGAGACTATATTTCTAGTCTTCTCAGGGGTCTTTTGGGCCTCTCCTTAGAGGTGAGAGAAGCTCTGTTTCTCCTTGAAGACTCGACTCAAACAATTTGGATTTCATGAGCCCCACCTTGGAAACCTCCTCTTCATTCCAACCCTGTCATGTTGATATTTAGTGTTTTTCATTTCTTTCATGAAAAGAGAAATTTCAGGAATAACGATATAGTTGGTGCTCCCTACTCCTTAACACTTTCTCTTGGCTGCTTTCTGGAAGTCTGAGGGCAAAATGCAAGAAACAGTGATTTGAGATGTTATTTTAATTCCTTTTAATTCTTGTTTTCATATAATATGCAATTAACTTCTTGACTTTAAATTCTACTAAATATACTGAACAAGCTCTTCTGATATATCCACTGAATAAAATATATGGACAGAATATATTTGGACCCAAATATATGCCCAAATAAATGGACACTAAAAATTTAGTAAATTTCCTTTTAAACACTTAAACCAGAGCTTCTAAACTTTGTGTGTATTTGTTAAAATGCAGGCCTAATCCCACAGGTCTGGAGGGCAGCCTGAGAATCTGCCTTTTTTTTTTTTTTTTTTTTTTTTTTTTTAAAGAGAGAGGGTCTAGCTCTGTTTCCCAGGCTGGAGTGCAGTGGCATGATCATAGAACACTGTAGTTTCAAACTCCTGGGCTCAAGCATTCCTCCCACCCCAGTCTCCTGAGTAGCTGGGACCACAGGCACACGCCACCACACCTGGCTATTTTTTTTTTTTTTTTTTCTAGAGATAGGGTGTTGGTATGTTACCCAGGCTGGTCTCGAACTCCTGGCCTCAACCTATCCTCCCAACTCAGCCTCCCAAAGTATTGGATTACAAGTGTGAGCCACAGTGCCTAGCCAGATTTTGCATTTCTAACAAGCTCCCAGGTGGACCCCATGCTGACAGTCTCTGGACCACACTTGGGGAGGCAAGGCTTTACAAAGCTTTTAAACTAAGGGACGACTCTTAAAATTCAGCTGTGGTCATTGCAATCATCAACAGGTGCACTTGTCTGGGATATACATGTTTTGGTTAAGATAGCCTTTGAATTTTGTAACAGAAATATTATTAAAATTAATCCCCAGTACTGCTGCTGCCTGTTAATGATTCATAAAAGCCACTGCCTAATAAGAGCTATTTTCTGAAGAGCTCACATTGAATTGCAAATATTACTTCCAATTTGAGTGACATCCACAACTCACTTACATTGCTAGAGCTGGGGACAGAGCAGCTTCTGCAAGTATTGGACACCCAGTGTATGTAATGCATTGTCTTGAGAGCTATGTGGAAATAGAATGTTGAATAAGGCATAGATATGCCATCAAGAAGTTTAAACTACATAGAGGGGGACCGGGTAAAATGGAGACTAAAGTGATAAAAGACAGAACCAAATTAAATGTTATTTGGATTCAAAAGAAAGGAAGGGAAAGCTCATTTGATGGCAGAGCGCAAAGAGAGTCTTAACAGAGAAGACAGCATTTGAATTAGGCCTTGAATTAATTACCAGGATTGGGCATGTAGAAATGAGGCTGTAGGGTATGGAACAAGGTAAGAAAATATAAAAGGGAGGGAATGTTTGAGAAAATATATGAAATAGGAAAACTAGCTTATGTGTCAGAAATTGGGAGTGGTCTCGATTTGGCTGAAATGAAGATTTCATACAGGGAAATGGTTGCCAATAACCCTAGAAAGGAAAGTTGGGATTACAACAGGAATGACGTCAAGAGCTGGGGAAAGGTGTTGGGACTTAATTTAGTAGAGAGCAGGGAGCTGTTCTTTACTCAACCCTGTTGTTCTCAGTTCTACTTTCAGAATTTCTTCCTTAGTTTTTTTTTTTAATTTGAATTATTTGTGTGTAAATTGACATTTTAATCCTTCTCAAATTTCTTTTGGTAGTCTATAAAAGAGATCATAAAAGAAAAATGTATTTGTCACATGAATTAATAGGATATAGAGAATGAGGGGGAAAGAGGATTCTACATACCAACCTCTGAAAGGTGATTCTGTCTTACAAATTGCAATGAAGGGACCCAGATACATGGAGAATTTTACCTACCATGTATTTGGATTCATGCTTCTTAAATTGAAGTCATCCTGCAATGTGTTAGGTGAGATGGGAAGGATACACCTGGTACATCTTCCTAGATCATCAGTCTCATTCAATCATAGTTTCACTCTATGGTGTATAATTTAAAGACTTTAAAAATATAATTAGAAACAATTATATTTAATCTTCAAGTTAATTTACACAGTAATTAATAATCATCTAAAGTCAGTCAGAGGTACCATTTTGGATTTAGTTGTGTTTTCCCCTTGTTCTTTAAACATGAATGTTTAACCAATGTTGATTGTGTGGACTGGTTTCTTGAAGAGCTCTTTCTCATTTTTTTTTAAGAGCTATAATGAAATGTAAAAATCATATCTCTGTTAATGGGAAGCCCAGCTGCTCAAGCCACATGGCTCTAATAGCAACAAGGCACCCTGGTGGCCGCCTCTGGAATTGCAGGTATAAGAACATGGGGAAAAGGATGAATTGTGGAAGGCTGGATTTACGCAGGCAGGCAATGTAAGTGCTACAAATGAGGTCAGCCAATAGCAAGCCTGGCATAGCTTATCCATGTTAGTGTTTCACAACTCTTACGGGTTTTTTTTTTTTTTTTTTTATTATAACTCACCTAAGAAGCTGATTTAGACTTGTTTTTCCCTAATTGCTACTTTTCACCTATTATATTTTAAAACCACATCGTACAGGCTGAATGTTTGTGTTCCCCTCCACCACCCAAATTCATATGTTGAAGCTCCAATGTGATGATAGTTGGAGATGGGGCCTTTGGGATATAATTGGGGTTAGATGAGGTCTTGAGGGTGGGGCTTTCACAATGAGATTAGTGCTTTTGTAAGAAAGGACACTGGAGAGCTTGCTCACGCCCTCCCTGCATGCACACAAAGAAGACATCCTGTCAGCATGCAGTGAGATGATGGCTGCCCACAAGCCAAGAGAAGATGCTCCAGAATGAAACCCACATTGCTGGCATTTTGATCTTGAACTTTTCAGTTTCCAGACCAATGAAAAGCAATTTTTTGCTGTTTAAGCCATCCTTGCTATGGATGTTTGTTATGGCAGCCTGAATTGAATAATATACCACAGATATACTATGTATCTGCTTACGTTCTGTGGCCAATTGGATGGCTAAAAATCATTATAGTATCTAAGATTTTAAACCCTTAAGGAACAATTTTTGTCCCCTTGGAGTGATATTGGCCCCATTGATGATGCATGAACAAGAGTTTTGCAGCCTCTCTTTCTCTTAGGGTAAGATCTTATTCTCATACCCCTGTAGCAGTTCTAAATTGAATCCTCTGGAACCACCCTTCTATCAACCAGATATTTGTCAGAGTCACTTATTGAGACATCTGCTATTGAAATCACATGTTCCTTTACTGCGTACTCACATAAACACAAGTCTACCTGTGTCACCAAAATAACTTGTCCTGGTAATTGATTGACCCTTTAGTCACTCTCCTAGACTGGACTCCTACCATTCCCAGAGCTCTCCTTTAGTCATTTCCCGTAAGCCCCCAATTGTGTGGAACCCACTTCCATCCCGGCTACAAGTCCTTGAGTTCTGCATGCTAAAGTTGGCAAAGAGCAGATACAGAGGTGCTTAAAGCTGCATTCTTAATCCCACCAGTCAATTTAAAAATGGCACAGAGAGAACGTGCAGGAGAAGAGCTTGGCCTCTGAGGTTCTGCAGTTTCATCCTCTTTTCTTTCCCTGAAAACCAGACTCTACCTGGTATGAGTGTGTGTGTCCTTTTGGATACTCTCCTGTACATCATCTTCACAATAGCTCTGTGAGATATTGATCAAGAGCATCTCCACATTTCAGATGAAGAAAAGATCGTGTCGCTAATATACGTGGGATCCATTCCGTGCTTTCAGGCATCTCTGGCTCCAAAATCAGTGCTCTTATCTTGTACATTATACTGCCTCCTTGAAAGATCCTCTAAGTCCTTTCCAGATAAAATTAATTACTTATTCTTTCTTCTATCCTATTTGTGTACAGGTACCTTCATTTGTTTTTTCATGTAGTCATTTGTTTAGCAAATATTTATTGTGCAACTGCTATTTCATAGAAACTTTGCAATTTATTTGGAATACTGTGGTGAAAAGCACCATTTCTGTTTCCAAAGAGCTCACAGTTTACAAAAGAGGTGCTCCAGTGAATAGATAACTTATATACAGTGTCTGATATATTAGTGATCATGATAACCACAGGGTGCTGTAGGAGAGGCACCCAACCTAGTCTGGCTAGTGGTGTGGAAGTGGAGAAACACAGAAAACTTTCTTTGAGGTGGTGAATTATTTTGTATTGCATCATATGTTCATGTGTCTTTCTCTCTACTCTTTTACTCTGTAAGATACTCCAGGGCTGGAACTGTCTTTTTAGTATTTGATTTTTCAGCACCAGCCATTGTTTGGCACATTGTCAGTGCTGGACAAATGCTGGTTGTCCTAGAGCTCAGAGTATTTCCCTTGCTATCTGCCACAGATTCTATTTGTATCCCCAGGATAATGTCTTAGGATTTTTCTTGTTGCAAGACATGGCAGCCAATTCGATCTAACTCAAGTGAAAATGGGTGATTTATTATAAGGATGTAGTGTGGAAATCAGTGTAGAAATGCAGCTGGTCCTCAGGAGAAAACTAGAATCAGAAACTGGTCCAATGTCAGAATTCTGTTTCATCCCTATCTCTCTTTCAGAGCTGCTGTATCCTTCTCTCTCTCCATGGTGTGGAATCCAGTCACCTTACACCTTGCAGGTTTAGATACTGTAGGTCCAGCCACAACTTGAATTCTGTCTCAATTCTAAATACCCTGAAGGGAAAATGAGATTGGCCCAACTTGGGTTAGTGAAAATACGGCTGTGGGTGACCCACTGTTGTGGAGATGAGGGCGGTGGTAAAAAGCAGTTTCCAGAGAAAGGGTAAATTATTGTGAAGTGAGTAGACACCTGAAGGTATGCCGCCTACTTGAAAAATTGAGAAGACAGTCCTTAGGATGATCTTAAGTATGACAAGACACTTCTCCCAGGACACAAGAAATTAGAAACCAGGGAGAAATATTTCTCTGATCAAATTTAAGACCCTGTATCTAAAGTCATTTGCTCAAGATGCTCCAGGCTTGCCTGGGAGCCTCTGTTCCTCATTAGGTCAATTATTAGCCAAATGATGGGAAGGCCAGGTTATCAATAAAGGCATGCCTCTTGGTCCATTGAAAAATGATGTCCAAATCCATTGGTAAATGATGATTCTTCCCTAAGACTAGCATGTTATATTGTTCTTAAACATTCACATAATGACACGGTGGTGGGATGTCTAGCTCTTGCAATGCAATGAACAGTTAGTGAAGGTGCTTTCTGACCCTGCATAAGAACACATGGTAGACTAGATAAGAAAGAAACAAATAAAACACTTTTTAAAACCAATTTGTGGTTGGGTTCAAAGGAAATAAAAATAAATATCCAAGTGATTTATAAATACAGGGAATCATATCCAGAATAATTATCAGGATAGCAGACATATGCATAGTTTTTAAAGACAAAAGACTGAATTCTTTTTTTTTTTTTTTTTTTTTTTTTTTTGAGACGGAGTCTTGCTCTGCCGCCCAGGCTGGAGTGCAGTGGCCGGATCTCAGCTCACTGCAAGCTCCGCCTCCCGGGTTCACGCCATTCTCCTGTCTCAGCCTCCCGAGTAGCTGGGACTACAGGCGCCCGCCTCGTCGCCCGGCTGGTTTTTTGTATTTTTTAGTAGAGACGGGGTTTCACCGTATTAGCCAGGATGGTCTCGATCTCCTGACCTCGTGATCCACCCGTCTCGGCCTCCCAAAGTGCTGGGATTACAGGCTTGAGCCACCGCGCCCGGCAAAAGACTGAATTCTTAACACTGACGTGGAAACTTAAGACACAGGATAGATCACCTATCAGACCAAATAAAAAACTGTAAAATAGAATTGTTTCCGTAATTCATAGTGCATAGGACTCCCATATGAAAAAATAACCTCAGCTGATGATGTGTCCACAATATAAAAATTACAAAGTACGTGAGGAAGTGATTCACTATTAGGGAGAATCAACTAAGTTTACAAGTAAGAGAACTGATACTGAAATGAACTTGAGCTTATAAAGAGGATATTACGTAAGTAGTTTTAAATTTACTGAAGACTTCATAAATGAGGAAAGAGAGTATAAATAAAAGAACTGGCAATTTTGGTTCCAAAATCAGGAGTTCCAGAAACAAAAAACGTTGTAATATAAACCTCAATGGATAGGTCAAATAGCAGATTAGCTATACAGAGGGGAGAGAGGGAAGGGAGAGACAGAGAAAGAGAAAGAGAGACGATCTAAAGAAATAATATCGATTGCTGCCCAGAGTCATAGAGAATTGGAAAATAAGAAAGGGACATTAAAAGTCTTGAAAGGTAGAATGAGAAAGTCCAAATAATTTGCTAGATTTTTCCTGAAAGATAGAATGAATGACAGAAAAGCTATATTATAGTTGATAATGTGAACTATTAATGAAAGATACGAATCTTCAGATTGAAGAATTACATTGACTCTGAAGCAGGGTAAGCAAGAATAAATAAACAACTAGAAATACCACAAATAAACTGTAGAACACCAAAGATAAAGCAAAAACCTTAAAGACGGCTAGAGAAAAAAGACAGATTACATATAAAGGAGCAGTAATTCCTCCAAGAGTAGAATTCTCATTAGTAATAGCAGGTGTCAGAAGACAATGGAATATCTGTACAACGCTGGGAGAAATAACGATCAATGTACAGTTACATACCTTACAAATCTACTATGCGGCAGTAAAGGGTGAAGCCAGAGAGCGTGTTTCTCTCATAGAACCCTGCTAAAATAATCACTAAAGGAGGGGCTTCAGGGAAAGAGAAAAATGGAAACCTTGGAAGGAAAGAAAGATGGGACAGAAGAAGCAATTGTGAGTCAAGAAATTGGAAATTATATGAGTTAACCTGAAAGGATATTGATATGGGAGAAAAGACTAATGGCAGAAGGTAGAAAATAGGATAGAAGAGCAATAGTCCACCCTGGTGCCATGGATGTATAGGATGCAAGTGCTCTTGGGTACATGTAGAAGTTTTCTTTTTACATTGCTGAGAAAGCATGGTAAAAATCAATTAATAAATGCAAAATAAATTGAAATATTTAAATAATCACAGTAAATATGAATGAATAAACTTGCCACTTAGAAGTCTGATATTTAAATTCATTTTCAAAAATCCAATGACATACTCTTTCAAAAGACGGATTTTAAATACAAAGACACTTGCTGATATAGCAGACTTGGTTTTCTTTTTATCTCTTGAGAACCCAGAGTTCTTCAAATGAGGTCACTAAAACTCCATTCTCACAATAGATGCCAAAACTCACAGGAACATATTCTGGCGTATTGAGTGCTTTCTATGAACAAGATATAATAGCAATTGAACATGTCTGGATCTAGGATCCCAAGTATTTTAACGCTTTATAACATCAAATTGAAGAACTGCTGATCCATGTTTGCCACAGGATTAGTTTCACAGATGGCTGAGAATAAAACATATGAAAGGACATATATATATCTCCTTTCAGAATAAAATGGGCATATATAACAACATATGGTATAGTTATTTTAATTATGAAGTTTTATCACACCATAATTAATGATAAAATAGAAATTTAAAAGACATGAAAGCATTAATTTGCGTTGTAATGCTATGATATAAATCTCTTTCTCTCTTATTTTCCCCAAATCAATTTTTCCATGTTATTAGGCCATTGATATTTTGATCATGCACATAGTTTTTAAAAGCGAGAGTAAATAATGGGCTGGGTCATGTTCATGTAACCGCACGTAAACAAATGTTACAAATAATTATATACAAGCAGTCTATTTACAAAGGCAAAATTAGATGGCTTTAAAAATTTTAGATAATCAAATCTCACTACGTATTTGTCTAAAGACACTATTATTTATATTTTATTTGTCCACTGATTTAAATAGTAAAGGCAGAGCTTGCCTCAAGGGACTTAGTCCAGCATACTCATAAATGTAAAGTGATGTGTACAAGTTTATCTCCTGCTATGAATTTTGGAAGTCATATTTGGTACACTGACACATTGAAACAAGTATTGTGGACTGTATTTTTATGTTCCCTTGACCCCTGCCCCAAATTCATGTATTGAAGCCGTAACCCTCAGTTGATGGCATTTGGAGGTGGGACCTTTGGGAAATAATTAGGTTTAGATGAGGTCTTGCCAGTGGGACCCCCATGATGGGATTCCTGTCATTTTAAAAAGAGGATAAGACTAGGGCTGTCTCTCAGCCACATGAGTACACAGGGAGAAGTCAGCTGTCTGTAAGCAGGAAGAGGGCCCTCACTAGGAACCAAATCAAATGGCACCTGGATCTTGAACTTCCAGTCTCCATAACTGTGAGATATAAATATCTGTTGTTTAAGCCATCCAATCTGTAATATTTTGTTACAGGAGCCTGAGCTGACTAATGCAATAGGGTTCCCTGACAAGGTTGGAATTGACAAGTGGGTCAAATTGGAGACACGATTCATTCTTCTCAGTTTTGTGCCCTCCAGAGGAGCAGGTCAGAAGGAAGTTTGGACCTTGAGTAGCCTCTGAATCACATGAGCCTAAATCTCTGGTGTGTGCCAGTTTCCTTATGTGTGTTTATAATGAGAATGTTTAAAATCAAATCTTACTTTACGTTTTGTGGAACATTGCAATGAGTAGATTACCCTGTGTGTACAAGGGTCTAGATCTTGTACTCTTGCCAGATGTTTCTTTTGGCTTTTGGTAGAAAATATTTGATAAGTTTCTTCCTCAACGAAATCTCTTTGTCGATAGAGTAAAATATAAATCAACATTGAAAGTGAAGTAGACACACATAAGTTGTTTATGTAAATAGGCAATAAAACACACCACTCAAAGGCATTTTTAGTAAGTTTTCTATTTACAGTATTTGTCAGGAGACTCATTATGCTAAAGTAGGGTAGAAATCATTTAGTTTTACACAACAGTGCTTACATTTTGCTGCACCTTTGTGCCTCTCTCTTTTTTTTTTTTTTTTTTTTTGAGACGGAGTCTTGCTCTGTCGCCCAGGCTGGAGTGCAGTGGCCGGATCTCAGCTCACTGCAAGCTCTGCCTCCTGGGTTCACGCTATTCTCCTGCCTCAGCCTCTGGAGTAGCTGGGACTATAGGCGCCCACCACCTCGCCCGGCTAGTTTTTTGTATTTTTTAGCAGAGACGAGGTTTCACCATGTTAGCCAGGATGGTCTCGATCTCCTGACCTCGTGATCCGCCCGTCTCGGCCTCCCAAAGTGCTGGGATTACAGGCTTGAGCCACCGCGCCCGGCCTGTGCCTCTCTTTAGTCCATTCTTGTGATCTCTGGACCAAAAAATAAAATTATGGAAAAGTAGAATTTTTGAGAAATGAAGACTTTGGGGAAAGATTTTAAAGAAAACGTCTTCAACAAAGGCCAAGTAGAGATGATACACAGTGAATCTCTGTGAGAAAAATATCCCGTGATGATTCAATTATAATATAGGATTCAAAGTATTACTATATATGAAGATCTCAATTATTCAAGTGAGATTTCTAAACAAATTCAAGTTTTATTTAAGATATAGCTTCCATTGGGACATTCTTTTAGCAATGCAGGAAGTACTTATTTTCATTTTCTTTTGCTGAGCATTTTATAATCACTTGGAGGAAATTGTAGAATCATGTATATGATGCTGGATTTAAAAGGGACCAAATTTTACATCAGACCACAATTTCTCTTGACTTAGGTAAACTTTGACAAGATTGCAGAATACACCTTATTACTTCAGATTATTCATTAGAATAATTCACTATTCATTAGCACATATTCATTAAGTGCCTGGTCTGAAAATTTTGATGTTTATTTCCTTTGGCCATCTCAATAATCCATGAGGTAGCTATTATTATTGTCTCCATTTTCAAAAAAAAAAAAAAAAAGAAAGAAAGAAAAAAAGCAGAAGACTAGAGAGGTTAAGTTAAAGCTTTCTAGTAATTGGCTGAGTCAGAATTTGAACCCATGCCTCTTAGATCTTAAGGACTATGTGTATATTCACTACATGAGGCCTACTTTAATTTTCTCAGTAAAGAGATTTTCAAAAAGGATTCTAAAACAAAAGTTACCTCTTCAAAGATGTTTCATGAGTATTTTCACAGAAAAGATCATTTCCCCAATATTCATGTCTTAGACATACTTACCTATGTAGCTTAAATTAAGCTAATTAGGATACAAGCATTCACATCTTGTTTAGAGAGTCAGAGATACTGATTAAGGGCCAGTGTGGATTCTCTTTCTTTTGTTTTGTAATTAAAATCTTTGTCATTGTAATAAACTCAAAGTACTTTGTAAAGTGGAATGAGGGAAATTAGTAGATGAAGGCATTTGTAAGAATTTTCTTCTTGCCTCTATTCTATAAGTCTACAGATATAGGAATTTATTCCCTTATTCTTGTCCCAACCTAGTTTCTCATTGAAATGGATAAACAAATGCTTTCTTAAACAACATTTGAAAAAACAAACAAAAAGACACATTGACTCTAAAATAATATTCAAAAGAAATCACTGACTGAATTTGACCCCTCAGGGTCTTAAGTTGCCCATGGTGTTGACAT
Source organism: Rhinopithecus roxellana (assembly GCF_007565055.1). Lineage (NCBI taxonomy): Eukaryota > Metazoa > Chordata > Mammalia > Primates > Cercopithecidae > Rhinopithecus > Rhinopithecus roxellana. The sequence continues at coordinate 60,834,714 of NC_044549.1, forward strand.
CTCAACCATGTCAGCTTTGATTTGTGAGTTAAGTTGATGATATTTATTGGATGGGGACTTTCAGTTTATCTGTTACTGAACTCAGGAACACATCCCATAAGTCTTGTGTAAGTTTGGAATATGTACCAGAATTCTACATGTAAAGTCTTCCAGTCAAAAGTTTCATTGCAAAAGTTTTGCACAAATCTAATCACTAGGTTAAATTTGTGACACCCTCTTCAATTTTAAGGTTGGAAGATTTAACGAAAGTAACTAAATTCATGGCAAGAGAAAAGAGAGCAGGGAGATATAAAGAATCTAGCATTTCTCTGAGTACAAATACTGGAAATTATTGCAAAGGGGATATAGAAAATGACTAAGTTAATGACTTGTTTTCAAGTTCTAGGAGAAGGGCGATGCTTTCTTTTTTTTTTTTTAAAGGAAATAGTCTGCATTGCCCTTTTTCATTTTGTCGTATTTTATTTGGATTTAAAATATTTTCTGGGTTTCTATAGTTTTGCTGTATTCTGTACACTTTCCAATAAATGATCTATTTATTTACATGAAAGGCAAGATTCCGCAATGCAAAGGCAACACGAGAGACTTTTTCCTACCAATTTTCTAATGAAAGCCAATGACAGTTTTTTTTTTTATTTGGTTCTAAGTTTCATTTGGTTAAAATGAAAATGTATTCTTAAAACTAAATAAAAAAATATCATACTATCAGTATTTCTGGCTGCAAGTGAATTAATACTTATTCTGAATAGTCCCGGCTGAATGGCCACTCTATAACTACCGTGTTTTGTTAGAAAAGTATATTAAAAAGTAGAAACAGCATCATGAATGAAGAAAGGGGATAGAAACAAAGTATAAAATATGTAATCTTTTAAAAGGGCCTTATCAAGGAGAATCTTAGTGAAACTTTAAATGGGAGATTCATACAATCCCAAAGCTTTCTTATTTCCTATTCAATGAATAATTTACTTTTTAGATGAGATTCACTAACATTATTGCAGAATAACTGTAATTGAAAATTATTAAAGCTCTATCTTTATTGCATTTTAAAACTCGTGCATTTGGTGTTTGACCAGGTCTGCCTCATCATTAAGAGTTTTGAAGAAACGCAAAATCTCTGTCTCCCGAAGAATAAAGAGCAAAACCCTTAATTGCTTTCTTGTTTCCCACAAAGATGCTAATACGATGAACTGAATGTCAGGAATAATAAGATAAAATGATGGTGTACACCCTGGGAAGAGAAAATAAAACATCTTTTTATGTAAACTGTCACCAGAACCTCAAGGAAACTCTTTGCTCTTTCTCTGCCCTGATTTTGAACTGCTTCATTAAAAGTAATTTTGTTTTTCAGAAGGATAACACCCACATTATTCTATTAAAAATTTTAAGAGAAATCTTCAATTAAGACGTTATTGTTGTCTGAAAGATTTTTCCATAGTTGGTTGGTAGCTGAAAATGTGATCTTCCCAAATTTGAATGGAAATATGACATTCATCATAGTTTAAAATAGATAAATGTCTTGTCTGTTTGAAATGCCAATGAACTTGATATTATTTATCAGATCCTTTGAAAATGTTGTAATTTTCAGAGGAGAGAATTTTAAAAAGAAGAGAAATGAATCATCAATTCTTCTTGCCTTCAATTGATTGAAAAGTTAAATTATACAGAGATATTTATAGAGCCCTTGTTCCATGCAGTATTTTGGCTTTTAAGAGTTGAAAATAAATAAGAATCATGGGCCTCAGTATAACCCCTTGAAAATCTTCCTTGGGGTTGGTCTGGCGAGAAAGAACGTAAAACCCACCTAATTGGCCACCAATATCTTACCCAAGGCTGGTCCTGATCTCAACTTAGATACCTACTTGACATATGTTTAGGTACATAAATACATTTAAACCACTTATAATGAAATCTAATTTAAATAATTAACAAATTCTGTCTATGAAAAACATTTCTAGCCATTTATTTACCTAATACTTTTTTTTTTTTTGAGACGGAGTCTCGCGTCTCGCTCTGTTGCCCAGCCTATGGCGCGATCTCGGCGCACTGCAAGCTCCGCCTCCCGGGTTCACGTCCTTCTTCTGCCTCAGCCTCCCAAGTAGCTGGGCACTACAGGCGCCCTCCACCATGCCCAGCTAATTTTTATTTTTATTTTTAGTAGAGGTGGGGTTTCACCATGTGAGCCAAGATGGTCTCGATCTACTCACCTTGTGATCCGCCCGCCTTGGCCTACCAAAGTGATGGGATTACAGGCGTGAGCCACGGCGCCCAGCTAGATACTTTTTTTCTTAATATGCGCGGATAAATACACTTGGTTGCCAATTTAGACCATGAAAAGCCCTTTGCAACTGAGGCAATAGTGACCTGAATTACCAGATAGTTTCTCCATTGTTGTTACATTGTCTTTATGCCAGCAAGTTCAAATGTACCATTAAAAAGTTTCTGTTGACCTGAGATGTCTGTTAGAATCGTTTTTTTCCCCAACCTTTTATTTTGCACCCAAAATGTGTTCTGAGAAACATTAATCCCCAGAAACACTCATCATAAAAGGGTTTCAGGTCAAATAATTCTGTGGAAATCTGAATACTGAATTATATTTGTGACTAAAAGGATCTGTGAGCATGGCCCTGCATTATGTTCTGTAAAAGAGAAATCTGTTCTGCATTGTTCAATGTCCCACCTCTCAAATGGATTTAACCGTGGCACCCAGAGCCGTTTTTTGGCACCCAACATCTACTTGCTTCCTTTCAAACTCACGTTGTGGGGAGCTTGCTGTGGTAAATATGTCTCAATTAAACAATCTTTGTGAGGTAGCTGTTACCCCTGTTTTACAGGCGAAGAAACTGAGGCTCAGAAGTAACCTGCCCACAGACGTACAACTCTTAAATGATATAGCTAAGATGTGAAGCCTCAAGTCTGAAGCTTATCCTATAATCTGGCAATGTGACTGGAAAATATGAGGAGATAGATTTGTTTGAATATATGGACTATTTCCAGCTATGCTTAGCAATTTTATCGATTCTGCTTTTCTGTGCACTCCCTCCTAGATTTCTTTTCTCCTCATGTTCATGTCATGGGGTTTTGTAAGAAAACTACTCTTATTTATTTATTTATCTTTTGAGATGGAGTTTCACTCTTGTTGCCCAAGCTGGAGTGCAATGGCGCGATGACAGCTCACTGAAACCTTCGCCTCTTGGGTTCAAGCGATTCTCCTACCTCAGCCTCCTGAGTAGCTGGGATTACAGGTGCCTACCACCACACCTGGCTAATTTTTATAATTTTAGTAGAGGCAGGATTTCATCATGTTAGCCAGGCTGCTCTTGAACTCCTGACCTCAGGTGATCCACCTGCCTTGGCCTCCCAAAGTGCTGGGATTACAAGTGTGAGCCACCGCCCCCCGGCCACTACTCTTATTACATACAGTATATTTACTTAGAAAAAGATAATTGAATTCCATGTAATACAGTAATTAGGACTGGGCTGAAATAGCACATAGAACAGAAAATTTTATAATAAATATATAATGGCATAGAGGGAAGAAAAACATGTATGTATCTCAAAGCTGGGAATGACATTCAGGAAAATATTGTGAGTCCATTGAGCAACTGTGAAATGCAGGAATCCACTTTCCTGGACAGACCATTTAAGCAAATTTCAGAAATATTTAAAAGCTTCCATTTTACATGTAATACTAAAATAAAGTTTATGTCAAGAAAAAAGTTTAAACACATTAAAAGATTCCTCTCATAGTGAAAAAATGTTTTTAATTTGTGTGTAAACACATTATGTATATATCTTTATTCTCTATATATACATGTGTATTTTTGTGGTAAGAAAGCATGCACAGGAATATACAAATATGCATCTATATATGTAACTAATAAAAACAACCTTGTATTTGAATTGTTAAAATATCCATTTTGGTTATTTTAAATGTAATATAATTTTAGATTCCTTTAATAAATGCCCAGTGGATAGATTTATTATTATTATTATTTTTAATTTCCTGCATCAGATCTAGGTCTTTGATAAATACCACAGACAACCCCAGAACTGTAGGATGGGCTTGACAGTTCTTCAATAAAGGGCTGTGTGGTTTTTTTTGTCAGTGTCTTCCTTCCAGTGACAGCTGCTTTGTTCTTTTCTAGTCAGATTTTCTAGTTAACACATCAAAAGTGTATCTGTGTACACGAAGTACGAAGAAAACAGTTCAAAGAGGTAAGAGATTCACTTTTAACTCTTCACCACATTTTCCCCACACTTGTCACGAGAGACATTTCATATGGGGGCTTTGGAATAAGGTGAGGAGTTCAGAATGGAACCCAGGGATGTATGGCATTTGGTGATTAGCATTTTAGAAGGCGAGTTGGTCAGCCAATGCGCTGAGAGAACCCCAAATTAGTTAGAGCTAATCTAGGATGAAGAATTTGAATTTTTTTCAAGACAGTCAAGTCATGCATTTGATTGGATGCAGGTTTTTATATTCAATTCATGTCAAAGGTTGGTTTCTTCTTGCCATACCATGATGGCACGCCATGATGACAGAAGCTGCCTGCTTCACGCATGTACTCTGGAGTGTTGCTCTCACCTCTGCCAGCAGGAGGAGCTCTTGCACTCATGTGAGAACTGAAGTCAACCATGCCTGCATGCTCAAGCAAATGTCCCTGGAGGTGAGAATCCAAGATTGTTTTTGACTGAGGCGACTAAACCTGAATTGGTAGTGAAATATTAAAACCTTAGGAGAGTATCCTCTAGCACCCATTCTTCTCTTGCAGCTCTCTCAAGTGTCTGCTGAGTCAGGGATGCACTGAAGCAATGATCATGTAGAACAGTGGTCCCCAAACTTTCTGGCACCAGGGACTAGTTTTATGAAAGACAATTTTTCCACGGACTGGCAGTGTGGGGGGATGGTTTTGGGATGATTCAAGTGCATTATATGTATTGTGCAATTCATTTCTATTATTTCACTGTAATACACAATGAAATAATTATGCAACTCACTGTTATGTAGAATCAGAGGGTACTCTAAGCTTGTTTTCCTGCAACTGAATGGTCGGCCCCATGTGGGGGTGATGAGAGACAGTGACAGATCATCAGGCATTAGATTCTTATAAGGAGCACGCAATCTAGATCCCTTGCATGTGCAGTTCACAGTAGGGTTCACACTCCTATAAGAATCTAATGCCACTGCTGATCCGACAGGAGGCGGAGCTCAGGTGGTGATGGAAGCCATGGGGAGCAGCTGTAAACACAGATGAAGCTTCCCTTGCCAGCTTACCTCCTGCTGTGCAGCCCGATTCCTAACAGGTCACAGATCAGTACTGGTCCTGGCCCGCGGGTTGAGGACCCCTGATGTAGAAGGCAACCTTTCGTCTCCTCCTCTCAGTCATACCTAGCATAAGCTCTGAGTAGGGGGATGTCTAGAAAGAACCCTCCATCATTTGAAATTGGCCCACACTGTATTGTATCATGTGTATGTTTATAGTGCACTAAGCAAGGCCAAAAAAAAAAATACACATTTACTTTAAAGAATTTTTACATTTGACCTTTTAATAAAGCATCAGAAGAGTCATCATGAGAAAAAGACTTTGTTGGACTTTCTTCAGCTTCCTTTATAGTTGAGCATGGTTTTAAAATTTGAATTATGTGAGCTTTTCAGTAACTCGGGGCTTTGAAAGTCTTAAGCTGGCCCAAGCAAAAGCCAATACACACAGCAAACAAATAAAATAGTGCTGCATTTCCTGAGCATCCACTGTTGTTTCTAGTGCTGCCTTAGGCGTGATGGGGACAGGACAGTGACAGGGCAGGGACGAAGACTGGTGGCCGATTGCCTGGAGTCAGCCGAGTCAGCTACATGGCTTAACTACTTTACGCTTGCATTCTCCCATTTGAAAGTGTGGATTCTAAGGTTCCCACCTGCACAATGCTGTTGTTGTGTTTGAAGGAGGGTGTTACTTGGCACAGTCCAGGCACTTGGCATGAATCTCGTAAGAGACTCAGAGGGACAACACCATTGACCAGGGTCTCGACAGACCTGGGATATGATAACAAGTATCGATTTGGTGCCAAAAATTATCCTATTACAGTGTTTGTGTGGGACATTTACTTTGGAATTAATAATAAGAGAAAAAAAATTTTAGTTGTTGAGAATTTTATTTTCACTAATACTATGCAGTCTATAATCAGGAATGTGATGGTCTTTATCATTTTATCTCTTTCCTATTAATTTTCCTTTTTTCTCCTTTGTAAGACAAAATCTCTCTCTGTCACCCAGACTGGAGTGTAGTGGTGTAAGCCTGGCTCAGTGCAGCCTTTACCTCCTGGGTTCAAGCAATCCTCTTACCTCAGCCTCCTGAGTAGCTGGAACTACAGGCGTGTCCACTAGGCCCAGCTAATTATTATATATTTTCTTTGTGTGTCTGGAGACGGGGTTTGGGGTTTCACCATGTTGCCCAGGCTGGTCTCAAACTCCTGGGCTCCAGCAATCTACCTGCCTCGCCCTCCCAAATTGTTAGGATTACAGGCCTGTGCCATTGCACTCAGCCCAATTTTCAATTATTAAAGAACATAAAGAATATAGATATGCTTTTTTTTTTTTTTTTTTTTGAGACGGAGTCTTGCTCTGTCGCCCGGGCTGGAGTGCAGTGGCTGGATCTCAGCTCACTGCAAGCTCCGCCTCCCGGGTTTATGCCATTCTCCTGCCTCAGCCTCCGGAGTAGCTGGGACAACAGGTGTCCGCCACCTCGCCGGGCTAGTTTTTTGTATTTTTAGTAGAGACAGGGTTTCACCGGGTTAGCCAGGATGGTCTCGATCTCCTGACCTCGTGATCCGCCCATCTCGGCCTCCCAAAGTGCTGGGATTACAGGCTTGAGCCACTGCGCCCGGCCTAGATATGCTTATTAGCAAATATAAAATAACATTATGAACATTTAAAACAGCAATAATTGAAACTAACATTAACTGTCAATAGGAAAACAAATAGTGAAAAAAAAACCATGTTTTTTATTCAAGATAAAAACTGTGAAACAGAACATTTTTCTCTATTTCAGGAATGTGTTCCTTAAATTGTTTCTAGAGTAGATAACTTTGAAAGATTAGTTTTCTAGGTCTCAAAATAGGATTGTTTTGCAAAATAAGTTTTTTATCCTATAGTGTAACTTTTGCATGTACTGTAATTAATAGCAATGATTTTCAATTTTTAAATTGTCTGCCAAAGTTTTCCAACCTTACTGTTCTTGAAAGTTTTCTCCAATGTTTTCTTTTGTATAGCATTTACCACACTGCCCTAGGACATTCCAAAGTGTGTTTTTTTTTGCAGTGAGGAATGCTCTCCTTGTGGTTCCCAACTCTCTAGACTTCTAAATTACCTGAAATACTTAAAAATAGTCTCTAGCCCTTACCTGATAACTCCTAGATAAATAGTTACAGCCTCAGAACCATTCAGAGGGCTTGTTAGAGCACAGATGGTAGGGCTACCCACAGACTTCTCATTCGGTGGGGTTGGGGAAGGGGCCCAAGACTCTGCATTTCTACCAAGTTCAAAGATTCTACTGATGCTGCTGGACTGGGGGCATACTTTGGTAACCTCTATATTAGATCATGCCTTGCTGGTAAGCTAGTTTGTTTTGTTTTGCATTTTTTGAGATGAAGTCTTGCTCTGTTGCCTAGGTTAGAGTACAGTGGTTTGATCTTGGCTCACTGAAACCTCTGCCTCCCAAGCTCAAGCGACTGATTCTTGTGCCTCAGTCTCCCAAGTAGCGGGGATTACAGATGCCTGCCACCACACCTGGCTAATTTTTGTATTTTTGTGAAGATGAGGTTTTGCCATGTTGACCAGGCTGGTCTCGAACTCTTGAGCTTAAGTGATCCACTTGCCTCAGCCTCCCAAAGTGCTGGGATTACAGGCGTCAGCCTCCATGCCCAGCCTGGTAAGCTAGTTTTAAAGCACATTCCCTCTCCCCCCACCCCTGACCAGGTTATTATGGCATTCAGCCATGCTTGAAAACCAGTGTTCTGGGAATAGTTTCCATGGCTTTGTAACTGCTCACATGTCACCTGGGCAGGGAACTGAGCCAGGGAGCAGAAAGCCTTTAAGGCGCTTTCAAGTTTGTAGGGAGGAGTAGATCCCCTCTCAGAGATGTGCAGATGTGTTGGGGGCAGGGAGAATGCAGGAAGGTAAAGCCTTCAGGCTTTTGCAGGGCCTTTGAGGATTCCCTTTCCAGAATCATTTTAAGGTATCAGAATGAAATGGAGTCATCATGTGTGAGGATAAATGAGCACCCAGCACAGGAAGTAGCATAGCGGGAATGCAGGGAGTGACAGCCATTGTCAATGTTGTCACCTCTGAACAGATTGGGAGGATGCCTGGAAGACAGATTCTAGGTCCAGCTTCCTCTCTGACTAACTGGGTACCCTGGGAAAGTCACAATCTCTCCTGGCCTTGGTTTCCTGAACATTCTCTTGCCTCTTGAATTGGTCACTGTGATTATTTGATTGTCTATCTCCCAGGTTGTACTTTGTCTTATCCACTACCATATCTCTAGCATGTAGCACAGAGCCTACCTCACAGAATGTATTAGATGAATGAGTGAAGTTAATGAATATGTTTCCCTTCAATGTTCTATGAGAGTACTTGGCTCAGAGTAGGTATTCTATAAGTAACTACTGAATGAACTAATGAATAAACTTGCAAGTTACAGGTGTGACTAATCACAGGTTTTTTTAATCATTTGTGGGAGAAGCGTGTATTTTTTAAAAGCTTGTCCAGTAATTAGGTACTAGGGAATCACATATACAAAAAATTTCCAGATGTTCTAATTGTTAGTTGATAACATTTTTATCTGACATGTAAGCATTCTTTCATTATTAGACTTAAAATACTGTACCCGCGGCTGGGCCCAGTGGCTCACACCTGTAATCCCAGCACTTTGGGAGGCTGAGGTGGGCAGATCACGAGGTCAAGAGATCACGACCATCCTGGCTAACACGGTGAAACCCTGTCTCTACTAAAAATACAGAAAAAAAATTAGCCAGGCGTGGTGGTGGATGCCTGTAGTCCCAGCTACTTGGGAGGCTGGGGCAGGAAAATGGCATAAACTCAGGAGGCGAAGCTTGCAGTGAGCTGAGATGGTGCCACTGCACTCCAGTCTGGGCAACAGAGCAAGACTTCACCCCACCAAAAGAAAAAGAAAAAGAAAATAATTGATTATATTTGAAGAAAGTCATTAAAATACATGTAATATAGTTCCAATACACTGATTTAAAGGCATATATATTTAATTTTTAAATATACTTTCAAAGCTGTTATGCACAGTTCCATAGTCCAGGTAGTCAATTTCTTCCTATCCAAGTTGGAAAGCACTTGAAAGATACAGGATTCAAAAGAAACGTTTACTAATTTTTAACACTTTCTTTTTCCTTCCGTAGGATCTTGTTTTGGCCTAGGAGATTGAGCAAATTGAACCACCATGGGTTTTCCAAAAAGCATGTATCCATTACCTTCCTTTAAGGCTTTTGCTGCTGCTTTTTCCTTAGGAAGTCCAGTGAAAGCTTGTCCTTTCATATGATCTTCCTTCATCAAACGTATATCAAACGTGATTCACTGTGTTTCTGATGAAAAGTCAACATATCTTCCAAAAATATACTTAAGGTCCTTTTCTTGAACATGTCTAGCTAAATTCTTTACATAAATTCTACAGTTTGGTTCACCAGGTTCATAACTTCTGGAAACTGAAAGTGTTTTCATTTCTTCTCTGGAAATTCTGTCCTTTTCCAAATCCCTTCTAGAAACACATTCTGATGGCATTTCATCAGAGTCTTCTTTAATCTCCTCTGTGATGTTCAAATTAGGTTTGGGAAAGATTTTTCCAAATCCTGTATTGGATGCATCCACTTCAGTAGCAGGTAAATCATGGTTTTTTTCTCACAATTTTGTTTCTTCTCTAAATCTTTCTTAAATGCAGCTGGCATGTCGGTAGATATATGGAATTCAATTCTTTTATTACCTACAGGTTGTGGTTGGTCAAATACATCTGAAGGTAACAGCACTAGATGTAAACTGCTGTGTGAAGGCACAAAAGTGTGCTCAACATATCCTTTAATTTTCTCTTTTTTTCTCACATGGTGCTGCTTTATTGTTTTGGGTCTTTTGGGCTGAAGATTTGCTAGTTCCATTGGTTTGTTCATTCTCTGTCAGTCCTCATCATCACTGCTTTCATCTTCTAATTCTTCTCTAGATAATTCCTTATCATCATCTGGCCAAGGAGGTTCCTCAGGTGGCTGAGGAGATGTGGGTGGAAGAGGTGCATGCAATGGCATATGGTCTTCATACATGGGAGGTCGCACAGTAATTGGTCTCAAAGGTGTGGGCAAATTCATTTTATTCATAAGATGAAGGACCTGTACATAGAACTTAGGCATGCTTGCCAAAGCATTTACTCTGTTTGCTAGGATTGTGCTGGAAGGTAGTGGATACATATATCTGAGGCATGAATTAGGAAAAGTCAGCCCATGGTTTGGTGCAATTCCATTTTCTACTGTTAAATAACCAAGTTCATCTTTGACAGGGTCATCAGAATTTTTTTTTTTTTTTTTTTTTTTTGAGACTGAAGTGGGACATGGGGAGTGAGCTTGATCTTTCTCTTTTGCAAATTCAACGACTGATGGAGTCTTGTCAATGCCTTTATAGCTGCTTTTTAGAGAATGTGGCAAAAGCTGCATGTTTCAGCTGCCCCTTATCTGACAGGACATGCACCAACTGTGCCTTGAAGTACTTCAGCAAGTCCTCTTTCTCCTCAGTGGTCAGCTCAGCTGGCAGGTGCCTCACCAGAAGGGTTTGGTCGCCCCGAGGTAGGGAAAGTGAGGAGGAGCTTGTGCATCCCCTTGATATTGCAAACAGCTGCTAGAGGGCTGCCATTTTCAAGCAAAAATTGGCCCAGAGATGTGTGGGACTCACTGTTTTATATGTCAAGATTAATTGTGGAAAGCTGGGCAAAGCTAAAAAGTTAGGTTTTGTTTTGTTTTGTTTTTTTTTTGAGATGGAATCTTGCTCTGTTGCCTAGGCTGGAATGCAGTGGCACAGTCTCTGCTCACAGCAACCTCTGCCTCCTGGGTTCAAGTGATCCTCCCGCCTCAGCCTCCCTAGTAGCTGGGATTACAAGCATGTGCCAGAATGCTGACTAATTTTTGTATTTTTAGTAGAGACGAGGTTTCACCATGTTGGCCAGGCTGGTCTTGAACTCCTGACTTCACCTGATCCACCTGCCTCAGCCTTCCAAAGTACTGGGATTATAGAAGTTAGCCACTGTGCCTGGCCAAAATCAGGCTTTTAATCAAATAAAATTAAGTGTAACATTTTGAACTGTCCAAGATGGATAGCATATATTATACTTATGTGAATGAATGTTTTAAATTATGACAAAGGCTGTACCACTTAAGAGTGTGGGCTTCTGTGTTTCAGAGAAATTGATATCTAATGCAAAGCTTCCCAAATAATGATATAAGATGTCATTTATTTTTACTCCAAAAGGAAGAATAACATGTTTATATCCATACTTTATCGTCACTATTATTATTTTCAACTTTCAGGATCCTCTTACTACATTCTTCCTTCTAGGGAAGACATCGGTACAATCCCCAGCAAACAGCAGCCCAAGGGTTGCTTATCAGGGTCAGGATCATAAACTGTCAGAACTTAATGAGTCCCTGGTGCTGGATGGCAGACAAGAGGCCATATGTTTTCATTCTCCACACCTAAACTCTAGGCAGACCAGGGAAGTTGATAATGGCTCAATTTCCTATCCTACTACCAATGAGATATAGGATCTCATGTCTTCGAAAAAATTATTTTTATTAACAAATATGGATGGAAGCTACTAGGACTGATCAGCATCTGTAAGTGGAATGACTTCTATTTGCCATAACTAAATTAGTCCATGCTCCACATTTTGTTTTATTTTTTTGAGACAAAGTCTTGCTCTGTCGCCCAGGCTGGAATGCAGCGGTGTGATCTTGGCTCACTGCAACCTCTGCCTCCCGGGTTAAAGCTATTCTTGTGCCTCAGCCTCCCAAGTAGCTGGGACTACAGGCACATGCTGGCATGCTCGGCTAATTTTTGTATTTTTAGCAGAGATGAGATTTCACCATGTTGGCCAAACTGGTGGCTAACGCCTGACCTAAAGTAATCTGCCTGCCTTGGCGTCCCAAAGTGCTGGGATTACCTCATGAGCCACTGTGCCCAACCATGCCCCATATTTTGTAAATGATAGTTCATACTCTGGAGTACAAGGATTAGTAAGGACCAGAATAAGGATAACGTTCCTGGGTCGGGCATCATTTTACAGTTCACATGTTGAATGAATGGAATAGCCCGCAGAAGTTGGTAGCGTAAAGTGATTTAAATGTATCTGGGGGAACATCCCTCTTCCTGTTCCCAGTTTCTAGGCATTCTTGCCTTCCTGCTGATCCTGACATTTGGAGTGCTGCAGTAAGTCACTCCATCTAAGACTGTCTACCCAAGAAGTGCCTCAATTCCCCTTATTCCTCTCCCAAACCAAAACTACCATTTCTCTGTCAGAATAACTGCCAAGAATGTGTATATTACTGATAAGTTCACCTTGAAAGTCCCTGAATGTTCCAATAAATATAGTCCAATAAGAAAAATAAAAATGAGTTTCAAGGTTAAATATATACTTCACAGACCCTTCTTGGAGATTCCCAACAAATATTAGCTCTGAAAAGTACCAGGGCAAGTTGAGTATTTTAAACCATTTCATATTTTAAAAGGTAGCCTGATAATTCAAAAGACAACAATTGAAATAGGGACTCTCATGATTGGAATAAAGACATCATATGATTAGGGGAGATTTCCCTATCTCTCCTCTTTCAGGAATTTTTTTTCTCTTATTTTAGAAACTCTTATTTGAAAGGTTGCCCTTTCTTATTCATCTTTCGATTGTCCGACTCTTTAAGAAAGGGAACCAGTCAATCCTTGGCTATGCTTTGGGGGTGACATGAGGCTGAGAGGTCCAGACAAGGAATTCTTTTCAATTAGGAGCAAGATAAGAAGCATTTGGGGCATGAAATTAACATTGTGGTTTATTACTAATGATGTCTATTAATAACCCTCAGTATCTCTCAAATATTTTCGCCTGGTATATCTGGTAGTGCAGGAAAGTGAAAAGTATTAAAAATGTAGAGAATTCATAGCAGTGTAGAAAGTAATATTTCATGGGGTAGGTAAATATAGTAATTTTCAATTCTAAAAACTGCCTTATAAGGTTATGTAAGCATCAAATGCATATAAATCTGTAACACCCGGTCTGGCACCAATAAATATTTTCTATTAAAAATAACAGAAAAGAGCAATTTCTTTTCACATTTATTGGATACTGGGATTATATGTATCTGGCCTGTGTCTCTATCTACTGATTTAACATTTTGATAAAAGTAACCTCTTTTGTAACTGATAAGCTTTCCAGTGTTCAAACTGTGTGGTTATCAAATGTGACTGAATTTTCTGTTAAATAATGGACATTTATTAAGTACTTACTGTGTTCCAGGTTTCATTTTAAGCTTTTTGACATATATAATTTCATTTCCATAATGACCTTAAAAGATAAACATTGTTATGATTGTACTCATTTCCCAGATGAGGATACTGATGTTTAAGCAAAATTAAGTAAACATCAGATAAACAGCAATTGGTGGAAAACATCTGAGCATCTTTTAAAATAAATGAGTGATAGTATATTTTTGACATGGAAACAACCTTAGGGATGGCCTGTTTTAAATATATCTTTCATAAATAAGAGTAATGAGGCCTACAAAGGGATTGAATCTTATTCTTGATGACCCAGTTGGTGGTCAGACTCAGATCTTTCATCCAGCGAGTGCATTTTATGCAATGATCCTGGGACTGCTTATAGATTATAGTCTATAGATATGAAACTCACCCTAATTAAACATATCTCTGAGCTAGTTGCAGCAGATTGTATTTTCCATAATGAATGAATCTATAGCTATAGCTATATATTCCATCCCACATTCTCTTTTTAAAATATGATATGGACACTGTTCCATCAAGAGATGGGGTCTTTGTTCTGCCACTTTGAAAATGATTAGACTTTATTTTATTTTACTTTAAAACATTATTTATTTAATGTTACATATTTAAGCTGGACAACATGATGTTTTGATATACTTTATACATAGAGAAATGGTTACTATACTCTAGCAAATTAACGCATCCATTATGTTACAGAGAAGTAACCCTTTGTGTGTGTGTGGTAAGAGCCCCTCTAATCAATGGAATGGCAATATACACCTGTTTGAATTTTAGAACTGTGGTGAAACAGTGATGACAGTCTGTCTCCCATGCCCCCTCTTTATGAAGAGGGCTGTTCTTAGCAGGGAGTCTATGGCCATCCCACCATTAAATGTTGAATGTTTCTGAAATAGATAAATTGTCTCATTGATTAACAGTCTTAAGATGGAGAGGAATATAGTTGAGCAGCTATAAGTCAAAGAATTTCATCTGAAGAGCCACATCTGTACCTGGATTTGAGGTGATTGTGGCAACAAGATCGTGGACTTTGAGCTGATTCTGCAATAAGACTTGAGGGTTTCAAGAGAGGAATGGTATATTTTGCATGTGCTAGGGTTGTGAATTACTGTGGCCAGAAGCAAACTGTGGCAGATGGCATTTCCAAAGTTGGCCATACAAATATACATCCCATGCTGTATGCTATTCTTACAACGTGATAATGACATTTCTTTGTTCCCTCTGCTTGAAACTGGATGTAACTTGGTAACTGTCCTGAACTATAGAATGCAATGGAGGTGGCACTGGGTGACTTCTGAAGTTAGCACATCAAAGGTGATGTGGCTTCTGCTTGGCTCTCACTCCCTCTTGGGATGTAGACCTGTGGAACCAAACCCAGTTATCATGTTTTGAGGAAGCCCAGGCCACATGGAGAAGCTAGGTGAACATGTTCTAGCCAACACCTTCAACTAGGTTCTCAGCCAATAGCTAACAAAACCATGCGGGTAGATGAACTTTTAGATGATCAAGCCCTCAGTCTTCAAGGACTCTAAAGACTTCAAAGATTTTTAGGCCTCCATCTCAGACCTCAGATATCATGGAGCATAGACATGCTATTCTCTCTGGGCTCTGTCCAAGTTCCTGACCTACAGAACCTGTGAGTACAATAACTGGTTGTTTTATGCCACTAGGTTTGGGGATAGTTTATTACTCAACTATATTAAATGAAACTCTGGTCAGTTAAGAATGATATTGACTGCCCAAGTAAGTATATAACCATTGTTTGGTTAGCACTGGTATAAAATAGGGTCTTTTGACTGCAAGTAACAGAAACTTAACTCAAGGCAATTTTAAAGATAGAAGATATATTATCTCACTTAGCCCAGAAGTCAGAGCTTTATATCTGGTATTCTGAGTGGCTCAGCGATACCATTGAGGAAATCAGACTCTTTGAATTCATAGAGCATTCTCAGGATAGCATTATTTTAGTCTAAAAGCAGGATGCTTTTGAAAGTTGCAAGTTTCCTATACAGTCACAATTATGTCTAGAAGAAAGAGTCTTCTGTGGTTCTCTCTTAGGAGTAGGAAATTTGCTTAGAAGCAACCCCCCACCCCATGAGGTTTTCCCTGCTATCTCATTGTCAGCTTGAAAATTCTTATTTACTAGACTATGAAATGAACATGATTGGCTCAACCAGTTGTCTGGGGCAGGGTGAATACTGGGAAGTTACCTTCATATCCATTATTTCCTTCTCTTATTCATCTTACTCCAATCATGAACAGGAAGAACGGGGTTTGGTTAATGCAAGGCAATAGAATTTGCAATTAAAAAAATTAGAGAGAGGGTCTCGCTCTGTTGCTGGAGCTCAGTGGCATGATCATGGCTCATTGCAGCCTCAACCTCCTCAAAATGATTCTCCCACCTCTGCCTCCCGAGGACCTGGGACTATAGGCATACCCCACCACACCCAGCTAAGTTTTTTGATTTTATTTTTAGTAGAGGTAGGGTCTCACTAAATTGCTGGTCTCAAACTCCTGAGCCCAATTGATCCACCTACCTCAGCCTCCCGAAGTGTTGGGATTACAGGCATGAGACGCTATGCACGGTCAGGATTTGCAATTCTTGACCATGCTTACAAGTAGCCTACCTATAATCAGATCTAGAGAATAAATAGGAGATGACATTGAGAAATAAAAATAAAATTCCGAGCTTCCCAGCGAACTGAAAGGACCCCCTCTTGGCCAAGGGGACCCTAGAGAAATCTTAAAAACTGAGTTCTTAGCCATGGCAGGGTGGGAAGTCAGACACACCTCATTATATCCCCTCCCTCACTAAACACCATTAGGCTTTCTTCCCTAAGGGTTAAACAAAACCAGTCCTTTTGAAAGACTGGGTCCTACACTGATATCAACCAACTGCCTGATGCTGCCCCTCCTTTTTGTGACTTCAGTACAGCAGCCAACCAGCATTTCTTCCTGATAAAAGACCGTTGACCATGGGGTGGTTCTGGACAGTCTTTGAAGGCTATGCACAGAGGGCCTTTGTGTCCTCTGCTTCACATTTGGCTTTATAGGGCCTAACTGTAATACATTTAAATGTTAAGTCTCCACCCCAAAGTGAACATGAGCTACATGTTATATACATGTTAGCCTACTACACATGCCCATGCCTCCCCTTCACAAATGTTCACAGCTCCTCCTATAATCTGTGGAATATGTGTATTTGGCCACTCCTATCAACATATATCCTTGTCTTATTCCTCCCAACCTCAAGGTGCGTGTTTTTGGCTTCTGGTGGGAAGCTACATTTTCCAGCCTGTCAGAATGGTCATCCTGCAGGCTGCAACCCTTTATGAGAAACAAAACTCTTCTTTCCAAATATAGGAACCTTGGGTTGGGTGTGGTGGCTCATGCCTATAATTCCAGCACTTTCAGAGGCCAAGGCAGGTGGATCCATTGAGCTCAGGAGTTCGAGATCAGCCTGGGCAACATGATGAGACCCTGTCTCTAAAACAAACAAACAAACAAAGAAAAACAACAATGTATGAACCTTGTCATTCTTCAGTTGACAATGTGCAATGTTTGAAATTTCTTTAAAGATGAGCTTTGTAAGGCAGATCTTATAAAGGCAAATGTACATTCCCGTCGCTGACTTAGGCATGAGAGTTTGCTACCAGGTGAATGGTGTCTGTTAATGGTCTCACCTGTGAATAAGTGAGAGAAACAAGTATATAGGGCACTGTGATATTGTGATTACAATATTATATTATAAGAAATATATCCTCCCAACCCCCATTTTCTAGTACACAGCTTCTACAACCTCTGGAATCTCTGAAGTGATATGTCCTTTTACATGCTGATGAGATGACTAATGACTGGTGGCCCCTAGATAGCCTCAAAGTAGAGGCTGGTTTCTAGGGGAACCAATCATGTGATTAGAAAGTTGTAACTTTCAGCCCCACTTCCTGACTGAAGGTTGAGTTGATTACCGATGGCTGATGATTTAATCAATCGCACCTGCATAAGGAAGACTTGACAGGGTTCAGAGAGCTTCGGAGCTGCTGAACACATGCAGGATGACCTGCTGGAGAAGGTATGGACACTCTGCCCCCGTCTCCCATGTCTTGCCCTAAGTATCTCTTCTGTTTGGCTATTTCTGAGTTGCATCCTTTTATAATAGATCATAAATGTAAGTAACATGTTTCCCAGAGTTCAATGAGCCATCTGACAAATGATTGAGCCCAAGGGG
Source organism: Rhinopithecus roxellana (assembly GCF_007565055.1). Classification (NCBI taxonomy): domain Eukaryota; kingdom Metazoa; phylum Chordata; class Mammalia; order Primates; family Cercopithecidae; genus Rhinopithecus; species Rhinopithecus roxellana. The sequence continues at coordinate 60,852,497 of NC_044549.1, forward strand.
AGGTTTTGGGAATCCTTCAATTTATAGCTGACCAGTTAGAAGCACAGGTCACAGTCTGGAGCTTGTGACTGGTATCTGAAGTGAGGGCAGTCTTGTGGGACTGAGCTTTTAACCTGTGGGGTCTGACACTGTCTCCATATAGATAGTCTCAAAATTGACTTAAGTTGTAGGGCACAATTGAGTTAAATTTTAGGCAGTTGGTGTCTGTCAAAGAATTGATGTGTACTGAGGGAGTGTGAGTAAAGAGAGGAAAAACAGTTGTTTTTTCCTTACTCAGTCATAAATATATGATCCACATGTTAATTGATTTTCTGAGATATAGCAGGTAGGAATCCAGGCTTTGGGTTCAGACCAATGTGAGTTTCCTCATCTGTAAAGTGAAGATAGTATTTTCCTACCTTGCTAGGTGGTTGTAAGATTAAATGAAATGGGCCAGGTGCAGGGGCTCACACCCAGCACTTTGTGAGGCTGAGGTGGGCGGATGACGAGGCCAGGAGTTCAAGACCAGTCTGGCCAACATGGCGAAACCTCGTCTCTACTAAAAATACACACACAAACACACACACACACACACACAGACACACACAATTAGCTGGGCATGGTGGCGGGTGCCTGTAATCCCAGCTACTTGGGAGGCTGAGGCAGGAGAATTGTTTGAATCCGGGAGGCGGAGGTTGCAGTGAACTGAGATTGTGCCATTGCACTCCAGCCTGGGTGACAGGGCGAGACTCCATCTCAAAAAAAAAAAGATTAAATGAAATGATGTATGTGAAGAAGTGTGTGCCCAGTAGTGTTCCTGATATGTAGAAAATACTCAATAAATAAATTTTTTTACCTTTTTTTTTTTTTAATAAAAAATACTCATCATTACCTATGAATTGGAAAAAAGTTTTAAGTACTACATGGAGGTGTCCTTGCATTTCAAGTGTTTTTGTTGACTGCAGTTGCAATGATACAATATTTGCCAACCAAATAAAATATTTCCCAATGGATATATACTGAAAGTAACAAACTAATAAAATGTAAACATATGACTTAACTTGCATGCTTTACATACAAGCATAGTTATATTTAGCTTAAGACATAATAAGGTATTTCATTCTTTAAATGTATATGACCTAACAATATATGACAGTGTATAATTTAATCTCAATAAAATAGAAAAGCATTTTTATGACATATTTCTAATTCATTGTTATTTTATTACTTATACATATGATACATATTTATTTCTAAAACAAATATATCTCTTTGGCCACCTATTTTATTTTCTTAGGATACAGGCGGTACATTACTCATGAATGGCAGTGTGTGTCAGTTATTTATCTTTCCAAAGTATCTAAAAGTGAATGAAGCTTGAATTGGGCAAGGAAGTATCATAAATTAAAAAGTGAATCTCTAAGAAATGCTGGAAAAAGGTTTGAATAAAATTAAAGTACATTTTGCCATAAAATGTAACTGTCAAAGTGGCATGAACCCAAATATGAATTAGAATTGAATTGAATTTGTATTTTTATCTGCACTAAAGAATCATTTTGAAATCATTGATCTTGGCCAGCTTAAATCTTTATTTTTCTGATAACATGTCAATCAGGTGTAAAGGTGGTGTTTAAGCCTGTGCATTTATTTGTCAATAAAATGTGTGCTCTATTGGTTTTTTCTCAGTTGCATTGTTTTATCATGTCAGTATTTCATAAGATTATATGATTGACTAATGGGAATAGCTATTACCACTGTTGATGTACTTTGAAAATAGCAATCTATATTTTATGGACCAGAAAGAGACAAAATCTGTATGTTTGACCTTATTGAGCATAAAAGTAAGTTAATGTAAATGAAATTTATCTATTATTTCACCTATTCACAATTAGCTTCTTATAGCCTCAGGAATAAACATTAGAATGGGTTACTTACCCTTTTTGGGTTTGTAAGGATGACTTATGAATCTCAAAATTCTTCGAAAGGCAATTTAGGGAACAGAAATACCTTAATGCAAGCCAGAAGAAAACAGACAATGGGCATTTTTGCATAAGTCTTTTTCTCATTAAAGTGACTGATTCATATTTGCTGTGGACATCCCAGATAAAAATACATAAGCCAAAGGAAAGCAATCCTGTTCAATCTAAATGTCCAGAGACACCCACGGTTAGTATCAGTGCATATCCTTCTAGTCTTTTTTCCATACCTAAAATTCCTTTTCCAAAAATAGATTCTATATGTTATGTAATAACCTGATATTTTACCAAATGAAATTCTGTACTTTCTATGTTATGTATACACTTTGTCAAGAAACTAATAAGTTAAAACAGTTCATTTTTACTATACCATTTTTCTCCATCTAATGCTTTGCTTCTTGTGTTTAATCACTTGAGCATGTGGCTTATGCAGCTAGGTAATTTGCTTTTATAAAATATCCTGTGTTCTCTAAGTGTTTTGTTTTTTTTTTTTGCACTGATTTGTCAGTTGTTATAGTTGAGTTGTAGTTTAAATATACTTTCAATATAATGTAAAGGTTTTTTCCTGCAATACATCTCCACACCAAATTGGAATATTTTAATCAGATTTTTATTTGTAAAATATGGTTAATTGTTAGATTTAAGGCCATGCCCATAGCTATCTTGGTGAATATGTCTGGGAACGTGTGCAGTAGCCAGCTTCCAAGATGGTGCCCAATGATTCTTGCTTCCTGGTATTCACACCCACGTGTAGTCCCCTCCCACGCTGAATAGAACTGAGCTGTTCACCAGAAAGTTATTGTGGATGTGTGACTCCCAAGTCTAGGCTATGAAAGGCATTATAGCTTGCTTCTACCTTCCTCTCTTTTGTACCCTCATCGTGGGGGAAGCCAGCTTCTATGACATGAGTACACTGAGTGGATCTATGGAGGGGTCCATGTGTCAAGGAACTGAGGCCTTTGCCAATAGCCATCTGAGTGAACTACTTGGAAATGAATCCTCTGGCCCCAGTCAAGCCTTCAAATGATTGCAGCCCTGGCTGACAGCTTGTCTGTGCCTCTTGAGAGACTGTGAGCCAGAACCAACAGCTGAACGGCTCCTGAATTCTTGATGTACAGAAATTGTGTGAGATAGTAAATGTTTACTTTTTGCTTCAGGCCTTTAAATTTTGGGGGAGTAATTGGCCATGCAGTAATAGATAGCTGGTATAAACTGAAAGTAGAGACATGTATTAAGTATTTTCTGAAATAAAAATAGCTTAGGAGAATATTGTATTTTATCAAGAGCTCAGATAAGGTTTAACTATTTATGCTTACTAATGCAAAGTGTAGAATTTGAAGGGTAACAAAAAATATCTTCAACTTAAGACATTTTATGTCATTGAAATTTTGTTTTGATCTAAGTTTTTCTCATTAGTTTTTATAGTTATGATAACAGAAATCATATTCAAAGGAAATAAACAATACTATCAATATTTCAGTAAGTCTTTATGTGTACATGATACAACTTTTTTGAAATTTATGTACCTTTTATTTCATCACAGTATTATGAGCCATACATAATTGCTGTGATCCAGGAAACCCATAGACAAAAAACCAAAAGCTACAAATTTTTATTTTTTGTCTCCCATCTTATGTCCATTGGTAACAGGTTAGATAAACAGTTTGGTGTGTATCCTTCCATAGCCCTTTGGTCATATAGAATTAGGTAAACATATAAACTTAATAATTTTGCCTTTTTTACAAATGCAAAATAATGCTCTACATACTACTCAGCAATATATTGTTTAGAGAAAGTATGTATAGTACAGATAGGTCTAATTTATTTTAAAATAACTCCTTGATAGTTTATAGCAGGGGTTAGCAAACTATGGCTTATGGACTGAGTTTGTCCTGTTGCCTATTTTTGTATATTATGAGCTAAGAATGGTGTTTACATTTTTGAATGATTGGGGGAAAATTAGAAGAATAGTATTTCTTGATGTGAAAATTATATGAAATTGAAATCACAGTGTCCATACAAAAAGTCTTATTGGGACACAATCATGCTCATTTTTTTACATACTGTCTCAACTGACTCGAGTAGCTGCAACAGGAATATTGCAAAACCTAAAATATTTCCTTTCTGGCTCTTTACAGAAAACATTTGCCAATTCCCAGTCTACACTTGCACTGTCCAATAGAAATACAATGCAAACCACAAGTGTAATTCTAAGTTCGCTAATGGCCACAGTTTTAAAAAAGTAAAATAAATAGGAATAATTAATTTTGACATTTTTGTTTTAGTTAACTAGAGCATTATCATTTCAGCATGTGCTTAATATAAAATATCATTGAAATTTTTTTTGCACACTTATTTTTTTACCATAAGTCTCTAATCTCCAGTATAGATTTTGCACTTCTAGCACATCTGGGATAGCTACATTTCAGATGTGACTAGTGACTACTGTATTGGGCACTGTAGTTCTGTAGTGCAGATATGTCACAACTTTTTAATATATAGCTTGCTAATATACATTCATGTTGTTCTGAGTTGCTGTTATCATTATAAGCATGGCTATCCTTATAAATATTTATTTCTAAGAAATATAGAGTCCCAGAAGAGGAGTTACTGAATAAAAGACATGCACTATTAATTTTAATAGATACAAGACATTTGTTTTGGGAATGAGATTCAAATGCAAAAGCATGCTGGCTGTAGTTTGTCATAAAAAGTTGTTTGTTTTGTGTTCTCTATAGAAGAAATAACATTTTCATTGGCACTTTAAAATCTGTATTAAATGAAATCCCCATTTTTTGTTTGTTTGTTTGGTAACTAGCTTAGTCTGTGCTGGCTGCTATAACAAAGATGTCATAAAACTGGGTAATGTATAAACAACAGAAATTGGTTTCTCACAGTTCTGGAGGCTGGGAAGTCCAAGATCAAGGCACTGGCAGATTCAGAGACCCACTTCTTAGGTAGCTGTTTTTTCCCTGTAACCTCACATGGCAGAAGGGGTGAGAGATGTCTCTAGAGTCTTTTTTGTAATCCCATTCATGAGGGCTTTGCTCTTATGTTCTAATCACTTAGCAAAGGCCCTATGTTTTAATACTATCACCTAGGTGGCTAGAATTTTAATATATGAAATCACAGGGGGAAATAAAAATTTAGTTCATTGCATTCTGCTCTTGTTCCCCCCAAATACATGTCTTTCTCACACACAAGATACATTCAGGTCATATCAATAGCCCCCAAAGTCTTATCTTATTCTAGCATCAACTTAAATGTTTAAAGTCCAAAGTCTTATCTAAATATCATCTAAATTAGATATGAGTGAGACTCAAGGTAAGTCTCATTCTGAATCATATTGCTCTTTGGCTGTGAATCCGTGAAATCAAACATATGATGTGCTTCCAAAATATAATGGTGGGAGAGCAAACAACATTAAACCTAGAGTCTTTTTAATTGAAAAAATTTTTTAGAGACAGGGTCTCACAGTGTCACCCAGGCTGGAGTGAAGTGGTGCAATCATAGCTCACTATAACTTCAAATTCCTAGGCTCAAGTGACCCTCCTGCCTTATTTGAAATTGTGTATATTAATACATTTTGATATATCTTCATTACAGAACTATGCTGTTCAATACAGTAGTCACTAATCACACTTGAAATGTGCTATTCCAGATGTTCTGTAAGTATAAAATCTATGCTGGATATCAGAGACTTAGTAAGAAAAATAAAATCTGAGTAGCTAGGACTACAGACACATGACACCACTAACTTTTAAATTTTTTGTAGAGATAGGGTGTTGCTATATTGTCCAGGCTGGTCTTGAACTCCTGGCCTCAAGTTATCCTCCCACCTTGGCCTCCTAAGGTGTTGGGATTATAGGTATGAGCTACCACACCCAACCAAACCTTGAGTCTTGAGAATAATTTTCTTTGGCTTAATACTCTGCACTCCAGAACCACTGAGACAGTGGTACTGTCTTCAGGACCCACTGTGGTTGCAGCCCCATGCCCATGACTCTAGGTATACCTACCCTGTGGCTTTGCTGGGCATTGTCCTTGTTGGGGCTCCTTGCAATGGCTTTTCCCCACAGACAGCCCTCTGTCTGGGTCCTGTGGCTCTTTGGGGCATAATTTGAAATCCAGGCGGAAGCAGCCATGCCTCTACAGCTTTGCTGGGTGCAGCACATGGAGTGATTGAGGAGCATGGTTATGGAGTTTGGGATAAGGAAGCCCGTGATGTGATGTGCTAAACAGTAGTGGCCCCTCATTTGAAATTGCTCGCCCCCCTGCGCATTTGAATTCTTGTCCTGTGATTGTAAGTATAGCCTTGATGTTCTCCAAAATGTCTTTGCGGTCATTCTTCCATTGTATTGGACGATAGAGTGTGCAATACATCTTATTTGGACTTCTATTTAGATGACTGACTAATCTCCCCGTTGTCGTGATGAATAGCACCTGGTTCCCATTGAGATAGCCGATCCGTGCTAATTTCTTTATCAGATTTGGTCACACCCTTCATGTTCTCTTCCATACAGGCTTTCTCATTTTTTTTCTAATATGGATAGGCTGAGAATTGTCTAAATCTTTAAGTTCTGCTTCCCTTTTGATTAATAATTGTTCTGTAAGTCATTTCTCTCTGCTCACACTTCACAAGAAGCAGTCAAGAGAAGCCAACTGCACTTTCAACACTGCTTAAAACTTTCCTCAGCTGACAAGTCCTTCCTGATTCTGAAGTGGATTAGGTGCCGCTGTTGTAGGTTGAGTGTGTTGAATTCAAAACCATAGCCAGACATGGAACTGGAAGATGAGTGAAAGATGCTGACCAGGTCCGAAGATCTCATGGAGGAGGAAGAGCAAGAGGAGGAATTACTGAATCCCCTAACAACAGAAAGAGAGCAGCTGGAGAAATGTGTAAAAGCCAGGAGTGGCTAGAGCTCTGTGATGAGTGTGTATCCTTTCAGTCACAAAGAAGAGGATGGTATGGAGGAGCTCTTGGACTTTTTGCATGCAAGGGACCACTGAGTGACCCACAAACCCTTTAACAGCTTGAAATAAATGTGCAGACATATTTACTTCAGCCTTCATCACCTCAGCATAAGGATCTTTCCTTATGGTTTTGAATATGCCATTTGCTTCTAATTTGTGTAACTGTAAGTTTATATGAACCTCATGGATTTTGGCTTAGACAAGTAACTTCTATGTAATTAGTAGTGATTCTATCTTAATAAAGTTCTGTGATCTACGAAAACAAGATTTCCTCAACCAAATATACAATTTCATTGCTCACAAATTCTACCTTCCACAAAACACTAGAACATGAACACAATTCAACCAAGTTGTCTTCCAGTTTATAATGAGAATTGCCTTTCCTCCATTGCCCAATAACACATTCCTCATTTCCATCTGAGTCCTCATCGGAATGGCCTTTATTGTCCGTATTTCAACCAACGTTCTGTTCATGACTACTTGGGAATTCTCTAAGAAGACTGAGGTTTTCTCTACAGCAAACTTTCCTCCTTTCTCTCTGGGACCTCATCAGAATTGCCTTTCATGGGACATTCATGGCAATGTAGGCTTTTTAAAATTTTTTTATTTTTAAATTTTTTTTCTAGCATGAACCTTGAAACTCTTCCAGCCTATACCCATTACCCAATTCCAAAGCTGCTTCCACATTTCTAGGCATTTGTTACAGCAACATGCCCACTTCTTGATACAAAAATCTGTATTAGGGTTCTTCAGAGAAAAAGAACTAATAAGATATATGTATATATAAAATATTTATTATGAAAATTGGCTCACACTATCATGAGGCTGAGGAGTCCCACGACCTGCCATCTGCAAGCTGTAGGCCCAAGGAAGTCAATGGTATAAGTCCCAGTTTGAGCCTGAGGGTCTGAGATCCCAGAGTACCAATGTCCAAGGGCAGGAGAAGATGAATGTCCCAGCTCTAACAAAGACAGCAAATTTGCCTTTCCCCCAGCTTTGTGTTCTATTTGGGCCCTCAACAGATTGGATGATGCCCACCCATGTTGATAAGTGATCTTTACTCATTCTAGTGATTCAAATGCTAATCTCTTCTGAAAACACTCTCCTAGATACCCCCAGAAATAATGTTTACCTGCCACCATTCATCCCTTATTAGTTCAGTCAAGTTGACACATAAAGTTAACCATCACAGTAACCGATTTCAGTAGTAAAAATAGTGTATATTTTTAAATGCCTTATGTTTCCCAAACAGTTTCAAACATATTATTTCCCATGATCTTTTGTCAACCTTGTGTAGGATTGTTTTCTGTTTTTTTCCCCTTATTTCATAGCTGAAGACACTGAAACTCAGAGATGTTAAGTGACCTCCCTGAAGACAATACACAGCTAAAAAGATAGAGCCAGGACACAGGATAAGTTCTGCATTAGAGTAAGATGTCCTTCCTAGTGATATGTTGCCTGTCTAGTTCATTTGTTAAACTATTAAAAAAGTAAACATATGAAAAAATGCTCAACATCACTAATGATCAGGGAAATGCAAATCAAAACCACAAGGTGATACCACCTTACTCCTGCAAGAATGGCCATAATAAAAAAATGAAAAAATAATAGATGTTGGTGCGGATGCTGTGAATAGGGAACACTTCTACACTGCTAGTGGGAATGTAAACCAGTACAACCACTATGGAAAACAGTGTGGAGGTTCCCTAAATAACTAAAAGTAGAACTACCATTTGATCCAGCAATCCCACTACTGGGCATCTACCCAGAAGAAAAGAAGTCATTATACGAAAAAGATACTTGCATATGCATGTTTGTAGCAGCACAATTCACAATTGCAAAAACGTGGAACCAACCCAAATGGCCATCAATCAACGAGTGGATAAAGAAACTGTGGTGTATATATATATGATGGAATACTACTCAGACATAAAAAGGAATGAATTAACGGCATTTGCAGTGACCTGAATGAGACTGGAGACTATCAATCTTTTTTTTTTTCTTCATTTTTTAATTATACTTTAAGTTCTAGGGTACATGTGCATAATGTGCAGGTTTGTTACATATGTATATTTGTGCCATGTTGGTGTGCTGCACCCATCAACTCGTCAGCACCCATCAATTCATCATTTATTCTAAGTGAAGTAACTCAGGAATGGAAAACCAAATATCGTACGTTCTCATTCATAAGTGGGAGCTAAACTATGAGGATGCAAAAGCATAAGAATGACACAATGGACTTTGAGGACTCAGGGAGAAAGGGTGGGAAAGGGGTGAAGGATAAAAGACTACAAATTGGGTGCAGTGTATACTGCTTGGGTGATGGGTGCACTAAAATCTCACAAATCACCACTAAAGAACTTACTCGTGTAACCAAACACCACCAGTTCCCCAATAACCTATGGGAAAAAATCTGATTAAAAAATAAATGTATTAATTTCATCAATCAAAAAATTTCTTCTTGGTATCTGTTGTGTGGGAAGCACTGTGCTCATTCTCAGGGTTTCAGAGTGAATAAGACCAGTGAGCTCCTGCCCCAGCCAAATCCTGAGGGATATAAAAGGTGGCAAATCTATGAAGCACCTGTACAAACGAAACATAATTCAATTGCTCTAAGCATACTTGAGTCCCTATTTCACAGAGAAGAAGCCTTTCATCTCATTAGAGGGATTGTGATCAAGTGATGATAAAAAAAGACAAGGACTCAGAATGATCTCAGTTTGCCTTCTGAATGAACCACTTAAAGTTTGAAGCACTTTAAATCATTGAGACATTTAGCTTCTTTCAGGGATGCATGGTCAGATGTATTTATGGGATTTCAGAATTTTAGACTTGTTGCTTGACCATTTGCTTTCCCAACTCCAAGCCCAATCAGTTAAAATAATGGTCAAATGCAAGTATAGTTCTTGTAACTATACTTGTTAGAAGGTAACATAATTTCTCCATATGATGAAACATCTGGGCTTGGAATGCTAATGTACAACATCAGTCTTTCAACTGGCACTAGGAGAATCAAAGGCTTGAATTTCAGTAAAAAAAAAAAAAAAAAAAAAAAAAAAAAAAAAAGCACACATGAGACTTATAACTATCTTCTCCATAAGAAGAATCAGGGTATATGTGTGTGTGATGGCCAGTGGAGGTGGAATTATTTCAATTATGAAATGCCCAATAAGAATTGTTTTTTTCATGTACCCATTCTCAATGCTTTCAGTTGTCTGGCCATCCCTCACCCTGCCAATCTACTCTCTATTCTTCTCTACCCTGTTCCTGGCTCCAGGAGGTTCACCTTTGTGGGTCAATGCATCTCATCCTGTTGGGTTTGGCCAATGGGGGTTGCCAGCAGAGAGTAAGAGGGTGGAAGGAGAGTGAAGTAACACCACAGAAGTTTGCTGGGTGAGAGAGTAGAGGGTGTTCTCTTCTTCAACTACAGCTACTTTGGAAATCATTCCTTCCCTGTAGTCCTTCAAGTCCAAGAGTGAGCTCCCTGCAGTTACTAGCATTGGTGTGTCTCACCATTCTTTGTTGATTTCCCTGAACCCTGACCACATCTTTGTAAATAATTTCTTTTCAACTCCTCTCAACATTCCTTTGATGTAGCAACTGCTTTCTGCTGTCCTGTCAGGACAGCATATGATAAATCTCTTATTTTGTGAGAAGTTATTGTTTATTATTATTTGTAGACCTTTATAAGTACACAAGTGGCAGACCATCATTATGACTCTTGGAAAACATTTTTGAAGACAACATTGGATTCCTATCAAAGTACACTTAGATATTCTTAAGCTGCTGGAGTATGCATTGTATGCTAACTATGCTTTCCTTGGTAGAAGAACTCATCAAAAAATATTTGGAAAGGGCAATGACCTTTTGTAAAGACATCCCATTTAAATGTTTTATATTTTTACCTTGACTTTTTTTTCATTAAACAATATGCATTATTTATTAATAAGGCCATTCACAGGGACAGGCAGCAAATTGGCAAATTGGCCTTTCCATCAAACTTTTAATGTTAACTTTATAATGAGTATGCTGAGCTGCTATATATAAAATAATTCTCTCTCCCCTCTTTACCCATACAAAGAAAAACTATAGTAGGTCCCAGTGCTAGTGTGTATATATAAGGTATATTTCTTTCTGAATGCTTTTCTCATCTAAATTAATAAAATTCACCCCTTCCAATGCTGCTGTCATCAGATTCCCAAGTCCATTCATTAGAATTATGTATTTATGTATTTCAAGTTCATGTCTCCCCCTGTGGAATCCTGAACTTTATCTACAATGTCCTCCAAAATATACTTAAGAAATAAAAATCTGATTATGTTACTGATATGGTTTGGCTCTGTGTCCCCACCCAAATCTCATCTTGTAGCTCCCATAATTCCCATGTGTTGTGGGAGGAACACAGTGGGAGATGACTGAATCATGGGGATAGGTCTTTCCCCTGCTGTTCCTGTGATAATGAATGGGTCTCACAAGATCTAAATGGTTTTTAAAATGGGAGTTTCCATGTACAAGCTCTCTCTTCGCCTGCTGCCATCCATGTAAGATGTGACTTGCTCCTTCTTGCCTCAGCCATGATTGTGAGACCTCCCCAGCTATGTGGAACTGTAAGTCCACTTAACCTCTTTCTTTTGTAAATTGCCCAGTCTCGGGTAAGTCTTTATCAGTAGTATGAAAACAGACTAATACAGTTACTGTCTGCTTAAATGTCTCTTTTTGCTCCCCATTGCCCACCAACTAATTCTTGGGGCCACACAAGTATGTTTAGAATCTGTTACCTATCTTTCTCCCTTTACCCCCTGCTTCGCTCCCTTCTTCTTCATTCTTACCCAGGACTGCTGCAGCCATAGAAAATCTCAGGTCACAGAAAATCCAGTGCTCTTATTATCCTCCAGATGCCCTCACATGCTGAATTCACCTAACAACAGAATTTCAAAATTCCTGAAACAAAAACTGACAGAAATGAAAGGTGACAGACAAGTCCACAATTGTAGCTGGAGATTTTAAACCTCCTCTTTAAGTAATTGACAGACCTAGCAGACAGCAAATCAGTAAGGCTGCAGAACTGAACAACACCATTAACCAACTGGAAACAAATTGATGTTTTTAAAACCCTCCATCAAAAATCAATGGAATAATAGCCTTTTCAAAGTATGTAGAGCATCTTCAGGACAGATCATATCCTGGGACATAAAACAAATCTTAGCACATTTAAAATAGTTGAAATCATTAAAAATGCTCTCTGAATACAATGTATAAAACCAGAAATCAATAAGATAAAGATAACAGAAAAAACTCCAAACGCTTGGAAATTAAGCAACACACTTCCAGATAATCCATGGGCCAAAGAGGAAATCTCAGGGAATTTGGAATATATTATGAACTAAACAAAAATAAAAACAAAACATAACAAAATTTGTGAGTTGTAGTTAAAACAGTACTTAAATGAAAATTTATAGCATTAGCTGCTTATGTTAGAAAAGAAGAAAGATCTCAAAGAAGTTATCTTACCTTCCACCTTAAGAAACTAGAAAAAAAAGAGAAATGTTAACGAAAATAAGCACGAATAAGGAAATAATAAAGATATGAGAAATCAATGAAATTTAAAAAAAGAAATAAAATTTAAAAATAAAAATATCAAATGAAACTAAAAGTGGATTCCTTGAAACTATCAATAAAATTGATAATCCTGTAACAAAATTGACAAAAAAAGAGAAAAGACACAAATTCTTAACACCAGGAGTAAAATAGAGAGCATCACTATAGACATTAAAAGGATAATAAAGGGGGAGCAAGATGGCCGAATAGGAACAGCTCCAGTCTCCAACTCCCAGTGCAAGTGACACAGAAGACCGGTGATTTCTGCATTTTCAACTGAGGTACTGGGGTCATCTCACTGGGGAGTGCTGGACAATCGGTGCTGGTCAGCTGCTGCAGCCGGACCAGCGAGAGCTGAAGCAGGGTGAGGCATCGCCTCACCTGGGAAGCGCAAGGGGGAGGGGAATCCCTTTTCCTAGCCAGGGGAACTGAGACACACAACACCTGGAAAATCGGGTAACTCCCACCCCAATACTGCGCTTTAAGCAAACGGGCACACCAGGAGAATATATCCCACACCTGGCCGGGAGGGTCCCACGCCCACGGAGCCTCCCTCATTGCTAACACAGCAGTCTGCGGCAATCTAACCGCAAGGCAGCAGTGAGGCTGGGGGAGGGGCGCCCGCCATTGCTGAGGCTTAAGTAGGTAAACAAAGCCGCTGGGAAGCTCGAACTGGGTGGAGCTCACAGCAGCTCAAGGAAACCTGCCTGTCTCTGTAGACTCCACCTCTGGGGACAGGGCACAGCTAAACAACAAAAGGGGAAGCAGCAGAGGCCTGTGCAGACGCGAACGACTCTGTCTGACAGCTTTGAAGAGAGCAGTGGATCTCCCAACACGGAGGTTGAGATCTGAGAATGGACAGACTGCCTGCTCAAGTGGGTCCCTGACCCCTGAATAGCCTAACTGGGAGACATCCCCCACTAGGGGCAGTCTGACACCCCACACCTCACAGGGTGGAGTACACCCCTGAGAGGAAGCTTCCAAAGGAAGAATCAGACAGGTACACTTGCTGTTCAGCAATATTCTATCTTCTGCAACCTCTGCTGCTGATACCCAGGCAAACAGGGTCTGGAGTGGACCTCAAGCAATCTCCAACAGACCTATAGCTGAGGGTCTTGACTGTCAGAAGGAAAACTATCAAACAGGAAGGACACCTATACCAAAACCCCATCAGTATGTCACCATCATCAAAGACCAGAGACAGATAAAACCATAAAGATGGGGAAAAAGCAGGGTAGAAAAGCTGGAAATTCAAAAAATAAGAGTGCATCTCCCCCTGCAAAGGAGCGCAGCCCATCGCCAGCAATGGATCAAAGCTGGTCGGAGAATGACTTTGATGAGATGAGAGAAGAAGGCTTCAGTCCATCAAACTTCTGAGAGCTAAAGGAGGAATTACGTACTCAGCGCAAAGAAATTAAAAATCTTGAAAAAAGAGTGGAAGAATTGACAGCTAGACTAATTAATGCAGAGAAGTTCATAAACGAAATGACAGAGATGAAAACCATGACATGAGAAATACGTGACAAATGCACAAGCTTCAGTAACCGACTCGATCAATTGGAAGAAAGAGTATCAGCGATTGAGGATCAAATGAATGAAATGAAGTGAGAAGAGAAACCAAAAGAAAAAAGAAGAAAAAGAAATGAACAAAGCCTGCAAGAAGTATGGGATTATGTAAAAAGACCAAATCTACGTCTGATTGGGGTGCCTGAAAGTGAGGGGGAAAATGGAACCAAGTTGGAAAACACTCTTCAGGATATCATCCAGGAGAACTTCCCCAACCTAGTAGGGCAGGCCAACATTCAAATTCAGGAAATACAGAGAACACCACAAAGATACTCCTCCAGAAGAGCAACTCCAAGACACATAATTGCCAGATTCACCAAAGTTGAAATGAAGGAAAAAGTCTTAAGGGCAGCCAGAGAGAAAGGTCGGGTTACCCACAAAGGGAAGCCCATCAGACTAATAGCAGATCTCTCGGCAGAAACTCTACAAGCCAGAAGAGAGTAGGGGCCAATATTCAACATTATTAAAGAAAAGAATTTTAAACCCAGAATTTCATATCCAGCCAAACTAAGTTTCATAAGTGAAGGAGAAATAAAATCCTTTACAGATAAGCAAATGCTTAGAGATTTTGTCACCACCAGGCCTGCCTTACAAGAGACCCTGAAGGAAGCCCTAAACATGGAAAGGAACAACCGGTAGCAGCCATTGCAAAAACATGCCAAAATGTAAAGACCATTGAGTCTAGGAAGAAACTGCATCAATAACGAGCAAAATAACCAGTTAATATCATAATGGCAGGATCAAGTTCACACATAACAATATTAACCTTAAATGTTAATGGACTAAATGCTCCAATTAAAAGACACAGACTGGCAAACTGGATAAAGAGTCAAGACCCATCAGTCTGCTGTATTCAGGAGACCCATCTCACATGCAGAGACATACATAGGCTCAAAATAAAGGGATGGAGAAAGATCTACCAAGCAAATGGAGAACAAAAAAAAGCAGGGGTTGCAATCCTCGTCTCTGATAAAACAGGCTTTAAACCATCAAAGATCAAAAGAGACAAAGAAGGCCATTACATAATGGTAAAGGGATCAATTCAACAGGAAGAGCTAACTATCCTAAATATATATACACCCAATACAGGAGCACCCAGATTCATAAAGCAAGTCCTTAGAGACTTACAAAGAGACTTAGATTCCCATACAATAATAATGGGAGACTTCAACACTCCACTGTCAACATTAGACAGATCAACGAGACAGAAAGTTAACAAGGATATCCAGGAATTGAACTCATCTCTGCACCAAGCGGACCTAATAGACATCTATAGAAATCTCCACCCCAAATCAACAGAATATACATTCTTCTCAGCACCACATCGCACTTATTTCAAAATTGACCACATAATTGGAAGTCAAGCACTCCTCAGCAAATGTAAAAGAACAGAAATTATAACAAACTGTCTCTCAGACCACAGTGCAATCAAACTAGAACTCAGGACTAAGAAACTCAATCAAAACCGCTCAACTACATGGAAACTGAACAACCTGCTCCTGAATGACTACTGGGTACATAACGAAATGAAAGCAGAAATAAAGATGTTCTTTGAAATCAATGAGAACAAAGATACAACATACCAGAATCTCTGGGTCACATTTAAAGCAGTGTGTAGAGGGAAATTTATAGCACTAAATGCCCACAAGAGAAAGCAGGAAAGATCTAAAATTGACACTCTAACATCACAATTAAAAGAACTAGAGAGGCAAGAGCAAACACATTCAAAAACTAGCAGAAGGCAAGAAATGACTAAGATCAGAGCAGAACTGAAGGAGATAGAGACACAAAAAACCCTCCAAAAAATCAATGAATCCAGGAGTTGGTTTTTTGAAAAGATCAACAAAATTGACAGACTGCTAGCAAGACTAATAAAGAAGAAAAGAGAGAGGAATCAAATAGATGCAATAAAAAATGATAAAGGGGATATCACCACCGCCCCAACAGAAATACAAACTACCATCAGAGAATACTATAAACACATCTACGCAAATCAACTAGAAAAAATGGATAATTTCCTGGACACTTACACTCTCCCAAGACTAAACCAGGAAGAAGTTGAATCCCTGAATAGACCAATAGCAGGCTCTGAAATTGAGGCAACAATTAATAGCCTACCCACCAAAAAAAGTCCAGGACCAGATGGATTCACAGCTGAATTCTACCAGAGGTACAAGGAGGAGCTGGTACCATTCCTTCTGAAACGATTCCAATCAATAGAAAAAGAGGGAATCCTCCCTAACTCATTTTATGAGGCCAACATCATCCTGATACCAAAGCCTGGCAGAGACACAACAAAAAAAGAGAATTTTAGACCAATATCCCTGATGAACATTGATGCAAAAATCCTCAATAAAATACTGGGAAACCAGATTCAGCAGCACATCAAAAAGCTTATCCACCATGATCAAGTGGGCTTCATCCCTGTGATGCAAGGCTGGTTCAACATTTGCAAATCAATAAACATAATCCAGCATATAAACAGAACCAAAGACAAGAACCACATGATTATCTCAATAGATGCAGAAAAGGCTTTTGACAACATTCAACAGCCCTTCATGCTAAAAACGCTCAATAAATTCGGTATTGATGGAACGTACCTCAAAATAATAAGAGCTATTTATGACAAACCCACAGCTAATATCATACTGAATGGGCAAAAACTGGAAAATTTCCCTTTGAAAACTGGCACAAGACAGTGATGCCCTCTCTCACCACTCCTATTCAACATAGTGTTGGAAGTTCTGGCTAGGGCAATCAGGCAAGAGAAAGAAATCAAGGGTATCCAGTTAGGAAAAGAAGAAGTCAAATTGTCCCTGTTTGCAGATGACATGATTGTATATTTAGAAAACCTCATTGTCTCAGCCCAGAATCTCCTTAAGCTGATAAGCAACTTCAGCAAAGTCTCAGGATACAAAATTAATGTGCAAAAATCACAAGCATTCTTATACACCAGTAACAGACAAGCAGAGAGCCAAATCATGAATGAACTTCCATTCACAATTGCTTCAAAGAGAATAAAATACCTAGGAATCCAACTTACAAGGGATGTCAAGGACCTCTTCAAGGAGAACTGCAAACCACTGCTCAGTGAAATAAAAGAGGACACAAACAAATGGAAGAACATACCATGCTCATGGATAGGAAGAATCAATATCGTGAAAATGGCCATACTGCCCAAGGTTATTTATAGATTCAATGCCATCCCCATCAAGCTACCAATGAGTTTCTTCACAGAATTGGAAAAAACTACTTTAAAGTTCATATGGAACCAAAAAAGAGCCCTCATTGCCAAGACAATCCTAAGTCAAAAGGACAAAGCTGGAGGCGTCACGTTACCTGACTTCAAACTATACTACAAGGCTACGGTAACCAAAACAGCATGGTACTGGTACCAAAACAGAGATATAGACCAATGGAACAGAACAGAGTCCTCAGAAATAATACCACACATCTACAGCCATCGGATCTTTGACAAACCTGAGAGAAACAAGAAATGGGGAAAGGATTCCCTATTTAATAAATGGTGCTGGGAAAACTGGCTAGCCATAAGTAGAAAGCTGAAACTGGATCCTTTCCTTACTCCTTATACGAAGATTAATTCAAGATGGATTAGAGACTTAAATGTTAGACCTAATACCATAAAAACCCTAGAAGAAAATCTAGGTAGTACCATTCAGGACATAGGCATGGGCAAGGACTTCATGTCTAAAACACCAAAAGCAACGGCAGCAAAAGCCAAAATTGACAAATGGGATCTAATTAAACTAAAGAGCTTCTGCACAGCAAAAGAAACTACCATCAGAGTGAACAGGCAACCTACAGAATGGGAGAAAATTTTTGCAATCTACTCATCTGACAAAGGGCTAATATCCAGAATCTACAAAGAACTCAAACAAATATACAAGAAAAAAACAAACAACCCCATCAAAAAGTGGGCAAAGGATATGAACAGACATTTCTCAAAAGAAGACATTCATACAGCCAACAGACACATGAAAAAATGCTCATCATCACTCGCCATCAGAGAAATGCAAATCAAAACCACAATGAGATACCATCTCACACCAGTTAGAACAGCAATCATTAAAAAATCAGGAAACAACAGGTGTTGGAGAGGATGTGGAGAAATAGGAACACTTTTACACTGTTGGTTGGTGTAAACTAGTTCAACCATTATGGAAAACAGTATGGCAATTCCTCAAGGATCTAGAACTAGATGTACCATATGACCCAGCCATCCCACTACTGGGTATATACCCAAAGGATTATAAATTATTCTACTACAAAGACGCATGCACACGTATGTTTATTGCGGCACTATTCACAATAGCAAAGACTTGGAATCAACCCAAATGTCCATCTGTGACAGACTGGATTAAGAAAATGTGGCACATATACACCATGGAATACTATGCAGCCATAAAAAAGGATGAGTTTGCGTCCTTTGTAGGGACATGGATGCAGCTGGAAACCATCATTCTTAGCAAACTATCACAAGAAGAGAAAACCAAACACCGCATGTTCTCACTCATAGGTGGGAACTGAACAATGAGATCACTTGGACTCGAGAAGGGGAGCATCACACACTGGGGCCTATTATGGGGAGGGGGCAGGGGGGAGGGATTGCATTGGGGAGTTATACATGATATAAATGATGAATTGATGGGTGCTGACGAGTTGATGGGTGCAGCACACCAACATGGCACATGTATACATATGTAACAAACCTGCACGTTATGCACATGTACCCTAGAACTTGAAGTATAATAAAAATAAATAAATAAAAAAGGATAATAAAGGATTACTACAAACAAAGCATACCAATTCAGCAAAATAATTTACCTTTTCCCCAAAAACTATAAACTGCCAAAGCTCACCCAGTACAAAGTGAGTAATTTCAATAATCTTCTACTATTAAAGATATTGAATTGATAGCTAAAAACTTTCTGAAAAAGAACTCTTCAGACCCAAATAATTTCACTGGATAATTCCACTAAACATTTAGAGGAGAAATAATCCTAATTATACCCAATCTTGAGAAGAGGAGAAAATACCTCCCAACATGTTTTGTGACACCAGAATACCCCAATGTTAAAATCAAAGACAGTACAAAAATAGAAAACAATAGGCAAATATCTGTCATGAACATAGACACAAAAATCCTCAGAAAATACTAGCTAATCATATCCAGCAGTTTATAAAAATTAATACACCATGACCAAGTGGGATTTATTCTGGTACTGCAAGGCTGGTTCAATATTTAAAAGCCAATCAATGTAATCCACTAAATTAATAGCCTAAATAAGAAAATCCACATGAATATATCAATTGATGCAGACAAATGATTCCACAAATTTCAAAACTATTAATGACAAAATCTCCCAGCAAACTAGAAATGTGAGAAAATTTCTTCAACCTGATAAAGAAAATATATTTTTTAAAAAACCTACAGCTAAAAACATACTTAACAGGTGGTCTTATAGAGGAATGTTGTCCCTTTAAGACGGGGAACAAAGCAAAGATGTACACTTTCCTCACTCTTATTCAACATCACACTGCAAACCAAGCTAGGAAAAGCCAGTAAAACCAAGCTAGAAAAAAGAAATAAAAGACACTCATATTGGAAAAGAAGAAATAAAACCGTCACCTATTCATAGACGATATAATTATTTATGTACAAAATCCCAAGGAATATTTAAGATATTCTCAGAAATGAATGAGTCTATCAAAGACAGGATCCACAATCAACACAAAAATTAATAGTATTTCTAGATACTATCATTGAAAAATAGGAAACCAAAATTTGAAAAATTACTATTTACGATAGCTGCTGCAAAATGAAGTACTTGGTTACAAATGTGACAAAACATCCTTGAAATCCATTTGCTGAAAATTATAAAACACTGATGAAAGAAATAAAAAATGAACTAAATAAATGGAGATACATCTGGTGTTCATGAATTGGAAGATCTATACATAGGGAAGATACCAGTTCTTTCCTAATTGATCTATAGATTTAATACAATTTCATTTGAAATTCAAGAATAATTTTTTTTTAAGAATAGAATATCTGATTCTAAAATTTGTATGACAAGACAAGAGATTTACAATGGTCAAAATCAATTTTGAAAAATGAATAAATCGAGAAGAATCGCTCTACTCAATTTTTGGACTTACTGTATAGCTACAGTCATCAAGACTGTGTGTTATTGTCAAGGGATCACTCATAGATGACTGGAATACAGTCCAGAAATAGACCCACATGAGTATACCAACTGAGTTTTTTAATAGATGAAGCAATTATTTGGAGAAAGGATAGTCTTTTCAACAAATAGTCTTGGAACAATGGAACATCCATATGCAAGAAAATAAACCTTGACCTAGTCTCACACCTTATATAAACATTAACTCAAAACAGATCTTTCATCTAAGCATAAAATTATAAAACTTTTAGAAGAAAACATGGAGGAAAACTTTGTGATCTGTGGTTAAGTGAAGAATTCTTAGGTATGGCACCAAAAGATAATCAGTCCCTAAAAGAAAATAATTTTATATTGAGCATCATCAAAATTAAAATCTTACGCTCTTCAAAACACATTGTTAAGAAAATGAAAATCAAACTGCAGCCTGGGATAAAAATAATTAAAAATTGCATTTCCAACAAAGGACTTATAACCTGAATTTATAAAAAACCCTCAGTGTGGCACCAAGATGGCCGAATAGGAACAGGTCTTCAGCTCCCAGCATGAGAGACACAGAAGACGGGTGATTTCTGCATTTCCAACTGAGGTACCGGGTTCATCTCACTGGGGCATGTTGGACAGTGGGCACAGGACAGTGGGTGCAGCCCAATGAGTGAGAGCCGAAGCAGGGCAAGGCATCGCCTCACCAGGGAAGTGCAAGGGGGAAGGGAATTCCCTTTCCTAGCCAAGGGAAACCATGACACACAACACCTGGAAAATCAGGTCACTCCCACCCTAATACTGTGCTTTACCAAGGGTCTTAGCAAACGGCACACCAGGAGATTATATCCCACTCCTGGCTTGGAGGGCCCTACGCCCACGGAGCCTCCCTCATTGCTAGCACAGCAGTCTGAGATTTAACTGCAAGGTGGCAGCGAGACTAGGGGAGGGGCGCCCACCATTGCTGAGGCTTACGTAGGTAAATAAAGCAGTCAAGAAGCTCGAACTGGGTGGAGCCCACCACAGCTCAAGGAGGCCTGCCTGCCTCTGTAGACTCCACCTCTGGGGACAGGGCATAGCCAAAGAAAAGGCAGCAGAAACCTCTACAGATGTAAATGTCCCTGTCTGACAGCTTTGAAGAGAGTGGTGGTTCTCCCAGCACAGAGTTTGAGATCTGAGAACGGACAGACTGTCTGCTCAAGTGGGTCCCTGACTCCTGAGTAGCCTAACTGGGACACATCCCCCACTAGGGAC
Source organism: Rhinopithecus roxellana (assembly GCF_007565055.1). Classification (NCBI taxonomy): domain Eukaryota; kingdom Metazoa; phylum Chordata; class Mammalia; order Primates; family Cercopithecidae; genus Rhinopithecus; species Rhinopithecus roxellana. The sequence goes on from NC_044549.1 coordinate 60,874,029, forward strand.
AGACTGACACGTCACACCTCACACGGCCAGGTACACCTCTGAGATGACGCTTCCAGAGGAACAATCAGACAACAACATTTGCTGTTCAGTAATATTCACTCTTCTGCAGCCTCCGTTGCTGATACCCAGGCAAACAGAGTCTGGAGTGGACCTCCAGCAAACTCCAACAGACCTGCAGCTGAGGGTCCTGACTGGTAGAAGGAAAAATAGCATACAGAAAGGACATCCACACCAAAACCCCATCTGTACGTCACCATTATCAAAGACCAAAGGTAGGTAAAACCACAAAGATAGGGAAAAAGCAGTGCAGAGAAGCTGGAAATTCTAAAAATCAGAGCGCCTCTCCCCCTCCAAAAGAACAGAGCTTCTCGTCAGCAGCGGAACAAAGCTGGATGGAGAATGACTTTGACAAGTTGAGAGAAGAAGGCTTCAGACAATCAAATTTCTCTGAGCTAAAGGAGGAACTACGAACCCAGCGCAAAGAAACTAAAACTCTTGAAAAAAGATTTAATGAATGGCTAACTAGAATAACCAAGGTAGAGAAGTCCTTAAATGACTTGATAGAGATGAAAACCATGACACAAGAACTACATGACAAATGCACAAGCTTCAGTAACTGACTCGATCAACTGGAAGAAAGGGTATCAGTGAGTGAAGATCAAATGAATGAAATGAAGTGAGAAGAGAAGCTTAGAGAAAAAAAGAGTAAAAAGAAATGAACAAAGCCTCCAAGAAATATGGGACTATGTGAAAAGGCCAAATCTACATCTGATTGGTGTACCTGAAAGTGACGGAGAGAATGGAACCAAGTTGGAAAACACTCTGCGGGATATTATCCAGGAGAACTTCCCCAACCTAGCAAGGCAGGCCAACATTCAAATTCAGAAAATACAGAGAATGCCATAAAGATACTCTTCGAGAAGAGCAACTCCAAGACACGTAATTGTCAGGTTCACCAAAGTTGAAATGAAGGAAAAAATGTTAAGGGTAGCCAGAGAGAAAGGTCGGGTTACCCACAAAGGGAAGCCCATCAGACTAACAGTGGATCTCTGGGCAGGAACTCTATAAGCCAGAAGAGAGTGGGGGCCAATATTCAACATTCTAAAGGAAAAGAATTCTCAACCCAGAATTTCATATCCAGCAAAACTAAGTTTCATAAGTGAAGGAGAAATAAAATCCTTTACAGACAAGCAAATGCTGAGAGATTTTGTCACCACCACGCCTGCCCTACAAGAGCTCCTGAAGGCACCACTAAACATGGAAAGGAACAACTGGTACCAGCTACTGCAAAAACATGCCAAAATGTAAAGACCATCGGTGCTAGGAAGAAACTGCATTGACTAATGAGCAAAATAATTAGCTTACATCATAATGACAGGATCAAGTTCACACATAACAATATTAACCTTAAATGTAAATGGACTAAATGCTCCAATTAAAAGACACAGACTGGCAAATTGGATAAAGAGTCAAGACGCATCACTTTGCTGTATTCAGGAGACCCATCTCATGTGCAGAGACACACATAGGCTCAAAATAAAGGGATGGAGGAAGATCTACCAAGCAAGTGGAAAACAAAAAAAGGCAGGGGTTACAATCCTACTCTCTGATAAAACAGACTTTAAACCAACAAAGATCAAAAGAGACAAAGAAGGTCATTACATAATGGTAAATGAATCAATTCAACAAGAAGAACTAACTATTCTAAATATATACGCACCCAATACAGGAACACCCAGATTCAAAAAGCAAGTCCTTAGAGACTTACAAAGAGACTTAGACTCCCACACAATGATAATGGGAGACTTTAATACCCCACTGTCAACATTAGACAGATCAACGAGACAGAAAGTTAACAAGGATATTCAGGAATTGACCTCAACTCTGCACCAAGTTGACCTAATAGACATCTACAGAACTCTCCACCCCAAATCAACAGAATATACATTCTTCTCAGCACCACATCACACTTATTCCAAAACTGACCACATACTTGGAAGTAAAGCACTCCTCAGCAAATGTAAAAGAACAGAAATTATAACAACCTGTCTCTCAGACCACAGTGCAATCAAACTAGAACTCAGGATTAAGAAACTCACTCAAAGCTGCTCAACTACATGGAAACTGAACAACCTGCTCCTGAATGACTACTGGGTACATAACGAAATGAAGGCAGAAATAAAGATGTTTTTTGAAACCAATGAGAATGAAGATACAACATACCAGAATCTCTGGGACACATTTAAAGCAGTGTGTAGAGGGAAATTTATAGCACTAAATGCCCACAAGAGAAAGCAGGAAAGATCTAAAATTGACACCCTAACATCACAATTAAAAGAACTAGAGAAGCAAGAGCAAACACATTCAAAAACTAGCAGAAGGCAAGAAATAACTAAGATCAGAGCAGAACTGAAGAAGATAGAGACACAAAAAACCCTTCAAAAAATCAATGAATCCAGAAGCTGGTTTTTTGAAAAAATCAACAAAATTGATAGACCACTAGCCAGATTAATAAAGAAGAAAAGGGAGAAGAATCAAGCAGATGCAATAAAAAATGAGAAAGGGGATATCACCAGCGACCCGACAGAAATACAAACTACCATCAGAGAATACTATAAACACCTCTGCACAAATAAACTAGAAAACCTTGAAGAAATGGATAAATTCCTGGACACGTACACTCTCCCAAGACTAAACCAGGAAGAACTTGAATCCTTGAATAGACCAATAACAGGCTCTGAAATCGAGGCAATAATTAATAGCCTACCAACCAAAAAAAAGTCCAGGACCAGATGGATTCACAGCCGAATTCTACCAGAGGTACAAGGAGGAGCTGGTACCATTCCTTCTGAAATTATTCTAATCAATAGAAAAAGAAGGAATCCTCCCTAACTCATTTTATGAGGCCAACATCATCCTGATACCAAAGCCTGGCAGAGATACAACAAAAAAGAATTTTAGACCAATGTCCCTGATGAACATCGATGCAAAAATCCTCAATAAAATACTGGCAAAACGAATCCAGCAGCACATCAAAAAGCTTATCCACCATGATCAAGTGGGCTTCATCCCTGGGATGCAAGGCTGGTTCAACATGCACAAATCAATAAATGTAATCCAGCATATAAACAGAACCAAAGACAAGAACCACATGATTATCTCAATAGATGCAGAAAAGGCCTTTGACAAAATTCAACAGACCTTCATGCTAAAAACTCTCAATAAATTCGGTATTGATGGAACATATCTCAAAATAATAAGAGCTATTTATGACAAACCCACAGCCAATATCATACTGAATGGGCAAAAACTGGAAACATTTCCCTTGAAAACTGGCACAAGACAGGGATGCCCTTTCTCACCACTCCTATTTATCATAGTGTTGGAAGTTCTGGCCAGGGCAATCAGGCAAGAGAAAGAAATAAAGGCTATTCAATTAGGAAAAGAGGAAGTCAAATTGTCCCTGTTTGCAGATGACATGATTGTATATTTATAAAATCCCATCGTCTCAGCCCCAAATCTCCTTAAGCTGATAAGCAACTTCAGCAAAGTCTCAGGATACAAAATCAATGTGCAAAAATCACAAGCATTCTTATACACCAATAACAGACAAGCAGAGAGCCAAATCATGAATGAACTCCCATTCACAATTGCTTCAAAAAGAGTAAAATACCTAGGACTCCAACTTACAAGGGATGTAAAGGACCTCTTCAAGAACTACAAACCACTGCTCAATGAAATAAAAGAGGACACAAACAAATGGAAGAACAGTCCATGCTCATGGATAGGAAGAATCAATATCGTGAAAATGGCCATACTGCCCAAGGTAGTTTATAGATTCAATGCCACCCCCATTAAGCTACCAATGACTTTCTTCACATAATTGGAAAAAACTACTTTAAAGTTCATATGGAACCAAAAAAGAGCCCGCATTGCCAAGATAATCCTAAGCCAAAAGAACAAACCTGGAGGCTCCACGCTACCTGACTTCAAACTATACTACAAGGCTACAGTAACCAAAACAGCACGGTACTGGTACCAAAACAGAGATGTAAACCAACGGAACAGAACAGAGCCCTCAGAAATAATACCACACATCTACAACCATCTGATCTTTGACAAACCTGACAAAAACAAGAAATGGGGAAAGGATTCCCTATTTAATAAATGGTGCTGGGAAAACTGGCTAGCCATAAGTAGAAAGCTGAAAATGTATCCCTTCCTTACACCTTATACAAAAATTAATTCAAGATGGATTAGAGACTTAAATGTTAGACCTAAAACCATAAAAACCCTTGAAGAAAACCTAGGCAATACCATTCAGGACATCGGCATGGGCAAGGACTTCATGTCTAAAACACCAAAAGCAATGGCAACAAAAGCCAAAATTGACAAATGGGTTCTAATTAAACTGAAGAGCTTCTGACAGCAAAAGAAACTACCATCAGAGTGAACAGGCAACCTACAGAATGGGAGAAAATTTTTGCAATCTACTCATCTGACAAAGGGCTAATATCCAGAACTTATGAAGAACTCAAACAAATATACAAGAAAAAAACAACCCCATCAAGAAGTGGGCAAAGTATATGAACAGACATTTCTCAAAAGAAGACATTTATGCAGCCAACAGACACATGAAAAAAATGCTCATCATCACTCACCATCAGAGAAATGCAAATCAAAACCACAATGAGATACCATCTCACACCAGTTAGAATGGCAATCATTCAAAAGTCAGGAAACAACAGATGCTGGAGAGAATGTGGAGAAATAGGAACACTTTTACACTGTTGGTGGGACTGTAAACTAGTTCAACCACTGTGGAAGACAGTGTGGCAATTCCTCAAGGATCTAAAACTAGAAATACCATTTGACCCAGCCATCCCATTACTGGGTATATACCCAAAGGTTTATAAATCATGCTGTTATAAAGACACATGTACACGTATGTTTACTGTGGCACTATTCACAATAGCAAAGACTTGGAACCAACCCAAATATCCATCAATGACAGACTGGATTAAGACAATGTGGCACACATACACCATGGAATACTATGCAGCCATAAAAAAGGATGAGTTCATGTCCTTTGTAAGGACATGGATGCAGCTGGAAACCATCATTCTCAGCAAACTATTGCAAGAACAGAAAACCAAACACTGCATGTTCTCACTCATAGGTGGAAATTGAACAATAAGAACACCTGGACACAGGAAGGGGAACATCATACACCAGGGCCTGTTGTGGGGTGTGGGGAGAGGGGAGGGATAGCATTAGGAGATATATCTAATGTAAATGATGAGTTAATGGATGCAGCACACCAACATGCGACATGTATACATATGTAACAAACCTGCACATTGTGCACATATACCCTAGAACATAAAGTATAATAAGAAAAAAAGAAAGGTTAAAAAAACCCCTCAAAACTCAATAGTGAGAAATTTTAAAATGGGCAAAATTTGGACAATTTACCAAAGAGGATACACAGAAGGCAGATAAGCACAATGAAAGAGGCTCAATATCATTAAGGAAATGCAAATCAAACCCAAGGTCAGATGCCAATATACACTTTTTGGAAAGACTATAATTAAATATACTAATTATACCAAGCACTGGTGAGAATGTGGAGCAACTGGAATTTTCAAACATTACTGATGTGAATGCCAAATTACATAGCCACTCTGGAAAATAGTTCAGTGGTTTCCAGTAAAGTTAAATACACACTTACATAACCTAGCTATTCCTTAGTAGGTATTTACCTTAGAGGAATAAAAAGAAGTTCACACAAAAATACTATACATGAATTATTACCCTCAGAATGAAAGTATGTTTTGTCATGAAAGGTAATTGGTTTCTTATTCTTGCAGATATTCAATTACAGAATTAAAAAACTTGTGCAATAGCTTGTAGAAGTAATTTGTCTTAGCCTGTTTGTCTTCCTATAAAGGAATACCTGAGACTGAGTAATTGATAAAGAAAAGAGATTTATTTGGCTCACTGTTCTGCAGACTGTGCAAGAAGCACAGTGCTGGTATCTTGTGAAGGCCTCAGGCTGCTTCCACTCATGGCAGAAGGTCAAGGGGAGCTGGTGTGTGCACAGATCGCATGGCCAGAGAGGAATCAAGAGACAGAGAAGGGAGAGGTACTAACCTCTTCTTAACAACCAGCTCTCAAGGGACCTAGTAAAGCAAAAACTCACTCACTACCTGGAGGGCAGCACCAAGTCATTCATGAGGGATTCATTTCCCTGACCCAAACACCTCCCACTAGAACCCATCTCCAACACTGGGTATCAAATTTCAACTTGAGGACGGGGGAACAAATATCCAAATGATAACATGATTCCTGCAGAAAGCGTGATGTTTTGGATTGGATTTCTGAGATTACGCGATCTGAGATTTGGTGAAGTACCAGGAGCCAGAGGGATGTGAATCCATCTATTATGGAAGGCGAGGAAGAATGCTGCTTGGCTAAGTTGTGCAGTACACTGGGTCTCTCACAAGGAACAAGTTCCATCAAAATTATTCTAAAGACACCAGTTTTGGACCTTGATCTATTAGGCTAGTAACTTCTGTCTGAAAATTGTTCCTCAGCAGAAGGTCAAATGTGGTGAAAAGAATGACTCCAGGTTTATTTTTAAAATCTTTCTTATAGCTATTTCTAATAGGTGTTTAGTTTACAAAGCATTTATGTTGATTTTGATGTAAAGCTGTTAGTCTCTTTACATTCCAGGAAATTCCTTAAGCTTGTCTGGTCTGTTAGGGGACAAAGCAGACCTAGTAACCCTGAAGCCCTTTTCTAGTTTGCTAATGTAAAGACGCACACCTGCTTCTACAGTTAGCAGTAGCTTAGAACAGTCCTTAACCATGCGTTTGAACCAGTGGTTCTTACTTGATGTCTCAGAACAGCAGCATCAGCTTCAGCTGGGAGCTCATTAAAGATGCAAATTCTCAAGACCCACCCCAGACCTACTGAATCAGAAACTTGGCAGGGGGTAGCAGGTGGGGCAGGCAGAGATCCATGTTTTAATAAGCTTTCTAGATGATTCTGATGCAAGCTAAGGTTTGGCTGATGGATGCTAAGATTTGACAACTATCATGCAGTTAACTTTGTTTTTGATTTATTTCAAGCAGGGCGCTGGACAAGCACCCACAGGTGATTTTTAAGCCACTGGGAATTTGCATTATGCTGTCCCAAGCTGTCTTGTGATAGAAGTTCCACTTGGCCCACTACTGGCTTACTTCAACATTAGGCATCAGAGAAATCAAAATTCCATCACAAGTCCGTCCATTTCCTACTTACAAGCTATCTTGGTTTGCAGCTCCAAATTACAACCCCTGATCAGAAAGAAGAAACCAAACATACACTACTCTTCAGCTTCTTATGTGATTGGCTCATTATTAGCCCATTTAAGAAGGCATACTCTCTAAATTGTATGTCCAGCTCTTTCTTTCCAAACTTAATCATTACACTCTCACCACTCCTTTTTTCCTTTTTTAAATTTCCAATTGGTAGTTATTGTCTCGTGGTGCTTGCCAGACTGAGTTTAAAACTTCACTGTCTGTTTTAATATCTCAGTTGGTTGCCATAATATGACTGTAGAGGTTTTTCGAACCAGAAGTATGTCTGCCAAGTAAAGCTTTCTGTCTGAAACTTGAATGTGACATGTTTCCTCATCATTTAAAGCACTGTTATAATTAAGGATTGGTGAACCCTTTTTCAGTTTCAGTTAGTTGAATGTCTAATGTTTATTCAAACATCCTGGTTTCAATAAAAGCTCTAAATGTGAGTTGCCAGCACTTTTTCCATTAACTTTTAAATCCCTGTGTGTTTCAAGAGAAATACAGTTCGTATGTTTCTGATTCATTTACACTTAACTCATCAGAATATTATTTTGCTAGAACTAGGTCTTATCCAAGTATCACGTACCTCTTGAAATCTTTAGAAATATGGTGTTAGTTAAAATACTGCAAAATACAGACCAAGCTGAAGCTTAAAGGTGTTGAACCATAGTTGGCTTTGTTTCTGAATTTGGCCCCAAATGCCATATGTTTAACTTTGAAATAGATGAGCAGAATTCATTCTATTATTCTAGAAAAAAAATATAGCTATTTACTTTGTACCCTGGATGTAATCACATGCAGAGTATTATTAGAGGTAACTGTAAGATTACATGAGTGACAATAAACTACATGTAATACCATTGTTTTAGCTTCAGTGATGAGGATGCCTCATTTTCTAAAATGTACATACGAAGAGAAGCCATGTGCCCATTTAACACTGGAGCCTGGGAAATGTGGAGGGAAAACAATTGGCTAGCTGGATCCCCTTAAAGGCTACAAATAACAAATATCCAGGAATGCAGTATTGTGTGAATAAATGTTCAGTTTTTTGAGTCAGGCTATACTAAAAAATGTGACATTCTGGGTTATCAGATTAACAGAACTGTACATATCTATATAGAGATATACACAAAAATAAATGTTTTTAAAAATATATTGTTTACATGTTTCTATTAGCGTCCAGACAGGAAAACAGACCCACTTTATTTCAACAGGGAGAATTTAATGGAGAGAACTCATTAAACAGGTATGAGAAGTCTCAAAAAGCAAAAGGAGAAAACTGAGGTAATGAAAAGCTAATGACTGCAGGAAGCAGCTATCATGCCTAAGAGTAGAAGAAAAAAGGGAAGAAGTTGGGGTTATCACACCAGGAAGTTGGGAAGAGACTGCTTGGTGCTGGAGCTCAGACCTCTGAGGATGGTGTGGGGGTGTTCAGCTGGTGGAAGTACTTTTGGGTTCTGCTCCATGAGGCTGGTTCTGGGAGTGCTGAACAAAGCTGATGCTAGAAATGATTCTTTGCTACTGCCAGCATAAAGAGCTCTATTATTATGAGTTACAATCCCATCTGGATTTCTGTTGATTTATGTGTATTTGTCATCCTTCAAGTTGAGATGCTATAAGGCTATGTTTTCCTCCTTTCTTTGCCTCAGTCTCTAAGAACATTATCCTTAACCATAAAACAGAACCAATAGTCTTTGCACTACCCCTCTTGATGGTGTCTTGGGAAAATAAAGAAATGTTAAAACACTTGGTAAATGATAAAACACTGATACATTTTAGCATTTTTTTACTTCAAAATACAGTATTCAAATAAGATAAATGTAAGACAAAAATTGCTTATAGTACCATCATCTTATCATGTAAATGGGTTGTTTTTCTTTTTTTACATAATCGTTCAGTTTTATTTACTTTCTGCTTTTATTGTCATTTTAAACTTGAAGCTCTAGAATTTTTGACTAAGTGAACTGTTTCTCAATCTCTCTAAAATAAGTCTAAAATTTTTAAACATAAGTTTGTTTTTTAATAGAAATACATGTATAGAGGAAGCAAGCAATTTTAAATAAAATCATATTATTAAAAAATTGTGTTAAGGATATTTTACAGCTGCAGATCACAGCACTGCAAGGAAAGCATAGCTGTGTTTATAAAATTCTAAACAGAAATATAATTCCATGTTCCTTGATCCTTTTTCTTAATTATGCTGCTTTTATGCAGGTTAGAGTAAAAATATTTATAAAATGAGATACAGTTCTGGCACCTGTTGCAGAAATATGTTTATCCTTCAAATTTTAAAATATTTCTCTATTGAAATTGAACACTCAGTTTGCAATACCATTAAGAAAAAAAATCATCAAACAATTGGGAGGATTTCAAGTCGCCATATCAAGTATATGGCTTTGAGCATTGACAGTCCTTAAAATATGAATAGGTGATATTTTCTGAATAACAAAATGTCATTTCGATGCCCCTTGCATTTTTGAATTTTCATTTAGTAAAGCAGTGTACAAATTGAGTGAAATGCCTATTACCAATGGATCTTTTTTAAACACTCTTCTAATCAAAAGTGACAGTGGGTACCTTCTTCTATATGTCCTAAACAAGTATGGTTTTTATGATTATGTTTTTTACTTTTTCCATCAAAACATATAGTATTGGCATGTTATTTTCTGCAGTCCCCAAGGTGCTTTATTCTCTAACCCTCTCTGTCACCATCACTAAAAGTGGGTGGCAATAGACTATTTTCCCCTTGAGATATTGTTGGAATAGACTGCCTTTATGTGTATTATTTTCTTAGTCAATGAGCTTTGGAAGACAAAAAGCTATCAGTCTGCTACTCAGTGACTTGCTTCAACACAAAAATACCCTTAGGGGAACCACAGTGACTGGTAGAGTAGAAGGTATTGCTTCATGTTTAGACTTTTCCATTGAAAATGAATTGGAAAGTTAGAGCCGTTGTAGCATGGGGGCGTTCCAGGGGGAGTGCCACAATCAATTGGAAAAGGGAAATGTGAATTCGAAATAGCTATTTGGTCTTCCCACTCCAGTAGCAGAAAATGTTAAAATTGTATCTGGTCTGAAACATTCACAGTCACAATTGAATTTCAGTAGAAGTGTCTCACGCGATGCGTAAATGTATGCAGTCGTCATTCCATTGGCCCTTTAATGAATCTGAAGGAATTGCAGAGCCAACACATTGTCCCTAGAAGGTATATATATTATACATACATATTTTTTTTCTCCCAAGGAAATGATCCCAAGGTGAGGGGCATTATTCTGTCAATATAAGAGCCCTTGGGATGTCAATGAAGTATTTTTTTTAATCCTCACCTCAGCCCCGCCTAAGTTTTTTAAATGACTTTACAAAGTCAAGAGCGGTCTCTAATATGGTTGCACTGACAGTATATAAGGTTTGAAAAAGCTGTCACAGCATCAATCAAATGTCAACTCTACAGAAACTTTACAATGTCAGTGAAATTTTCCCTATTAATGCTCAGGATTTTCTGTTTGGGGGAACCCTGCAAGTCACAGAGCATTCTCTATAGCTCCAGTTCACTGCAACGGATACCACTGAGGAATGTTTTTGTGGTTGGGTCAATTTCCCATTGTACCTATTAAAAGTGAGGTCATAAATTAAAAAAAAATATTATTGAAATGTGGCCTTCACCTGGGGAGCATGAAAGAGAAGAAAGAATACACGTGGGATTTTAATATACTGAAAGTAATCTTGTAATCAGGGAAAACTATATTTAACTACACCTAAACTATATTAAATATATTCTATAGTTATGTGATTTTTGAAAAACTCTCTTAACGTTCTTTTTACTGTGGTAAAATATCATAACATAAAGCATACCATTTTAATCGCACAGTTCTATGGCATTCAATACATTCACACTGTTGTGCATCCATCACCAACATTCATCTCCAGAGCTTTTTCTTTTTTCTTTTTTCTTTTTTTTTTTGAGATGGAGTCTCGCTCTGTCGCCCAGGCTGGAGTGCAGTGGCCAGATGTCGGCTCACTGCAAGCCCCAACTCCCGGGTTTACGCCATTCTCCTGCCTCAGCCTCCCGAGTAGCTGGGACTACAGGCGCCCGCCACTGCGCCCCGCTAGTTTTTTGTATTTTTAGTAGAGACGGGGTTTCACCGTGTTAGCCAGGATGGTCTCGATCTCCTGACCTCGTGATCCGCCCATCTCGGACCCCCAAAGTCCAGAGCTTTTTCATTGTCTCAAATTGAAACTGTGTACCCACTGTACTCATTGAACAATAACTCCCCATTCCCCTGAAACCCCCCATTTCAGAATACTTATTCTACTTTTTGAATTTGACTACTCTAGGTTCCTCATGTAAGTGGAATCAGACAAAATCAGTCCTTTCATGTCTGACTTATTTCACTTAGTATAATGTCATGAAGTTTCATTTATCCTGCTATTTTTTTCAGGATGTTTGTTCTCAGTATTAAATGCTAGAGCTTCTGTGATACCAAAATACTCCTTGAAACTGACTTTTTTTTTTTTTTTTCAGTGCAGTGTTAGGGACTATTTAAAGCAGCATTTAATTACATTTAAATCAGAAAAATGTATTAATCCCCATATACAAATCACTGTCCCACATCTTCAAGTATTATAATAATAGCAATACTATATAGGGCTTTCTATGTGCTAGACATAATTCTATATACTTTGCATGTACTAGTTTACTTAATTCACAGAATATTCTTACAAAAGTGGTCTATTATCTTCCTCATCTTATAGAGAGTAAACTGAGGCACAGGACGGGTAACTTGCCTATGACCATACAACAAGTAAGTGGCATAGCCAAGTTGTAAGGCCAGGCTGTCTGGTCCCAGAGGCTGTGCTCTTAAGCGCTGTATTACATTGCCTCTCATGTACCCCTCCCAGTAACAAGAGACTATACTTGAATTATTCTGAGTTTGGGTCTGAGCACTCATCAGCTCTTAAAGCTCCTCCAGTGATTCCAATTGTACAGTCAAATTGAGATTGCCTGGGCTAGAGCGTAGGCAAATAATAAAAGATGACTCTGGGTACTTGAACGAATGGCCTTGAATATCAGTTTCCTTAAAGAAGTTTGGCTTTGATTTAGTTAGCAATGGAGGAAGCCATGAAAGTTTAGGGTAGTTATATAAGCTGAAGTTGTTTTAAGAAAGTTAACCTGGTAAAGATTTTAGTAGTCACTTACAGTGGAATGTTATGGTAGGCCATGCTGCTCCTGTCGACTTTGGCTTTACCTTTGATCCCATGAAGAGAGGCATCCCCAGGGAAAATTTAAATATAAGCTGGAGAGAAAAATGCACTGGGGAGGCAATATCTAAAGGGTAGGGGTTCATGGCATGAAACAGAATAATGTTATAGAACAGCCAAGGAAAATATGAGAGGTATGGACCACTCAGATCAATTGATAACATTTCATTGTTTTTGTATTTGTTTATTTGTATGTTTAGCGGTCAATGGTTCTGGTGGATATCATATACCTATATTAGCTTACATATTGATAACATTTCATTTTTTTATATTTGTTTATTTGTATGTTTACAGTCAAATGGTTCTGCTGGATATCATATACCTATATTAGCTTACATATATTAGCTTTCTTTTCTCTCAAAATGCTATAATAGGTACCTATATCTACAACCTCAGTCATGTCACCTATCAGGGCCTCGTTTTCTTCATTTGTAAAATATGGTTTCAAGGGCCCCTAGGGGCCTTTGGGTATTGACATTATGACTCTGGGGGTTGGGGTTTATTTCTCTGGATTATGAAATCCCTCAGCCCGATGCAAAGTTCCAGGGGAGCCTAAGGCCTGAGGAAGGAAGCTCTTTCAGGAGATAATGTTATCACATTAGAATTGGGCCATAATGGAAGATGGAATCCTCATTCCTCTTCTTGTTGAGACAGTCACTGGTGATCCATCTTTTGCCTCTGTCACCCTAATTTAGGTCATTCCTATTGTGAGCCTTCTCAAACAGTACCTGTCTGGGTATAAAATTTATGTCGAAGAAGCATTAATGCAAGCTCTTAATAAGATGAAGAACTTAACAGTATGGTGTTATCTGGGGATGATATATTTTATATACTCAAGGCATGTTTAATTAGGTTTGCAGAAGTCAAATTGGCTGAGGCAGTAATGAAGCTTTCTTTTTACCCCTTTCTTTCAGATTCTGCTATAATAACATACAAAACATTTTTAACAATCTCCTTTTAGTTTTGGTGTGTTGGCAAATCAGTCTCTCTTTCTTTGTTCTTGCAAAACTGATTTGTTTTGAAAATCCAGTTTTTGCTAAGGGTGGAGGGCAGAAGAGGGAGCTTATTGAGAAATACACAATGGAACAAATAATAGAGCTAATAGGTGTTAGAGCTCCTCAAATATTGAACATGCATCTTTTTGAAATAGAGTTACTAAATATTTAATAAGCATTTACATCTGAGCAGCACTCAAGGGTTTCATAACCTTTGATCCTAGCTCCCATTTTGCAGATGAGGACACTGACTTCAGAGTTCAAGCAATTTGCTCAAAGCTTTATGTACTGGAGCCAAGACTCAAAACGAACCCTCTGCCCTGAATCCCTGCCTCCTTCCAAACAGAAAGACCCAAGTTTAATTTACTAAGTCTATTCCCCTACTTACTGAATAAAAGAAAAGATGAAATTGACTAACCCAGTGGTATCTTTGAACTTCAGGGGTCAGATGAGGATTTGTTTCGGGTGCACCCACCCAGTCAGAGCTGAAGAGGAAATATAATGAACATAATAATGAATTTGAATTTTGATCCCAATCACTGAAGTATTTTCATACTTGTGGTCTCAGTTATTCTTTCAACATGCCTGTGCAGTCAACCATTTTGAACCCAGTGTATATTTGAAAGTCTGTCTTATCCAAAGTCAGTCACACACACAGACAGTGTTCAGGCAAGGCCAGGAAAATGCTGCTCCCAGCCTCCAGCTAGAATAACCATGAAGTTTTATCAAAATTTTCAGTAACTCATATTTGATAGACACAAGACTAAAGAATAAATGAGAAAAGTGAAGACCTCATCTAAGGTGACAAATAATGGAAGGATGTAGGTCGTTATCTGTTGTAAATGTATTTTGAAAAAAAGAAGGGGACAATTTAAAAATCATTTGAAGAATGAAAACCTTAGCAAGAACAGTTACTTCCTGCGGTAAAGACAGGTCTTTTGGTTGAAATTTTGATGTCTAAACTTCTGGAAAATGTCTGATTTTTTTTTTCCTTTGGAAGAATTGTAGAAAGTGAAAGAAGGGGAATATTCTTACAAAGTATCCTTCTATTTTAAGAAATAGAATTTCTAAGTTGTTGCTAATAAGAAAGATTAATTGTATCAACTGTAGTCCATGGCTTCATTCACTAACGTGCTACTTAATGTTTGCAGTATTTTGAGAGAGTTCAATAGAGTTTAACTGAGGGGTCAGAATTTCTTTACAAGTTAGATATTTAACACACCTAAATTTATTTTCTTGCCTATTTTTACTGAGTTAATATCTACTAGTCTTGGATTCTTAACCCTTTTGAAAGCAGGGTAAAAAGATATAGTCATGGGCTTCTTTGTCTAGCAGCTAAGGAAGGATGTTAACATATACTTTACAAATAGCTTAACATGTCTTTTAAAGGACTTCTATCTTTTCCTAAACATTTTTATTTATTCCACAATCGCTGAGCATTGCTTGATGCAAATATACACCCATAAAGATTTTATCTAGATTCAGGGAGAGTAATTGTCAAATCACCTGCCACTCTGGCTATGAGAAACGGTGGTGAAGAAGGATTTAAAAGTTACACCTGAGCTGACTAGGCAAAAGTCTCATGATTTGATACGTTAGTGCCCTCAGGCAAGGGGGAGTGTGGTAGCACATGAATCAAAATATATGCTGAGGAGAAGGTAAATGGCAGTAGTGTGAGTGTGTGCTTATGATTCACATGAGTGATATGGATATAGTAATTTGCAAGAGTTTAGGAGAGAAACATCCCTAGTGGAATGAAATGCTTGGAAGGAACTTGAAAAATAAGTAGTTTTAGTGGCAGGAGAGGTAGAGACCCTTAGGTGAAGAGAGTGACAATACAATTGCCAGATTCAGAATGTCTAGGGATAATCACTGAACAAAAATGGCTGAAGCAGAATTTATTTTGCAAAAGCCTAGACATAATTTGAAAATATAGCTAATGATTTTAGCTACCAATCAGTAAGGATGTACTCTACACCTAGCATTTGCTAAATGTGTTATGAACCCTGCCTCCTTTAATTCTCATGACGATCTTGCAAGGAAACACCGTTTATTGACCCAGTTTTACAGATGAGTATTATAAATCTCAGAGAGGCAAAATCACTTGCTTCAGTCACATCACCGATCAGTAGAAGAGTCAGATTTGAAGTCCAATCTGTCTGACTCCAGACAGATTTGTACCCTCACAGTTTTTGTGTCTTGGGTAAGATAAAATCAGTGTGTATTTTATAGAACTTTCAGTTTAAATGTTAGATTGAACTTTGTATGTTTTTTATAATAACTTCATTCAGCATATTTAGCATATCAGATAATTTACCCTTTTGATGTGTACAATTCCAAATTTTTAAAGTAAATTTACCAAGTTGTGCAACCATCACTACAAACTAGTTTTAGAACATTTTTATCATCTTGGCATGATTCCTCATGTACATTTACTGTTAATCCCTCTCCCTTGTCCCTGCTCCCACCTCCAGCAACCACAAATCTATTTTCTGTGTTTATGCCTTTGCCTTTTCTGAGAATTTTATGTAAATGGAATCATACAATATATGGTCTTTTGTGTTAGACTTCTTTCACTGAGCATAATGTTTTTGAGGTTTGTCAGTGTTCTAACATGTGTCTATAGTTCATTCCTTTTTATTGTTGAATAGTATTCTATTATATGATTATACCACATTTTGAGTATTCTTTCACCAGTTGATGAATATTTAGGATGTTTCCAAATTTTAGCTATTATGGATAATGCTGCTAAGAACATTCATGTTCAAATCTTTGTATGGACACCTGTTTTCATCTCTTCAGTATATTCCTAAGAGCAGGATTGTTGGAGTTATGTGCCAACTATGTTTAGCATTTTGAGAAACTTCTAAACTGTTTTCCAAAATGATTGTACCATTTATACATTGATATCAGCAGTGTATGAGAGTACCAATTTCTCTAATCTTCGCTAGTATTTATTATTATCTGACTTTTTTTTGTTTGTTTCCTAGATAAAGTCTTGCTCTGTCACCCAGGCTGGAGTGCAGTTGTGAGATCTTGGCTCATGCAACCTCCACCTCTTGGGTGCAAGCAATTCTCCTCCCTCAGCCTCCCAAGTAGCTGGGACTACAGGCATGCACCACCACACCCAGTTAATTTTTGTATTTTTAGTAGAGACAGGGTTTCACCGTGTTGGCCAGGATGGTCTCAAACTCTTGACATTGTGATCTGCCCGCCTTGGCCTCCCAAAGTGCTGGGATTACAGATGTGAGCCACCGTGCTCAGCCCTGACTTTTTGAATTATAGCCATTCTAGTGAGTGTGAAACTGTCTCCTTGTGGTTTCTATTTTCATTTTTCTAGTAACTAACGATGTTAAAGAACTTTACAAGTGCTTCTTAGCCATCTGTCTTATTTTTTGATTAGATTGTTTGTCTTATTGAGGTGTAAGAGTGCTTTGTAAGTTCTGGATATAAATTCTTTGTTAGATACATATTTTGCAAATATTTTATCCCAATTTGTTGCTTTTATTTTTGTTTTCTTGATGTCTACTGAAGTACAAACATTTTGAATTTTGATGTGGTCCAAATTATAATGTTTTTCTTTTATGAATCAAGCTTTTCATGTTATATCTAAAAACAACTTTGCCTAATTCAAGGCCTTGAAGATTTTCTGTTTTCTTCCATAAGTTATATTGTTTTAGTTCCTACATTTAAGTCTATAGTCATATTGAGTTAATATTTGCATGTGTTGTGAGGTAAGGGCTTCCTTCTTTCCTTCCTCCCTCCCTCCCTCCCTCCCTCCTTTCCTTCCTTCCTTCCTTCCTTCCTTCCTTCCTTCCTTCCTTCCTTCCTTCTTCTTCCTTTTTTCCTTTTTTCCTTTTTTCCTTTTTTCCTTCCTTCCTTCCTTCCTTCCTTCCTTCCTTCCTTCCTTCCTTCCTTCCTTCCTTCCTTCCTTCCTTCCTTCCTTCCATCCTTCCCTCCTTCCTTCTTTGTAGCTTTTTGCAGGCAGATAGCTTATTGTACCAGTACAATTTGTTAAATCTCAAATTGTTTCTCCAGTGAATTTCTGAGGTAGGTTTGTGGAATATCGATGGACAATTGACCATTCATAGAAGGATATCTTTCTGGACTCAACTCTGTTCCTTTGATCCATATGTCTGTACTTATGACAGTATTATATTGTCTTGATGACTGTAGCTTGATAGTAAATTTTGATTTGAGGAAGTGAAAGTCCTCTAACTTGGTTCTTTTCTCAGACTCCTTTATCATTCTTGGTCTTTCCCTTTCCATGTAGATTTAATGATCAGCTTGTCAATTTCTGAAACCACCACAAGGAAAAGCCTGATGGAAATTTGAAAAGTACTGCATTGAATCCATAGATAAATTTGAGCATAATTACCATCTTAACAATTCTGACTCTTCCAATCCATAGATATAGAATATCTCTCCATTAGTTTAGATCTTCTCAGCAAAGTTTTATAATTTTCAGTATACTAGTCTAGAATTTTTAAATTTATTCATAAGTAGCTTATTCTTTTTGATGCTATTGTGAACATATCCTCAATTTTATTTTTGGATTTTGTATTCATATGTAGAAATACAATTTATTTTTGTATGTTGATCTTGTATCCTATGACCTTACTATACTTCTCAGTTCTAAACTTTGGTTTTGTTTGTGGATTTCTACACATGGTATCACGTTATCTTCAAATAAAGACAATTTTACCTCTTTTTTTCCAGTCTAGATATCTTTCTTTTATGTGCCTTTTATTTCTTCTTCCTATCTAATTGCACTGGCTTAAACTTCCAGTACATTGTTGAAAAGAAGTGGTGAGAGGGCATTCTTATCCTGTTCCCAATCTTAGGGGACTTCCTTCAGTCTTTTATGAGGAAGTATGATGTTCACTGCAGATTTTACATAGATGTGCTTTATCACATTAAAGAAATTCTTACCTATTCCAAGCTTGTTGGGAGCTTCTATCATGTATGAATGTTAGAATTTTTTTAATGCTTTTTCAGTATCTATTGAGATGATCATGTACTTTTTGTCCTTTCTCTGTTAATATGGTGTTTTATATTAATTGAGTTTTAGCTGTTAAACTATCTTTGCATTCCTAGCATAAATCCCACTTGGTTATGTTAATTATTTTTATATGTTGAATTTGGTTTGCTAATATTTTGTTGAGGATTTTTGTATCTATATTCATGAGGGATATTGGTCTGTGGTTTTTGCTTTTTTGGTGATATATTTGTTGGACTTTAGTATCAGCCTTCATAGAATGCCCTCATAAAATGATTTCAGAAATTTTTCTTCCTCCTCTATTTTCAGGGGAATTTGTAGAGTATTAACATTATTGCTCCTTTAAGTGATTTATAGGATTCACCAGTGAACCATCTTGACCTGGGCTCTTCTTCTGGCAATTACTTTATTTTCTTTATTTGTTATAGGTGTATTCAAATTTTCTATTTGAGTTAATTTGGGTAATTCATGTTTTCTTTTTTAAAGAATTTTTGTGATCTAAGTTATCCAATTTGGTGACATAATGTTGTTCTTAGTACTTTGTAATTATTTTAATTTCTAAAGATTCAGTGGTAATTCTCCTCTTTCATCTTTAATTTTTGTGATCTGTGTCATCCTTCTTTTTTTTCTTGGCTGACTTTTCGTTTTCCAATTTTGTTGGTGATTCCAAAAAACAAGGTTTTGGTTTCATTGATTTTATTTATTTATTTTTCTGTTTTCTAATTCAATGGTTTACCACTCTAATCTTTATTGTCTCCTTTCTTTTGACTGCCTTGGTCTTATTTTCTTCTTCTTTTTCAAGGATCTTAAGATGTAAGATTAGAAAATTGCTTTGAGATCATTCATCTTTTTAAATATAGACATTTAAAACTATAAATTTCTCTCCAAGTGTTGGTTTAGATGAAACCCACAAATTTTGGGATATGTGTTTTCATTTTCATTTTGCTCAAAATACTTTCTTATTTCCCTTGTGATTTCTTCTTTAACCCTTGGGTTATTAAGAAATATGTTGTTTAATTTCCAAATGTTTGTGGACTTTACTATTTTTTTCTGTTGCTGATTTCCAATTTACTTCCATTCGATTGAAGAATATACTTTGTGTGATTTCAGTTCTTTTAAATTCATTATGATTTGTAGTACGGCCTAGTTTATCTGTCTTGGAGAGTGTTCCATGTGCACTTGAAGCAAATATGTATTCTGCTGTTGTTGGGTGGAATGCTCTCTAGATGTATGATAGATCAAGTTGGTTGGCAATAGTGTCCAAGTCTTCTACATCCTTGCTGATTTTATGTCTCATTGTTCTACCAGTTTCTGAGAGTGTAATATGAAGTGACCAACTATTATTTTTGAATTGTCTCTTTTTCCTTTTATTTCTATCAGATTTCATTTAATGTATTTTGAGGCTCTGTTGTCAGATGCACATATGTTTATAATTGTTCTATATTTTCCTGTTGAATTGATTACTTTATCGTTATAAAATGTTCTTCCTCTTTGTCTCTAGAAATATTTTTTAATCTTGAAGTCTATTTTTTCTAATATTGGTATAGTTACTCCACTTGCTTTTTGGTTACTGTTTGTATGGTGTATCTATTTCTATCTTTTTACTTTTAACTTTATTTGTATCTTTGAATCTAAAGGGTATCTTTTATAGGAAGTATATAATTGAATCCTTTTTTTCATTATCTAGTCTGACAACCTCTATCTTTTGTTTGGATGCTTAATCTATTTACATTCAATGTAGTTATTGATATAGTATGATTTATTTCTATTTTGCTATTTGTTTTCTATATATCTTATGTCTTTTTTGTGTCCTTTGTGCCACCACTACTGCCTTTTTTGTGTTAAATATATATTTTTAAGTGTACCATTATATATATATAGAGAGAGAGTTATCTTTGGTTCCTCTGGGTATTACAATATGCATCTTAATTTTAAACAATCTAGTTTAGATTAATATTAGCTTACTTTCATTAGTATATAGAAACTTTCTTCCAGTATAGTTCCCTTCCCCCCTCCTCATTCGTGTTATTATTGTCATATAAATTACATAAAATACTTACTTTGTAGGATTTAAAATGCCAGATTAGGGTTTTAACTTACTCTCATAGGCACTGAGGAGACATTTTAAAGACCTTGGGCAAAAGAAAGAGAATCATAACAAAAAGCACATTTTAGGAATATTAGCCAGGCAGTGGCATGAATGCTGTGTTGGGGCTGGTGATGCGGGGAGGGATTGGAAATGAATAAAAAGAAGAAAGAGCAGTGACTTAGTAAAACAATGGCCTCTTAATTTTACTGAAGTTCCCAAATTGGGGTTGAAGTTATTCTGGAGAAAGTCAGAAAAAAATTGCCTCAAGCTTTTCCAGGGTTCCTAGCTACCAAACACTAGGTTTACTTGTGAAGGAATCCAATGGTTCAAAGCACAGATATGAAAGTTCCCAAAGTAATTGCCTTGTATAGTTTAGCCATGTGCCCTGTAAACCCATGAACCCTATTTTTAAGGGCAAATTTCTTGTGGTAACTGGCAAAGTAATCCCTTTAACTTATCCATAAGAGGTGATTAATTGGAGACACTGGTCCATTGGCCTTGCAGTGATTGTGCTGATGGATTTGGGTTCATAAAAAGCTTACTTTTTATTACTAATTCATGTGTTTGTCATTTGAGGGGGAAACAAGTAGAAAGAATCTGAGATTCTGATGCAGGCAGATGAAAGCTCATATTTTAGTTCTGCCTCTAACTAGCTGTGCCATTTTGAGACAATTGTCCAATTTTTTTTTTTTTTGAGATGGAGTCTCGCTCTGTTGCCCAGGCTGGAGTGCGATGACACGATCTCAGCTCACTGCAACTTCCACCTCCCAGGTTCAAGCGATTCTCCTGCCTCAGCTTCCAATTAGCTGGGATTACAGGCACCTGCCACCACGCCAGGCTAATTTTTGTATTTTTAGTAGAGACAGGGTTTCACCATGCTGGCCAGGCTGGTTTTGAACTCCTCACCTCAGGCAATTCACCCACCTCGGCCTCCCAAATTGCTGGGACTACAGGCGTGAGTGACCGAGCCTGGCCAACAATTGCCTAATTTTTGTGAACCACAATTTCCTCATCTACTCATGGTAATAATACTTATCCCTCTATGATGTAATATGTATAGACCCCCTAGCACAATGACAGGCATTGTTTAATTAATAATGGCTATCATCCAAAGAGGGCCCATCAGAGAATAATATAAGATTTCAAAAAAAGAGATCTCTTTTCTCTCTTTCTGTAACTTCAAGGGATTTACTGAGGTGACTAGTACTTATTGCATGAATTTTGTAAACCTTATGCCTGCACTTTTTCTGGTTAGATCATTTGAAGACCAGCAAAATTTTACCAGGTAGCTCTTGACCTCCCACCTGTGCAACAAATAAGGCTTCCAACTCAAGGTAGTATGCACAGTGTTCTGTCCATGAGCTCTGGAGCCAGACCATCTGGGCTCACTCACTCTGTGATCTTGGACAAGTTTTTTAATCTCTCTGTGGCTATACTTCCTCATCTATAAAATCCAGAGGATAATAATAGAACCTACCACAAAGAATTAAGTGAGTTATCACATATGAAGTTCTTGGAAGAGTGCTTGGCACAAAGCAAACTCTAGGTACATTTTAATGTTATTGTTCTTGGTGTTGTTATTTGAGCTTCACATAAAATTTCCTCCAGAAAAGATTTTGGGGCTTTAAAAAAGAAAACTTACAAACTGCTTCTTTGCATTATTGAATTTGGTGGCATAATATTTTGAAGACACAGTGCATTAGTATCTGCAGTTTCAAGATATGTTTCATGATATGTATAGATATATTTTCAAGATATATATAAGATATATTTTCAAGAGATGTTCTACTAAATGGTCAAGTTAACTGGAGAGCCCCAAGGAAATGAATTCTGTGGACATGTGGAGTAAGAGTTTGAGAATTTACTATGAACGATCCACCATGTGTCCAGAAAAACAAATCTCTTAATTAGGATGTAATTTGTATCAGTTATATAATCATTTTCTAGGTGATATGGAAAGAACAAGACTTGATGCAGACTTATCAGATAAGACAGGCTAATATAGTATTGCGGTCTGAATGTCTGTGTCCTCCCCAGATTCACGTTGAAAACCTATCTGTTGGTATTAGAGATGAGGCCTTTTGGAGGTGCTTAGGTCATGAGGGCAGGGCCCCATGAATGGAATTTGTATCCTTATAGAAGAGGCCCTAGAGAGCTGTCTTGGTTCTCCCACAATACAAAGACACAGAGAGAAGGCACATCTATGAACCAGATAGGCTGATGCTTTGATCTTGGACATTTCAGCCTCCAGAACCATGAGAAGCAAATTTCTGTTGTTTACAAGCTACCCATTTTATGGTATTTTGTCATAGTACTCCCAATGAACTAAGACATAGAGGAAGTTATTGTCCAGAAACACTATGGAAAGCTCATTCCTCAACACTCTGTCGTGGCTTTTCTACCAAGGATCAGAAGTTTCTCTTAGGTAAAGGATATGGAAGATGCTTCCCTGTCTATTCTTTTAAAGTTCTTGCTCATCAAATTTACCATTCTTGTAGGATGTGGTGTCATGGATATGTCTCCAAAATTCAATGCATCATATTTACAAAGTTATTGCCATGGGAAAATGTGCCATCCTGCTCTCTGGATATTTTATCCATGAGATACCATGAGGTATAAAGACTGGGAGTTGTGACGGTTCCAGATTTTGCACTAATTAATTAGGGGAAATTTAGGCAGGACATTTAATTCCTCTGAGCCTCACTTTCCTCATCTGTAAGACATGCAGACTGAATTAAAGGAACTTCAATTTTCCTTGTAGCTAGTATGGCTTCTTTATGAAGCTTCTAGAAATTTCAGGGGCAATAATTTTGATGGAACCATTGTTTTGTGTTCAATTGGTTAAGATTATAGGCCTTGGAGTCAGCCAGACCTGGGGTTGAATCCCAGCTCTGCACTATGATATTAGGAAGGTCACTTAACCTCTCTGAAACCATTTTAAAGCATATGTGAAAAAAATATCCTGACTGTTAGAGTTTTACAGTGAAAATGTATGTAGTGGAATTCTAAAAGGATGAGGCTTTATGATAACTATTGCTATAATGGTGGTTTGCCTTCTCTAGGTTGAAGAATTGCTTCCAATAGCTAGAAGAATAGCAGTTAGCCCTGGATAATTTTGCTTTCTCATATCCTATTTTAAATGTAGATCTCTAGAAGAGGTGTTCTTGAAGGTAGTATAACTTCTTCCAAAAAGAACAAGATAACAGATAACACAATAGTTTATAAACCATTTACAGCACCCATATCCTCCATGGCATTCTTTAGTAATTATTGCGCTCCTAGAAGCCACTGACCTTCAGCCTGCCCAAGAGTGGCCGGCTGCTTCCGTAGAGGTAGAGGGTGATTTAAGGAAGAGCAGAATTAAATTTGAATTCCTGTTTATAACCCCACAGGCCTATTTGGTTTTGAATACCAATGCTGAGTCCATACCTTCCAACTTAAAATTGCCTGTGACAATTTTCTTTTATAATATCAACACTGAATACTCACCTAGGACAAAAATTTAGTAAATTTGAATCATTGATGTCCACAATTGGTACAACAAGTTCAAGAGATTTTCCTTTCCTTGCCCTCCAGGGAAAGAGAATATTGGAGATAGGTGGGGCTAGACATTATTATATTTTATAGGTATTTTTCTCTTTAGTTCACCTTATTTTCTATATCAATGCTGTCCAATGGAAATATAAAGTAAGTCTCAAATGTAAGCTACACAAGGAATCTAAAATTTTCTAGTAGTTACAATAAAATGCTTTAAAAAAGGAAAAATTAATTTTAATAATACATTTCATTTAACTCATATATCCAACATATTATTCTTTCCACATGTAATCAGTATAACTCTTTTTTTAAACTTACTCTTTAAAATCCAATGTGCATTTTACACTTAAAGCACATTTCAGTTTGGGCTACCTGTATTTTAAGTGCTCATAGTCACATGTGGCTAGTGACTATGATATTGAAGAGGGAAGTTCTATATCCTTGCATGTTAAACTATAGTTGGCTAATAAAAATAAATAGATTGGTGGAAACACAAATGGCTTGTTATTTTCTACCTAGTAATGGGTACGGAATATATAGTGAGTGATTTTTGCATTTAAATAGCAGAATTCTAGCATCTTCTAATAGATGATCTTGTGAAATAATACATGTACATGAAAATAAAGATCATGCTTCAGATGCAGCATTTCTCTAAATGTAACATGATATATATTTTCACAGCCTTTGGACACATTGTATTTTGAGAAATACAAATCTAGTGATTTTTATCATTAGAAGGGAACATGGTGACTGAGAGGCTGAGCTGAGAAAAATATGGCCAGAGTACTCCTTTCAGCTGCCTCCTAAGAACTCCTGATTTCCTTCTACTGGGAGATCTTTATCTCCTGGAAATCTGGTCAAATAAATGCATCAGCTTTCTTGCTAGCACAAAGAGCGTTAGGGGAACAAATGGGCATCACAGACCCGATGAACATCAGCACCGATTGCATTATGACACCCTAGCTGCTAAATCTTTCATGGTAATGGGCCGCGCTGGAGATGACTACAGAGATAGACTTCATACTGAAGAAGCCTGTGGTCATCGCAGGTGGTGCTGATGCTGTCCTTATCACCGAATTTGAAGGATCGCTTGAACAGCTTGTAATGAGAGTGGCTAAAGTATTGATTTTGGACTACATCTGAATGTGGAAAAGGCAATGGTTTTGAATCTCAGAGAGCTGACCTCACAGGAAAAGTACCATCTTCACAGAAGCAATTTTTAGGGAGTGAAAAGTATAGCATTGTTTCCACGGCCAGAGACGTCTCCATGAAAGACCTGCATATTCTGAATTAAGGACAAAGAGTGTTTCTCCTCCAGTTTTCCTATTCCATCTTTGAGTATCTTGGTTGGAGCATTAGATAGCTGAGTTCACAAGTCAAGGGGACAGATTCAGTCATGGTGCAGACTAGTGAACTTCAATATTTTCCGGCTACAGATACCTGCCTTCTTCTAGCTGCTGTCTTGAGTGAGTGTGTAGTTGGTCCCAAGGGAATTAAGAGAGAAAGGGGTGACATATGAAAGCCATCTATCACCTCTATTGGCAAAACAACTCATAACCTATAGAGCATGGGTCAGTAGTGATGCCTTTTAAAGAAAATCAGCACATGGAGCTTATGCCACCAGGAAGAGTAATGTGCTTATAAACTGGATCATGGTAAATTTTCAATGAAAGTATGCATTGGTAGTAATGCTGAGAATGGATGCAAAGCCGGTCAACAAAGCAGCAGAAAAGATTAGCTCTTTGAAATACAGGGCTATCAGGAAAGCCTAAAAGAACACAAGCCAGTGAGATCAATGAGCACAGATAAGAATGCTGTTAGACATAGAATTGGTAGCCAACATCAGCACCAATGTTTCCATATCAATACTTATTTATGGCCCCACTTGTCAACATTAGGCTTATGTGGAGTGTTCTCAATAGATAACATCTTTTCTGCTTGTCCATCAATTTATTAGCATATATCTTGCTTATTATGTTTCTGATCATTGTAATTTCTTGTACTATTCTAAAGGGAGTTATTAGTTATTTTTTGCTAAGAAACAGTGTGTTACATGTGGAACCCACATCAATATGTTTGCTGACACTTGATTCAAATTCTCCCGCTGTTTTCTGTGTTTGTTAGTTTCCACCCAATTCAATAGCTATGTGTTGAATTACACTGACTATGCTAACGCTGCTCTCCTAGTAGAAACAAGGTGAAGACATCATGGTCGCTATCCAGAAAGGGTTCTGTATCTAGCGGGGCAGAAAGAATCATAAAACAACTGAAATATAAAAGGAAAGTTTCTATCATGGAAAGGGGTTTTGCACACGTGTGTTTAATGTCACAGATCTGGGAGAAAAAAAGATATTTTGGATAAACTTTGGTTTTGCTTATATTGCTACCTATGAATAATCTTTCAAAGCAAAAATCCTTCTCAGTTTTAAGATGGAAAATATCATTTGAAAAAGCTTAAAGTAAACATAAGTATCAAATACATTATGAAGTCATTGAGTGAAGGCTATTCAGCCACAGTTTTCAGGATATCAAAAAAGCATATGATGTTTTATCCAAGGAGAATTTGTGGCTTACGCTTCAAAACTTTATGGATCTAGGAAAATGTTTGTATTTCTTATTTGGTATGATTTAGGGTGATATTTCCTTAACATCTCCTTTTCATATTGTGCAGTTCACACTAGAAACATGTCTATGAAATATTTACACATGATTTTTATTTGAAAGGAAGTAGCTGGTTGCTGCATGAAAGCTTCATGGTGAAGATTCTTTGCTTTCAAAAGAAAATTGAAGCTAAATAAAAAGATTTCAAGGAGAGTTTAGAGGGGTTCTTTCTTTTTTCTTTTTTTTTTTTCTTCTCAAGAGGTAATTGATTTGCTCCCCAAAAGAGTCTTTCTAGAACTCTAGGTAGACAATGCTCTAACCTTGTCAGAAGAGGATAATAAATTTAGAGTTAGACTGGTTTGGAAGGAAGGACTTAGAATGAACTACATTTTATAGGAACAGAGCACCAAGGGTCTGTTGTTAGTTTATAGGCCCTTGATTAGATAGCTTATTGATTTTGGCTGCTGGTGATATGGTTCATGTTCAGAAGGTATCAAACTCATGCTGAATAAAATAGAAGCAAACGCTTTAGAAAAAATACTCCAGAAAGGAGGGGGACACTGGCTAGCAGTCTAGTTGTAGTTCTTCAAATGGAATGGGCAGCTGTGCCTTATTGCCTTTAGCCCTCTGGAAGCAGTTATGTGTATTAAATACTGGAATAACTTGATATTTTAAAAGCTCATATGCTCATCCAAGTAAAATGGTTTTAGAAGACTACCGGGAGTTTTATGATTTTATAGTTAAATCAATACCCAGATTTATGCCTTTTGGACAGAGAAACTTGAATTTAATTGAGAAAATGGATCTAATGAGGATAGACATATTTTGTGCAGATGTAGGAGAGGTTTTTTTTCACTTATTATCTGAAAAATGAAACAGGTACTTTTGTCATGAAGATGAATATAGCTTTACAGGAAAAGTGACAAATGTTCAAAAATTTTAAAAGAAGGTTTGTGATATAATATAGAGTTCCTGAATGTCTCGAATCTGGCAGAATAATTTTTTGTCTCTTAAATTCTTGAATTTAAAATTCATTAATTATAGAGAAAATCACATAATATTTTTACTTTGTACTGCACAATTAATGGCCATATGGTATTAAATTGGCAACCAGACTTTCAAGAATAACAATTTTAAACAGAATCACTTGCAGTCTAGATTTTCCATTTTTTTTTTTTGTATTTTATGATACTTTGAATAGAAATTTGTATTTTATTCACTGGCTAAATAGAGGTGAAAAATTTTAAAAAGGAAATTGTGAAGGACATTGTTAATTTTTTAAGAGATAGATATAAAGATTCTCTAGATATTATTTTCTATATTCTCGGAAGTCTTGGCATTTTCCAAATAGAAGTGAAAATCAAATAAGAAAAATTAGTGAGTGCAGAGATGTTTTGGTGATCTGCAATTTATTTTCCACTAACCCTAATTCTCCACAGTCTTTGACCACATTTTGCTGTAGGAAATATTCAAATACACTGTTCTTTCACAAACAAAATTCAATTTCATGGAGATTCTGCCTGTGTAATAACTGCGTGATTAGACCTTGAAATGCAATGAAGCAAATTCAGCTTCTAGAAACATATGGACTCAAGTAACTTTAAGAAAAATCATCGGAGGGCAGAATTTGGTTCTGTGATATTTTTATGCAATGAAAGACTTCCAGAAATAACTGACTGCTTTCCTGCTGTCCAGAAAACACTCTTAAGAAAAACACATACACAACATTTTTTTATTTTATTTTACTTTTTCCCCTAGACTTCATTTCTCACAAATTAAGAGCTCTCTTCTCTCAGGACACTTGATGAACATCAAAATTTTAAAAGTGGAATTTGTCTATCAAAGTGCCAGAGACAGGCTACCCTGTGTTTTTCATAAGTATAGAGAACTGATCACTAGTAAATCTGGGAGCACCTAAGAGTTATGTCTAGAAGGTTAGCTGAAGCTTAACTTCATTGCCATATATTTCTCCTGGAAGATGTTGTGAATATAAGTTTAAAAAAATCTTCAGACATATCAAACCCATACTGTTCAGAGAATTTATAGGTTTTATGTATAATGCTATAAATAAAAATACATTTTCAAAATGAGCACTGCAAAAAATAGAAAATCTGAGTATAGTTTTGGCTGAAATAATTTTGAAAATGCATGAAAAAAATGGACATTGATGTAACTTAAAAGGCACAGTCTTTGGGGGGGAGCTTGACTCCTAGTTTTTATTCAAATATGAATTATCCTCATTAATGAAAACATAAAAGATGTTTATACTCTTCAACTTCATTTTGTGTGTTTTGGAATTTATTCTCTTGTCCTTTAAACCTTCTCTACTCTTTTCAAAGGGCATACTCATTATCCCAGAAAATCAAAACAAGAATCACTGGATACTCAAAAATGAATGAATCTCCCACCCCTGCCACATATTTCAGGAAGACACCTGGCGTATTAGACTAGGAGAGGCATAGAATTCAGCTGAAAAAGCCTCAAGTTGCAGGTTTCTATATTTTAAGGCTATAGTGGAGTGATTTGGCTGGTGCTGATAAGTGATTTGAAAAGTAAGCAGTGATTCAGTCATTTTGTCTCTAGAAAGTAACCTGAAAAAGAGATGCTATCTGGGGAGAATCTGCTAAACAACAATGATTTTATCTAAATAGTTGATCTGATCCACTAGAACTACATTTCCTATTACAGAGAACTTTCTATTGAGCTTCGTTCAATTAAGTTTCATTTCTTACATCTTTTGCCTTTATTCAATTGGTAACCACAGGCCAGGTAAAATATTTTTAAAGGCTAGTTAGTTATTGGAACAGATTTTCCCCCCAAGTTGTTACTTTGTTTCATTAGTGGTCTTTTTCTTTTTTTTTTTTCTTTTTTAGGTGACAGTCTCATGTTGGCCATGGGGTACTCTCTGCGTCATGCTAGAAAGAGTTTATGGTCCCACCTGCATCCATGAGAAAGAGAAAACAAAGCTTCGATTTTAAGTCCTTGGAAATTCCATGCCATTAAGAAACTGCTACTGCCAGCTTTCTGGTGTTATTTAAAGGGGTAAAAAGTTCATTACACTGGTTTTTTTTATAAGCATTGGTTTTATTTCATATTATTTGAAGAGCTATTCTATTTAATAAGAATAAATTGCTTGGAAGATGTCAGACCTATGTTTGGGTTAGGGGTTGCTTTTAGCTGCAGGTAAGAACACTCACAAAAGAGGGGCTTAAATGCAACAAAAGGGGAAGGGCTAAGGGCAAAAGGCATGTGACTTCAGCATCTGTTCCTTATAGAGAAAACCCTATTTTCTCTAGATGCTCATTGAACCGAACTGTTTCTCATGGTCAATCACAACCAAAAGACAATCGGAGAAATTCAGGATTTTAACAGGGCACACTTGCTATGCTGAACAAAATCTGAGTTCTTAATTTTAAAAAAGAAGAAGGGAATGATAGAGAGATACATGTTCCATAGTAGTTATTTAACTGTTTGTGTTTAATAAACATCACTTCATATCAAATGTCAGCTTTACATCTGTTATTTTTTCTTTATTAGAACTTATCTAAGAATTTTCTACTCTTAGTCATTTGCTTCATAGCATTCTCATATTAGTTCTTTCCTACTGAGGATGCTGAAACCATTCACACAGGGTGATCCAGTGCTGTGCAGGGATTGGGAGGAGATGTAAATTATTGCTTGCATACTTGACCATTAAAAGCCCACTGCATTTTTCTTCTTGGATAAATATAAGCAGTTTAAATTTATACTGATAGAGATATCATTACCCTATCATATTAATGCATTGAGAGTTTAATAGATTGTAATACAAGTTACTGTTTCCTCAAACCATTTATTCTTCGGCAGACTATTTTACCTTTAAAATAGTCTCTGTTCTGTTTGTCGCAGGACCCATGGGAGGTACTGCATTAATCAATTCAGTTTAATTTAAAAACATTTGTTGAATGCCTACTATTTGCTGTGGCTTTTCAAAATCCATTAAAAAATAGCTTTTGGATATTTCAAATAATGATATGAAATTCATCCAAAAATTTCACAGCAGTAATAACCAAAATCTGCTTTAACTAAAAAAGCAAATATATGTTATATGTTTTGAATCCCCTCTCTGGGCATTATATTATCCTTGATCTTTACCTCATCTGCCCTCTCACGACTTTGCATGTGCTTCTCATAAGTAGGAGAATTTATATATGCTTACACTAGATAATTTTTGCAAAAATTTAAAAAACATTTTCCCCTGAACCACTAGTTGCTTACAATGACAACTATAAATAATGTTTTAGTTTTGCATACTGTGCTTTTACAGTCTTGTTAATCATATTTGCCAGGTAAAAATCATATCTCTAATTTTTTTCTATTTAATTTTTTCTATTTAATTTTTTAATCATATCTCTAACATTTTTATTAAGAGAATAAAAAATAGTATTAACAGCACTAATACTCATAAAGTTTTCTCTTTGAGATGATATTTTGTTACTTTTCATTATAAGAAACAGCTTAATGCATTTAAGTTGCAGGGAAATAATATAGATATACCAGAACATGTTACCAAGTTCCACATTTCTGCATCTGGGGAAGGTAGAATGGATAGGAATCTGAATGGCTGATAAGAAACAAGCAAACAAAACCAAAAAACCTCCCCAGGAGAGTTACTCAAGTTTGTAACTCCTAAATCACATCCTCCCTTTGGACATCTGGACATTCTTTTTACGAGGCATCTTGTCCAGCTTAATCTCTTATATAATTATTAGGTTATGAACAGATTTTGTTTTTGACTGGAATTTTATATTTTGGATAATTGCATTGATATGTATTCATCTTCAGGTTTAAACCACACCTCTGCATCTGAGTGTTTATTAAGGTGGTATGAAGCATGGTGAGAATAAAAGTTGTTCGTACTAGGAAACTGTATTATTTCATCTTTTGGAAAAAAAACTAAATGATAAACCTAATCACATATTGATATCTTTTTATGTACGCTTTAAGGGGGTATAAGTGGTTAAATAGGGAGTGAAGTGTTGGTTGCTTTATGAAGCAGTTGTATCTAAAATCCAGGCTCAGAGTCAAGCCAAAATAGAATGTGCATCATCAAACCATGCAGAAGAGCAAAGCTAAGCAAGGCATAACATAGTGATAAAGAATCCTGGAAGTGGTTGCAGATATTTAGTAACTCTAGATTTAGGTAAATTACCATTAATTATAAGAAAAAAAATATGCTAGTCAGAGGTACTTCATGGTGTCAAAGAAGAATTTTCAACTTTTCTCAATAGCATATCTATTTTTCTACAGAATTTAGTTTTATTGTATTCGTATGCCTACAAATGAAAAAATATTCTAGAAAAGGTTAATTTTCTATCCCTTCAATTATCTATTCAATTAGTGTCAATGAGGTCTAAGATTTTTTTTTAGGCTGCCGTCTATGAAGAAGTAGCCACTGAACTGGAACCACTTGTAATTATAGATCATGAATCCTAAGTGGACAATCTAATTTCAAAATCATGAACCAAGCCAATTCTAACATATTTTCATGTTACAGCTTATTTCCCAAATTCTAATAAGTATTTCCCCCCACCTTCCCACATACATTTTAATGTTTTCAAATTGAAATACATCTTAAAATCAATATGAACACTTAATGAGGTGGTTTTTCTTTTATATCACAAAAGCTGGTATTCAATTGGCTTAAGTAATAAGAAAATTTGTTATCGCAATTAATAGAAAGTCTGGAGATGAACAGGTGTGCTTTTTGATTGATACAGTAGTTTAACTATATTGGGGACTTTGGTTCTTTTCATCTGTCTTCTGCTAATGATATGAATATAGGTCTGGCATTGATTTAATCATGGCCATAAGTTGGCTGCCAATAGCAATCAAGATACCTTACTTTCTTGCTCATGCCATATGAAATAGAGAAAGAGTACTTCTCCCACTAGTCTAATATGTATGTCCTTCCTTTCAGTCTGATTGGGTCAGTTTAGGCATCTTTCAGACCAATCAGTTACCAAAGAAATGCCTTGGACTGACTGGTTTATTCTCATCAAGCCCTACCAGAGAAATGCCTGAGTCTCATGAATCACTTGAACTGTATGAGAGACAGGAAGTATAGGATTCACGTTAGGGCTCTATTAGGAGAGAAGCAGGAGTAGATCTAGATAGACAACTTGTCATGTCCACTTTTGAGAAGTGTACATATGTGAGCTGATTCAGAACCACAAATCTACTGTGCTTTAAAAAAAAGTGTTTCTGAGACTTTATAGATATCATCCAAGAATTTGGATGCATCCTTTCTCTTACCCCACTTGCTCTACAATCTCCTCCAGAAACTCTGCCAAATGACTAAATAATGAATTCCTGATAAGGTGATAATGGCTTAGAATGATTTAACGTGGTAAGATTCTCAGGACTATTGCATTATAACAAGACACTCCTAGCATAAAATTTCTCTCTAATGATGGTAAAAAGTTGAGTCCTGGGTTTCACTAGGAGAAAGCTAGTTTGAAGATGAGTTGTCTTGACCACTCATGGTTGGCTTTACATGGGGCCACCAAAACATCTTTGCACATAGTAATTAGGCTTACATTTTTATTGCTTGCCATTCAAGAGCAAACTTCATCTAGAGATATTTCTGCCTCTGCTCCAAGTCTCAGATTCAGCATACCCATGATATCTCCATGCCTTAGGGATTCATACTTCAGGTCAGAATTTGAGGTCACTAAATTCACTAAGACATGAAATATTTACAAGTGGGATGTAAAAATCCCACTTGCTCACTGTCTTCTTCATGCTTTAATATATTTCTTTTGGTGGAATTGAGGACCAGGCAAATCATGGACGTAGTGTCGAGGACCAGGAGAACTCAATTTATTTGTAGTTCACAGGGTTATACCTGCAAGAAGCCATTTAGTAAAACTGATTGGTCAGGCGAAACCCAAGAAATGTGCTTGAAGGAAACCCCATAAGCCTCTGTTATACAAAATAATTAGAGGAATTAAGAAAAACAGAAGAAGCTTCTGTGGGTGAGATAGACCCTTTTTATGAGATGACGTCACTATTTGAGAGTTTAGCTTCATCAACTTTTCATCAATGTCTTGACCTGACATGGATTACAAAATATTCTTTTGTATTGTGAAATTTGGAATTTTCTTCTTTTTCCAATGCCCCTCAAAATGATGTTCTATGAGTTGTTATTAATACAATGATAATTCAATAGGAGCTTTCATATCTGACCCCCTACTTAAACAACTTTTCAAAAGAATATTTTCTACACGGAAACAAACTCTGGTCACTTGCAATGACAAAACTACTCTAATACACCTGTCATTTAATTTGTATACTAAAAAGATAAGACTAGGTGTTCAAATTTGTTAATGCCTAATGTACTTGTTATATACATAAATGATTAAATATTATATAAACTGATTAAATAAGAGTATAAAAAGATAATCTTTTTTTCCTGAAAACTAAGTTACCTATTATGGAAATACTTGATAAAGGCTTACATTTAAAATTTCTCTTCAACCGGGTGGAGAATAGATCAAAGTCTGAAGGGTGTGAGTATCACAATTAACTAGAATTCTTCACACAGGATTTTTATTAAAGGTCTATGAGAGGTTTGCTTTAAGAGCTAAGGATGAAAACTTTGCATGGTGCATTAAAGAGTTGGTATATACAAGAAAAATGATGCAGGGTGTTGAAGATCAGATGTCCACCTATCCTTTGATGTTAATACAAATAATGAGAGAATATATATACATCTGTATGTTCTCAGTGAAAGAAAATACAGAAAGAAAGTATGTGTCTTTTTTAGGATCTTTTGCTTTATCTGCACTTTTTTGTTTAAGAGATCAGCTTTTACTGGAACAATTTACACTGGTACATACCCCTGCCTGACAAATCTGACACATCCCTGTGTGCTGAAAGATCTGCCCAGGGTGTGCCATCCATTCATAATAATCTGTTCAATCAATATTTATTGAGCACCTACCATGAACTGGTCTCTGGTCCAGAAGGTAGAAAACAAAGATAAAATATACTCTCCCTGACTTCAAGGTCATAGTCAAATGAAAGGAGAGAGATACGACAGGTTAAGTACATATGTCTGGGGTGTGGTGAGAAGCAGAGGAGAGACATTCAGTTGTGAAGGATCTAGATGGACAATGTAGAATACGCTGCCATTCATTTTGACCTCTCTTGTTTTCAAAGACCTTGGGTGGTCAAAACCTGGTATGACACCTCGTATTAATAATACTAAAATTTATTGAGAATTTACCTTGCACTGGACAATATGCTAATTGCTTTACATGCACAATCCTATGGTGTCCTCACAGCTATCCCATGAGGAAGATCCTATTATTATTCCCATTTTATAGAAGAAGTTGCACCACTGAAAAGGGTAAAACTGAAATTCAAACTGAGTTCTGTCCATCTTTAAAATATGCCTTCTCAAGTGTCCACTTATGGTACCGCCAGCAACTTTTAGTGTAAGGAGATCCTTATTCGTTCATGATATAGTTTAAAAATTGTTTGAACATATGGACAATATATGTGCGTGTTTGTATGTCTGCAAAATATACAGTTGGATGTTCTCTATATGTACTTGCTGTGAAAATGTATGGTGTATGTATATATCTATAAACACTCCCTGCCCATATGCCGAGCGTTATAGTTAGCAAGATGAACCAGTTGGCCGTTACACATGCTGGCAGGACCATCCTAGGAGCAGTTGCTGGGGATGTATATCACCCCCCTTCCCCCAGGAGGGCTGTCCTATTGTCTTATGAGGACTCTTCAAAACAGTTCCAGGCTCTTCTCTAATGCCAGCATTTCTGTAGCCAATG
Source organism: Rhinopithecus roxellana (assembly GCF_007565055.1). Classification (NCBI taxonomy): domain Eukaryota; kingdom Metazoa; phylum Chordata; class Mammalia; order Primates; family Cercopithecidae; genus Rhinopithecus; species Rhinopithecus roxellana. The sequence continues at coordinate 60,909,693 of NC_044549.1, forward strand.
GATATTTTCTGCTTTTCTCTTTTGCTGGGGATGTGTGGAGGAAGGAGGGGGCATTAAAATAATTTTCTGCTCTAGGCTCTGATACACTTAAGACAGCCCTCTTCCTGGAATATATAAATGCCAGCAAATCAGCATTTCTTAAACTGCAGTATCCTTCCTGGAAATCCTGTTAAAGGACATACCCTGGCTGCTTGTCTCGGACCGAACGAGAATATAGCAAGCCTCATAATTTCCACTGCTGAGATATTAGCATAAATCTCCCACTAATGCACCTCTGTCTGTTAGTGGAAGAGTCACTGCAACCTAAGAAAATGCGTTAAATTGAGAAGGGACTAATGTTTTGCAACTGAGGCATGGCACTACGAAGGAGGCATTTGCTGGGAGTTTCCAGCCCAGCAAATACCACTTGGGAGGCGTTTAGAACTTTTTCTTGTTTGGCCCATGAAAAATGATTAGCTGCCTCACTATCAAAAATGATTTTTGAACTGCTTATGGAGCAATAATAAGAACTTTGTGCTGGGCGCAGTAGCTCATGCCTGTAATCGCAACACTCTGGGAGGCTAAGGAGGGAGGACCACTTCAAGCCAGGAGTTAGAGACCAGCTTGGGCAACATAGTGAAACCCTGTCTTTAGCAAAAATACAAGAAAATTAGCTGGGCAGATGGTATTTGCCTGTAGCCCCAGCTACTAGGGAGGCTGAGGTAGGAGAATCACTTGGGCCCAGGAGGTCGAGGCTGTATTGAGCCATGATCGTGCCACTGCACTCCAGCCTGAGTGGTAAAGCGAGGCCCTGTCTCAAAATAATAGTAATAATAATAAGAAGAACTTTACAACTGATCAGTTTCATTTTATATTTTTGCCTCTAACATCACAATAACCTCATGAGGGAGGCAAGATAATTAGTCCCATCTTAAAGACGTGGCAATTGAGACTTAAGAGGTTAAGTGACTCTGAGACTTAGAATGTCAAACTGGAAGGGCTCTCAGAATTATTCTGGGCAGCTGGAGCTCTCTTCTGTGGGTGCTGTCTCTTTTTCCGCCTCTCACTTCTTAAACCTTTGTTCCCCTTCTTTTTGAGAAGTGAAAGTTTTAGGCACTTCCACACTGCTTGGAGCATGGTGCTCAATACAGACATTTTTGGTCTTTGTTGAATGCATGTTAGGTGACTTTACACAGAATCCTATGTGGGACTGCAGTAACCAAGACAGACAGGAGCAGAGTTGCAAAGGCTGAAGGGGAAGAGAAGCCCAACACCCTGCTCACTCAGCTGCTCTTGGCTCCCACCTTGTCCTGTTGACCAGTCCAAGCACTGCACAGGGTACACCCCTAATAGAGTTCAAGATCTCATTTTACTGAGGCCTCCTTATTTGCTGAAAGCCAGTAAGTTTCTTTATGGCAGAGGTGGGTCTTAACACTAGGATCTTTATCTACCAGCCCAACACTTTGCTTCTAAGCATGTCTCTACTTGTACATGAGAATGGCTGACTGTGGCTTAGAGTTGGAAGAGAATTTAAGAGTTTTTTTAAATTGCCTCTGAACATTGGAATATCCTCTGTTCTATCTCTGAATGAGGTCAATGAACTTCTGCTTGAACTCTTGGATTATAGTGACAGGCTTATGTCCAAAGGACATTAAGGAAAAGTTCAACTGCTAAGAAGGATGTGCTTCCTGAGTGGGTGGATGTATGGGGAAAGATGCCCAGTGGATAGTGTCAACAGTCCTGTGGCCTTTATTCTCCTGCGATTCTTTTCCTCTCATCATAGGATAGGTTTTTATTATTTTACCTATGCTTCGTGTGTGTGTGTGTGTGTGTGTGTGTGTGTGTTTGAAGAGAAAAGATAGGTAGAAAGGAAGGAGTTTGTTTTCAGTTTTGAGTGATGGCATAATAAACTGAAATTCAGTTGTCCTTAAAGAATAAATGATTTTTAGTCAACTTACGTTTTAGTCTTGGGTCTGAGAAACCTCAGACAGATATAAGCAGTATTTCTTCATAGATAAAATGAGTATAGTAATATCTTTTTATGGGGTTTTGTGAAGATTGAACTAAATAATGTATATAAATTGCTTTGGCCAATGTCTAACACACAGCAAGTTTTCAGGCCAATAGAGGCTACTCTAATAATAAAAACAACATTAATACAATTATAGTCATGCTGACAGTTACTCATATATGTGTAATTGTATATACTACCTACATATATTAGATATATGTAGCATATATAATACCTAATATAGGCTTATATAGGTACACATACAAATATGTATGTATGCTTAATACTGAGGCCTTAGAAAACAGAAATCTAAGAACTGAAACCCTTTTACAAGCCTAGGTCTCTTTTATACACTGACATAAACCAGAATCTCCTTGAATTACATTACCACCCAATCAAGCAAATGTTCAAGTTCTTTGAGTCTTCAGATATGCTATACTTCACTGAGCAATCGGGACTTACAGAAGTAGACCGTGCTGCTCCGAATCCATTCAGTCTTCCAAAAATATTAAATCTGGGCCAACCATGGGCTATACAGCGGTGCACAACAGACAGACTGCTCCTGCCTTGGCCATGGAGTTACAGATTCAATTAAGTGCCGTGAAGGCAAAGAAAGATTCTATGAGTCAGAGAATAACAAAGGCCCCCTAAATTTAAATTGAGGTTTCAGTGGGGAAAGAGAACAAAGCTTTAGGCCTGAAGGGTGAAGCAAAGTTAGCCAGATGAAAGAACAGCAACAGCAAATGGACTCGGTCAGGAAAGAGCTGCTTATGCTGGGGACTAGCTGTGATAGCCAAGGCATTGCACAGGCTCAGATCTTCCTGGCCTGGAAAGTCATAGGAGCTTGGAATTTATCATGGTAACAGTGGCTCAATGTTGAGAGTATCAAGCGTGGAAGTGATAAGCTGCAGTTTGCATTCTAAAGAGACTTCTTCAGGACCATCTTCCCAGCAGTATTGCTCCTTTCCTCTCTGCAGTGGCTGAGTTTATTGCGTGAAACATGTCCACAGAAAAGGATCCAATTTTCTCACTCTTGAAAGGCAAAGTGGCCAATGAAGCTGCATATGTGGTCTTGAGAGGACATTTATATTTTAACAGAGGTTCAAGTTTTAAGCTAAAGGAATGAATCTCTAAGTGTGATATTTCTTGCATCAACAAACTCATGAGTTGAAGGGGTTTCTTTTGGAGAGGGATGTGGCCTAATAATGTGTGGCAACTCAGAGACAAGCAGACCAGGGATAAAGTCCAAGCCCTGCTTCCTACAAGTGTGACTTGTTTATACTCATTCTTCTTAACCCGCAGTTTCCTTATCTGCAAATTGGGAAGAGTCCCCACCTCATAGAGTTGTTGAACTGAGTAGAATAATGCGTGGGAATAAATACACCATTGTGAGACTGTTTATATTAAAGCCTACCGTGCAGGATGGGAAAAGGACCTCCCTTCCTTGAATTCTTCTTTTGAAAACATGATCACAAGATTCCAGGGTAATTTCAAATTGACTTTCTCATGATCTGTATCACATCATCTATGTTTAGACATTTTCACACTTTCATCTGAAAACATTTTGGGTGTTCTTCCTTTAAGAAACATATACTTACTTCCACACATATTTTTGCATGTTACAAACTGTGTCAACGTGCAAATTATTTCCTTGAAATAATTGGCAATTTGGTATCGGTGATGGGCAGGGGTGAGTCAACTGGAAGCTCAAGAAAGAGATTTCAGAAGGACTGCAGGGAAGTAGCACTGGGGAGGGAGTACTCTTCAGAATCACAGGGTTTAGAATCCTATGAGACACTGGCAGGATGAAATGAATGTCCAGGATACTCCAGTGCTCTGATTCCAGGCCCGAGATGGGCTGGAGGTCCTCATTTTGCCTTCAGAAAGGGGCCTGGATAGGAAGCAGGTGTCTAATGGTGCTAAGGAGTTTTTTTTAATTCCTATGGCATATGCCCTCAGAAAGCTTGCTTATCTCCCCAACCCCCGCCCCCACCTTCGAAAGAAAGGGGTGGGGGAGCTGAAAAACACTTGGCACAGGTGCAAGAAAGCTGAAAACGTCTGGCAGAGCTCACAGACGTCGTTTTCCACTCGGCACCAAATGTTTTACAGTCTTCGTGAGCCCATATAGATTCTGGCTTCTGCCCAGTCGTTTGTTTGAAACTGTAGGCTCTGAGAAAAGGCTCCACGCTGCAGCTGGCCTTTAAACTGTGTTTTATGGGGGAGAGTGTTCAGGGTACAATTGGAATTAGGAGAGCTTGCCTTTGACGTTGGACATAAAAGTAACAGATTGGAGCGGGGTGGAGCTCATGCTAAGGAATTGTTGGTCTGTTCGTTCCCCCCCCCCCGCCCGAAGACGAAGCTTTTGGAAATTTTACCTCAATCTCAATGATTTCACGGGCTAATTTATAGCGAGGCCCCCAAATGTGACTTTAGCCCAATTTGGCTCAATTTGACTCCAACATAAATCTAACAGTTCCAAGTAATGGAGATGGCAGAACCGTTCTTAGTGATGTAAATTTCTCACTAATTTAGGGCAATTGTGGCTTAGTTCCCACCTACATGCATGTTCATTATGAATGAACATTTAATAGTTAACTATTCGTCTTTCTCTTTCTTTGTAGCCCTTTCTGGTTCCTTATCATGCTTATGGCTCATAATTTCAAAGGACTAATGACTAATTAGATTTTTTTTGTAACCGTATATTAATGATGCAAAAGAAAAAGACTTCAACAAGAGAGTTAACGCTGAAATCTGAGCATTAAAAAGTCTTTCTTGCTCTGAAAATTTAGGGAAAAGTAGGCATTTGGGTCCTTCTCAGGTCTCTGGATTCAAATAATAACTATTCTTTGTTGAACACTCGCTACATGCCAGCTACAGGCCTAGGTGCTTCCCATGAACTGTCTCATTTTTTCTTCACTGTAACTGTGAAGTATGAAGATGAAATCTATGTTTCGGCAGAGGAAATTGAAGCTTAGAAAATTTAAGTGACTTTTCCAAAGAGATGATTATGAATGTGCATTATGGATTTACTTATTTGATCCTTTTCAGTTTTCAGGAACCATGAAGAACAAAATAGTTCACAGTTCCCAGAGTAAATATTACACCCACTTCTCTGTTCTCAGTGGTTCGTGTGGAATGACTTATCCTGGAATTTAGAGTTGAAGATAATCCTGCTGCTTCAAAGAGCAGAGTTTGAACACAGTCCTTTTTCTAAACAGAAGAATTGTTGAATATGCGACTGAACCTCTGACTTAACTAATTAGTTAATTTGGAGCAGAGTTTGAACATAGTCCTTTTTCTAAATAGAGGAATTACTGAATATGCAACTGATCCTCTGACTTAACTAATTAGTTAATTTTTTATTACTTGAGGAGCAGCTTTCTCTGAACATCAGCAAGTACAGTGTCCCCTGGGGTGTGCAAATTGTGATGGAAAAGTAGCTCCAGCTTGAAATTAGTTAGTCATCACATAGGTGGTATCATGTGAATGAAGACTCCCCCAAATCTGTGACTCTGTTCTATCCTTATGAACTAATTCAGTAAATAAATGAGCACTTTCTCAGTTCCCAAACTGAGAGCAGTTTAAAAAAATAATGAGAACACAGATATCTATTTAGAGAGATGGCGAGACAGAGGAGAGAGCAAGTTGCACACCACGAAACAAAGGGAAAGATAAGAAGAGAGAGTGTGTCACTACTTCCCCGTGGCAGAATCACAGTCTTCTTTTGGATGTCATGTTGAAAAGATTCCCAATTCGTAGTTCTGTGAGCTAAAGCAGATGGATGCTCCATGTTGGTACAAATTCCTATTTGAAGCAGTGTGGTTGCAAAGATGGGGTTTGGGTCATTTGATTTTTTCTGAAAAACAATCTTGTGTAACTGTTAAAAGAATTTATAATACCCAATGCAATGTATCATCCATGATGCTTCTTCAAAAATGTTAAATAAATGCTGAAACCAGTGATTCAAATATCTTTGCCCAGATTAATAGACAGGGTTACTTTGATTAACATATGTTTGGGAAATGCTGAATTTAACATAAATAGACAGGTTTGTTTTTCCCCTGCAGGACTTCTCAGAGCCTTTACTATTGCCCTATGATTCTCTAAGAAGGGATAATATTATACCACTTGATCTTAGAATGCTTTTTCCATAAAGTATCGGCTTGGTACTATTGTGCTGCCAAGCAACCTTAGGAAGACGCTGAAATGTTATCACTTAGGTAAAGAAGGGTTTAACTTTTTCACCCGATTTTGGGTCATTATGGCTAAGCCTCCACTTACATAGAAGTTTGTTACGAAAATTTTTAATAGTTAACACATCTCTTTAGTCCTCTTTGGTTTCTTATATGTTTGTTAGCACATAATTCCTAAAGATTGATAACTGATTAGATTGATTTTTGATAATCAGAAATTAAAGACATACACGAAGAGGTTAAAGCAGTAAGGTAAATCAGAACAGAAATTTGGAGTCTCGGTTCCCATTGAATAATTTCGTTGCCAGCCCTTGCTAAGCTAACCACATGAGGTTATGTCACCTTTCTGGGGAATCTTTGGGAAGAATGCTGAAACAGAAGGCGAGATAGCTCTCAGCACACCACATTTTACCTCTCAGGTTGTCAGGTGGAACTGATGGACTGTGTACTGTTCTTAGCATGGTGGACCAGGTTTGCAGTGACCTTTCCCTGTAAAACAGGACTATCTCCACCAAGGAGAAAGCCAGCATATGCAAAGTCCCTGCTGCAGTCCTTTCTGATTAGGTGTAAACTTAACTTATCCTATTGATGTCTAGGTCTCCATCAGTAGATTGCAGAGAAACTTGCTGTATTGTATCCCAAACAGAAGCCTTGCAACATATCCATATGTTTTTGGAAAATTACAAAATTAAGGTATTTTTGAAGTCTTGACCTTAGAGATTCTCTGAAGTTTTAAGCATCAAACCCCACAGAACACAGATCTACTCCCATCACCAAAGAAAGCCTTAACTGGATTTTGCCAGAAAAGGATAAACCATATTAAAATTTCCTCCATGGCATATATCTTATTCCATGGAAATAAGAAAAAGGCTCAGAATAACCCTTCCACTATGAAATGTGGTTGAAATGTCCACCAAAAGTTTCATATGGGTGCTCAGATGTAGCTGGGTGCTCCTTCTGTCTTTCCTTTGCTGTAATTAAGGGGGCATGTCATCTCTGGGGCACAGAACTCTCCCATGATTAAAGTTTCCTGCCCTCTTGTAGGCAGAGGATTGAAAGCCTGACATAGCATATTTGGATACTGTATAAGCTTTACAGGACAACAGAGAGCATGAATAACCCTTGGGTTGTCTTTGGCAATTGCTTTCTAGAAATTCCCTTTTCATGATGAGTAAAAGAATCAAAAACATCACCCCCAAGATTGGCAGATCCAGAAGTATCACCTAAAGTCGACTTCTACCTTCTAAACTCTTCCATGGGTCATTCAAAGAGGTTGTGCCAGTGAGGTGTGGTGGCACATGCCTGTAGATCCAGCTACCAGGAGGCTAAGGTGGGAGGATTGCTTGGGCCCAGGAGTTCAAGAGTAGCCAAAGCAGCGTAACAAGACCTTGTCTCTACAAAAATAAAAGAAAAAATTAGCTGGGCATGATGGTGTGTACCTGTAGTCCCAGCTACTTGAGAAGCTGAGGTGGGAGGATCACTTGAGTCTAGGAGATTGAGGCTGCAGTGAACCATGATTGTGCCTCTGCACTCCAGCCTGGGCAACAAAGTGAGACCTTGTCTCATAAACCGCACCCCCCCCCCCCAAAAAAAAAAAAAAAAAAAACCAACAGTTTATGCCATAGTCCTGACCCACTACTGCTAGGAGCTTCCAGTGTGACCTACAGAGATCTACTTATTCCATCTTCACCTCAACATCCTCACTTGAAACACAGAAAGAGATCCTTTCCTCATCACAATGCATGTCACACAAAGCTTTGCATACTCTAGGAACTGGAGGACTTATTAAGTTTTCTCTACTGCAGATGACTATATATGCATTCATTGTGTTTAAAAAAAAAAAAAAAATCCCAGTAATGTTCTTCTCATTTTCAATAATGGGATTTTTTTTTTTTTTTTTTGAGACAGATTATGCTCTGTTACCTGGACTCTAGTGCAGTGGCATGATCTTGGCTCACTGCAGCCTTGATCTCCTGGGCTTAAGGATCCTCCCAGCTCAGGCTGCCAAATAGTTGGGACTACAAGTGCACGCCACCATGCCTGGCTAATTTTAATTTTAATTTTTTGGTATTTTTTTTTTTTGTAGAAATGAGGTCTCAGTCTGTTGCCCAAGCTGATCTTAAACTACTGGGCTCAAGTGACCCTCCTGCCTCTGCCCCCCAAAGTTCTGGGATTACAGGCGTGAGCTACCACACTCAACCCCAGGAATTTTTATTTTGAAAGGTTACCTAATAGTTGAAAGGGATTTCATTGATGGCACCAAATTGAGGGGTGGTTAGTAGGAGAATGAGAAAAACTTTGGACCTTTCTTAGCTGAAAAAGGAGCCCCCAAGAAGCTTCCACAGTGTGATGGGAAACAAATATCACTAGCATGTAAAACAATCAGTGTTCATAAAGTGTCATTATAAAAGCAACTTCGCATTTGTCTCTTGCCATTCTTTTTTATTTGTCAGAGGGAGTCTTTTCCTAGCTCTTGGAAGTAAACTCAGGGAAGCCCCAGAACATGTCTGTTTACACTTCAGTTATAGACAGCTTTTAAGTCATAAACAGTCTCAATTCATAACATAGTTTGAGTATTAAGAATTGTAGTTCTGAATTTGATTCGGTCAATGTCTCCTCCTGTTGTAGCTGGGGACTACTGTGTGGACTGGCTGCTGGAAGAAAGGTCTGTCATGGGCCTTTCTTCCTCTCTAGCTACCATGTTTCCTTCTTGACAGGCACTGTAGCTCCTGACCCTGCCAAGGCCAAATGGGGAGTAGAGGGTTAGGAAGAGGATAAAGAGGATAGAAAGCTCCTAATTTGATTGGTATCTTTATAACATGGTGGCATATTCTCTGGATCTTGCATATGTTTAAGGCACCAATTTTATTAAGGGGTGCCTTTTGTGGTTCATCAGAGTACCCATCATGGAGAAGGGTCTCCAACGTGTATTCCTTTGACCTGGGAATACAAGCCCTATTTCTCCAGGGCTTGGTGTTGCACACATAATTTCCTTTTGCTGAAGTCTCATAGACACTTTTGGTGGCCTTACGAGACAGGGCATGAGACAGCTCTGGGACCAACTCTTTCTCAGGCCCCTCACCCATATGTAGTCCATTGGATCACACAATTCCCTGCCTGTGCTTGCTCTGCAGTGTGGTGCTTTCTTTTCTGGGCAAAAGCAACTCTCCCTCACTCTGCTGCCAAAGTAGCTCAACCCTCTGATTTCCTGGGTGGGAGTCAATGTGGTTTACCTTGTCTCCCCATAAAAAGAGGCCATGTAGCAAGCTCTCTGAGTGTTCACTTGGATATCCCTCTCACCACATTAAGGAGAAGGGCAACCACCCCACCTTTCCCCTGGGGAGGCATCACAGAGAAGGATCTCTAAGGAAATCAACACCATAAACTCATCTCTATCTGTCTGCCACTGTCCTGGGTTGGCCAACCTTGCCTTCAACCATGGCCATCTTACAGCTCTCTTTATTGTCTTTATAGTAAAGTGATGAAGAGCATGGGTTCTGAAGTCAGACAAACTCCAAAGTTCAAATATCTACTATGCCATTGTGTTGTCTTGGTGTTAGAAAACTATTTCAAGTCTCCAAGACTCACTTTTCCTCATCAGTAAAATGGGGGTCATAATACCTTTCTCAGAGATTGTTGAGGTAGTTCAGTGAGATAATGCATTAATGGCTATTCATACAGCACTGACACATAAGTGTTTATTGAAATTACCTACTACAGTAGGTATTTTCCTAATTTTGGGAGAAAAATGTACAGTATCTAAGAGAAGAAAAAATAAAGAGATGTGGGAATTAGAAGTACTCATTTCCTGGAGGAGTGAACAGGAACAATGAAAGGGATGTTATATGGAATAAGTCTCAAAAAATTGATATGATGTGGGATAATGCAGAAATAAAGAATAGACATCTCTCATATGTTATGGAAACAAATGAACTAGGTAGTGATAACAATAGTTATAACTGAAATTTAGTGAGTTTGCCATATGTACTAAGCCTACACTAAAGACTTGGCTGAATTATCTCTTTTACTCCTCACAATGACCCAGTAGGGTAGGTATTATTAACCACACTTTATCATCTAGGAACCTGAGGCTCAGAGAGGTTTAGTTACCAACTCAATGCATTTAACTGGTAAATGGTGTCGATGACTAGAACCAATGTTTGTCCGTAGTCTGCAACCTTTTCTTCTACTATTACAAAGCTAACATGACAACTTTTCATGAAATATACTTAAATTATAATGGGGCATTCTAGAGCAGGAATCTCCTAATGGTCCAAACAACCCAAAAATCAGAAGAGAGGGTGCTTGAGACCATGAACCTTTAGAATGTTTCTCCAATTTTGAGTGCCTAAATAATATACCATCCCCCAGCACAAAGAAGTATAATCCTTCTAAGATGGTTTTAAACTCAAGGATGACCTCTATTCTCTTACTTTCTTTACCCCCAGGAGGAATCTTGAATTACTAATAATTGCTGTGTTCACAAAGGATAAAGCCAGGAGAATTGACAGGGATTTTTTCGCATAGATGGTATTAGTTATAAAATTTGTGCTAGTTCTAGAGTTTCATAGGGCATCCTGGTAGCTCTCTCCCTCACGCAGAAAGCCCCAGTGAGGGCAGAGAGAAGTACATTTCAGGCATGACCAATAATATACACACTAAGTTCTAAGCCATGCAAATGTGCTGAAAGTTCATCAGTTGAGTGTTCACTGATTATTCCTACAGGACCAATCCAGCTATTGAGAAGTCAGTTTCCATTATTTTCTCCATGAAGCAGAACTTGCCAGGGCCCTGGAATACAATATAGAGTATAGTCAGATGGATTTTGCACTTCGTCCAGCCTAGCAAAGTCACTCCTTGGCTATTATTTTTCACTCTATTGTAAATAGCAAGAGGCAGATGAAAAGGTAAAAAATATGTTGCTTGGAAGATACTTATTCTCGCCTACCTAGGGTAATCAAGAATAGACATCAGCTCCAGATTTGGTAAGTAATAACTCACATTTGACTTTAATACACCATGATAAACTTTGAGGAATATATCTTTTAAAACATAAAATGCTTTACCTCTGATTTAAAGTTTGGGGGATTGGTCTTGCACCGTAGGCAGGTTAGATTTAGCATCTCTGGAAATTCCAGAGCAATTTTAAACTACTCTTTTTGATCACTTGCTGCAGCTCCAGCTTTCAAAGAGAATGAGATGTTTTGGGAATGAATTGTGATGGACTTATATGAAAATTTATATGACCAAGAATTGGATTTGTTCCCCTGGAATATTATAGATTATGTTTTATGTTGGAATTACATCAGTGTGCAGAGCAGCAGAAGGCTGGCTTAATGTAGCTAAAAATGTACCTTGACTTTCCACTTGGAATAGAACTCCCCCCTCCCCAACCCGTTTCTTCCCTAATGAAAATAATGGCTTCATGACTCATATATGTGATAGACAGTAGGGAATATTTGAGTTTTAAAATAAGAAGAGTTTGAGAAAGGACTAATGGTCCTTTTCTAATTTCTTTCCCATCCATCTCTTCCCTCCTGTTTCCCTGTCACCATCCTATTTCAAGCCTTCATCACCCCTTGCCTTATTGCAATTGCACCTTTCTCAGTCTCTACTCTCCTGGCTTTAATCTGTCCTGCATGCTGCCGCCTGGTCAATCTTCCTCCTCCACCACTTTAGTCATGTAATTCCTGCTATTCTTCAGTGGTTTTTCATTTGCTCCTTAATAAATTGCGAGCTCACTTCACAATCACCATCTTAGTCAGGTCTTACCTGAAGTTGGGCAGTAGCCTCCTACCTGGCCATCTAATTGGTCTCACTATTGCTTTGATTTGACCTAATGTTTTCCAAAAATATTATTCAAGTACCTTTTGTTACATGCAGGATGATTTTGGTGCCACACAGATACTTTTATGCACAGAATTACTTATAAATCATTGCTAATATAATATTATAAAAGTGTAACTAGGAATTTATGTATATTGTTGCTTAGAATGAAAGGTGTCAACAAAGTGAGCTAATAAATCACTTCATGGGGTGTGTACAGTCCAGGCTTTTCTACAGCCCTTAGAATACCACCTTCACCTCACCTCTCAGGGTGCAGTTTTACAAACTCACTTTATGTGCCAGGTGATTTACTGTCATGCCCACATTGGCAAGGAGAGGATCACAACAATGGCAGAGTGGCGACAACGGGACCATCCTGGCCTCTTGCCTTCATCCCTGATTACAGGGACCTGACCCTAGTATTGCAAACTACACAGCAGTGATTGGACCCATTAAAGGAGCTTTCTGAAGTCTCAACTTCAAATGATGAGTAGCTTAGCTACTGAGAGAATCTTCTTCAATATTCTTATTTTATTTTTTAAATTTTACGGGAACTCAATATTAAATGAGGAACCATAGGCAGAAAGTGCTGAAAGAGGAAACAAAGAGGATGTTGGGGAGTGCTGAATTTAATGAAAGCTCTGTATCCACAAAATAAGTTGTGGCTTTGTAAATTCACTCTAAGTACCTTTGAGGAACAATAAACCGTAAAAGAGGTTGCTGTGACCTTGGATTCTGTATAGCTTTTGAGATAAAAGGTCTAAGTATCAGAATGCATTTTTTGAGCATAGTGTTGTTGACTGATTAAAAACAATCCATGCTCCTAGAACCCTCTGGTGGAATGCTGATGAGGGGCTGGCCTGGGTGCATTGTGCATGATTGACTCTCTTAGAGCAAAGATCAAAGTTGCTTTTCTAAAATGGAACACTAAAAGGTAAGTCTTTGTAACCATAGATAAATGAAGCAAAACTACTGACATAAGGATTACATTGCAATACATTGACTTTGCGTTTATTACTTATTGGGTACGTATCTTAAAAGCATTTTGAAGATGTTCCAAATTCTAATCATTGTACAGGATAACAACTCTTAAAACATTTTCCATCAGTGAATGCTTTTCTTTGAATATAGCCATTGTATTTTTCTGAATGCTTTAAAAGGGACTACTTGAACTTTATCTTGGTTTCATAATTTTTCACACGTATAACTTTTTAGGTTTAGTGATTAAAAGCATGGGTTTTGGAATGAACAGACTTGGGCTCAAACCTTGTGATAATTGCTTATTTGCTGTGTAACCTGGGACAATTTACTTAACCTCTTTAAGACTCTTTCCCTAAAAAAAAGAAATGGAAATAATAATAAAATCTATTTTGTAGGGCTGTTTAGAGAATGTGATAATATACAAAAATACTTAAATATTTTCTATATAATATTTTTTATCATCTGTAAAATAAATTAATAAAAATAAAAGCTATGTAGAGAAGACATCCATCTTTCTGGTCCACCCCTAACTATATACTAAGAGTGTAAGGTGAAATTTGGATTTTAGTTGATGGTATTGCAATCCATGACCAAAACTTGTCTCCATCTCGCCCTCCCACTTACCCCCTTTCCCCCAAAGTGCCCTAATAGCAAAATATGGAAAGGAAAATATCTAGAGAGGAGAAAATACTCCTTTATAGCTCTTCTAGCACCTCTAATACAGGTCTTTCTGGCCAAGGATTGAATCAGAAAATGTGTTTTAGATCTGCAGACTTAAGTGGTTCTGCTTCCCACCCTTTGAATCAAGATAATCCTTTGACTGAGGATCCTCCTCAGCTGCCAATCAAGATGTGAAGCAGAGGAGATTTGGCCAGGGTAGACCAAGGCCATGGACCCTGTGTAAGCTGCGGACAGGAAGGAAAATGCCATGGAGGTGATCTTTAAGCCAAACTCCCCAAACCTGTCTTAAATTACACCACATTGTAAAATGTGGCCCAACAAATGTCCTGGTCTTCCACCAAAGAGATAAACAACCCCTACTCTCTTGGAGGCTGGGAGAAAGCTGAAGGTTCATGACTTCTGTTGACCCCTTCTCAAAATGTGGAGTCTTTAGAACTAGGGTTACCAGATTTAACAATTAGAAATAAGGAGCACCCAGCTACGTTTGCATCTCAGATAAATAAGGAATCATATTTGTAGTATAAGTAGGTCGCATGTAATGTTTGGGACATGCTTGTTTGTTGTTTTTCTGAAATTCAAAGCTGACTCAGCATCCTGTACTTTGTCTGGCAACTCTATTTTCAACAGTTTCTAAAGGTGAATTGGTGATGGATAATTGAGACTGACAGAATGCTTCAGTGAAATGCTGTTGACATTTAGATATTTGTTAGTGGGAGTCAGGGGTGGTGGCAGTCCTGTGCCTTACGGATGTTTAGCAACATTTCTGGCTTCTACCCACAAGATTCTAGTAGCAGACTCCTGCCCTCCATTGTGACATCAATTATCTCTCCAGGCTTTGCCAAATTGGGAGGGAGGGAATTGAGAACCACTGCTTTAGATGCAGTGGAAAAAGCAGAGCTGTGAAGCATATCAAGATGGTAGATCAGAAGGTGGCAAATTTATCCAAATAATGGAGCTGCTCCGGCCCCCACCTGCATTTCTTGCCCTCTCCCTACATTCTGGGTTCCTTCCCTGTAATATTTGGAGCTGTTCGGACTTCTGTTGGAGAAGCCCCACAATATAATTTTAGTCCCATATTAATTAATTAATTATTTTGAGGACAAGGTTTTGCTCTGTCACCCAGGCTGGAATGCAGTGGCGTAATCATGGCTCTCTGTATCCTCGAATTCCTGGGCTCATGCCATCCTTCCACCTCAGCCTCCTGAATAGCTAAGACTACAGGAACGTGCAACTATGCCAGTGAATTTTTTAATTTTTATTTTTTGTAGAGACGGGGTCTCACTGTGTTACCCAGGCTGGTCTCAAAGTCCTGGCCTTAAGTGATCCTCCCACCCTGGCCTCCTGAAGTGCTAGGAGCCACCACGTCCAGCCCCATGTTGATTATCACTAGAAATTTGTTGGACTCTATTCACTTTGCCTTTCTGCACAGCTCACCTGAAGATACATGTGGCAACTGTTTAGGTTTTACCCAGATCTTCTTCAAAGAACACCCAATAAACTCTTAAATCAAATATTTATATTTTATCAGAGTCTATAATTTGTGTGGACTGAGGGAGCTTAGTATTTGATGGGCAAAATTCTTAGTCAAACAATCTTAAGTGTACATATTAATATTTTTCTCCATTTTGTTGAGAGAGAGAAACTTAGAGGCACTGGGTCATGAATTCTGCCTATCAAATATTTCCATCTCTACATTTATCCTTGAAAAAATGCTAATACACCCTTCCACAGTGTTTCCTATTTGTAAAGTTTCTCTGCCTGGATGTTTTCTTACTCCTTTGGAAAAAAACTGAAGCAGCTTTTGCTCTATTACCTTTGATTGTCCAGCATTGATAATTAATTTTGTAGGCCTATCAGCTTATGTCGTGGGAAAATTTCATTAGCAAGTTAAATGTAACTTCATATCTTCATTGCTTTCCATATTTTGTCGACTTTTACAGACGCGATGGTTTTATAAAAAATCCCTTGAGCAGAGCAAAGACAATGTAGGTATGTGGTTATAATGCTGTAGGAAAAATGCTGTTCTTCATTCTATATAAAGATTGTATGTTCTTAAATCTCTTTTATTCTAGCGTCCTTCCTTAAATCAGAATACTCTGTTCCCTGAGAAGTCCCATCTTAAAGAACAACATTATCTTTATTTGTAATCACAGGCCTTCATCATTGCAGAAAATATCTGAGCCTTCTCAGATTCTGATATTTGTATTTAATCAATAACCACATCCCTTTTTGATCTGCCTTACTTCTGCAATTGTATTTTCCCAGTTGCGTATGTTTCATTGTGTAAGAATTCAATTGAAAGAGCCATTCATGTTTGCAAAAAGGATGATGTTTTATTATTGGTTATAAAGAAAAGAAATTTCACACTTTGTATAACCGACCCTTTCTGTTGTAGCACGGTGAATTCTGAAAGTGAGGAACAAAGTTAACAAACCATGGAAAGCAAGGCCACAGAAAGATCTTGTAGTGTTCTGACCACATTATCACATAAGAACTGGTGATTTTTATGTCTCTAATTGACAAGCATTCAATTCACATTTGAAATGCACAATCTTTTCATAATTTGAGGGTATGTAGAGTAGAAAGAATAAGGGAATGATAATTGAAATATTTAACACCAATATGGCATGGCCTCACCAATGATACCAGGTACCATATTATAAGAATAGGGTTCCAGAGACCCCTAGGTATTCCTCCTTTAGTGACTAGACCACGGGTAGAGGGGTAGGTGCTCAGAGAGGAGCCAGGAGGGATGGGACATAAGGAAGCACTAGGAGGTACAAGGGAACAACTGTTGATGAGTCGGTCTGCTAGTGTTTTAGTATTTTAATAACTTAACACCTGTGCCACTGTGTACCAGCTGGACTAAGAATTGAGTAGTGCAGGTAGTCAGAAAATTAGAACCCATGTTAGAGTTCCTGGCACTGCCAATAATTCACTGTGTGGTCTTGAATAAGTCAGTTCATGGGGCCTCTGTTTTCCCCTATGAAATATAAGAAGGTTGCATAAGAACAACCTTATGTTCCCTTCCTGTTCTAGGAATCTATTTTTTTTTTCTTCTAATGATCTACAAGTTCTATGCATTGAGTATAGAGCTGTTTCTTCAAGCTTCTGAAAAGCAGAAATACTGTTTCATAGAAGGTGTGGGGCACTTTCATGCTCTGTGGTTTGTGAATAACATGATCATCAAACAGGAATGAAGCCAGCATTAACCATGGATGCACTGCACTGCCAGGAGCAAGTTGAGAGTGGTTAAATGCCTTTTTAGAGGCAGTTTACAAATATTTTTAAAAGATGAATAGTTTTCAATGTTTGGGAGAATTTACTTCAAATTGGAAAAATGTGCTAATTTGCTGCAGAAATAAAGCAAATGGTGATTTTTCCTGAAATTTCCTAAGTCAGGAAAAAACAGGTATTTTGGAGTTTTCTTTTGTTATTGCTGTTGCCTTAAATCACAGACAAAAAATTCCCTCAACTCTCCATTTCACTTTTGTGTTCTTTGTTTGGTTACTCATGCATGATGCTTTTTTATATTCAATGAAAATATTAAGATATATCCATTGAAATTTAGCACAAAGTAATGAGCAATGTATTTGCCCAAGGACTATGGAATTGTTTATACAGAAAGTAAAGAAGATTCCAAACTAACTTTAACTTAGATGTGTTTTCACCACAAACTGTTTAAACTTATTTGAGACGAACATCACTTTCCAGTCTATATCACATCTTTTTCTTAAAAAAAAATAAGTAAAAGAAGTACTTGACATAATTATTGATCACTTTAATTATCAGACAAGGAAAAACATATGGTTTCTGATGCACATGCCATATTAAGAAGCTTGGTGCTGAATAAGTACCCTCAATGTGTATTTCTTTCTGGTATCTATACAAATGATAGTTTTGTAAAATGAACTGAATCTGTTTTAATATCCTGTTGCTTATTGGACCTGACAAATAAAAATGAAGAAAGTGAAGAATTGATTGGGATCTTTTTTTTTTGAAACTTGCACATAATTCTCATTTATGCTTGTTAGAATAACTAACAGCCTTTCTGTAACAAATTAAGAATATGAATAACCTGTTATGACATAGTCATAGACATACAATAATATGGTCTAGAATTATAGTACTCTCTTGAAGTACACCATATTCAAAATTCACTGGAGATGTTTTAGAGACATCTGTTGTAATTACATGAACATGGTTTCTAATTCATTTAATTCCCTTTCCTACCTAAACTGTACATATAAGTGAATTTTAAGAGACTGTATAAATAAATTTTTAATTACAAAATGATGTTATACAATACATTATTAATAATAACCAACAATACATAATGTTTATGCATGAGTCCATTAGAAAGACGAGCTAATATATGTCAATTCTAAAAGAATGCACTAATTTGTCCTGAATTTGTGAATGAGGTTGAATCCGTGATGCAAGCTGATGAGTACAATAACGCAGTGGCTTAACATGCTATTTTATAGTCAAGAAACATCTTGTACCTACGGCATTTAAGAGGTATTTAAGATTTGTTCATCACATGTGATCAAGAATCTTATTTTTCAGTCAGCCATGCGGTTGTGAAATTTGGAATAAGACCACTGAGTTGACAATACTAGCTTTCCTAGACAGGTGCAGAATAAAATGGCCTATAGCATCCAAGAAATGTGTACAGTCCTTACATCTCAGCACATGGAAATCAGTCTTGTTGTAATGGAATTTCCCACTGTGGCCAAAAGGACTGCCGGAATGTGGTTACTTCCCTGTACTAGCGGTAACAGATTTCTGAAATCTCCATGGCCAGTTCCAGACACTCGCTGGTCTCGTGGCAAGATTCAAAAAGGCTGCAGTCCATGTCACAATTGCAGTTGCAATCATTCCGAGAGTGATTTTCATCCGAGGTGTGGTGATACCGGTGAGAGGGGCAGCACACTTTGATACACACTGTTTCGCACGTGCCGGGGAGCATCAGGAGACAGTCCCAAAACTGGCAAAACAGACAGGCGAGGATAAGGGAGGCACACTCCTCTGTTTAAAGAAGAAGACCAATTAATAGTGGCACATCTGGGGGTGTCTATGAAGGGCGGGCATGTGTGCTGGGATACCTGATAACTTGATAGCCAACTCTTAATTATTTATCCACATTAGAGGTAATGTACACCGTTCTTCTCTCAAGCTCCCCCACCCCCATGCCAGTGCTGACTCTACTTAAGTAATTGCTTTATTAACTTCCTGAACATTTCCTATTGATTCGACATAATCTGGTTATTTAAAGTGCTGTCACTTTTCTAAACTCCTTTATTTACTTTGCCTGCAAGGCTCTGGGAAGCCACACAATTAGCTACCTCTTTGGAAACCTTGCAACTGTCTGAAAAATTGCAGGGACTCCCCAAATACTTGGGGCTTAAGAAGCAATTAGGACTGGGGACAAGGAGAGACTGTACAAATGCCCTGTTTCTTATCATCAGGCTTTGTTATTTTTCAACATGGATTCCCATAAATCTGCCACACCCATATTCCAGTGCAAGCAAAAAGCACATTTCAAAACTTAATATAAATGCTTTTTAAAATAATCACAGCTTTTGGGTTGTGTTTTATTTTTAATCTCTGTTTCCGTTTCCCTCCAGTTATGTAAAGCCTTGATTTTATATTCAAGTTGTTTAAGTGTAATACGTCATGATATGCCTAAAAGGTTTTAAATCTTATCAATCCTCTTTAAGAAAATTGGTTTAAAAATTTACTACGCAGACTTGTAAAAATCTGGAAAGTATCTCTAAGGCATTGAAGGCAATTGGTAATTCTAGCCAAACAGCTGTGATGGGTTATAGATTATTATGTTTTTTGTTTCCATAAAGGGAATTAGTTAGAAGATGTAGCAGTTCTCTTGTTAAAACTATAACTTTTCTTTCTTTTAAGTTAAAAAAGTCTAAAAAATGTGTGAGTGTTTTGTAAAAGGGTAGGTAAGTGTTCATGTGATATATTATCTAATTAATTAAAATCAGTAATCTGAAGATTATTGATAATTGAAAGTAACATTCTAGCATGAATTGGAGAAAAATTTCTCCTCTAGATAGGCTTATTAATTGATTTAAGTTTGACTTTCATAAGGATCTATATTTGTCCCAATAAGAATGCTAATAACTTTGGTTTCCAGACTTTAGTCAATGGGGAGTGTATAAGCATAAGGAAGAGATTTTGCCTATAGTATCAGTACTCTTATCGCCCTATTCATTTACTTTTCATTTTCCAGAAAACTCTTTTCTTTCATTATTCGTATAATTATTAGTCTGTAAGTGAAAGAAAAATATGGAAACATCTTATGAAAAGGAACAAATATTTTAAAGAAAGCCACTTTGGTTTCTTGTAAAAACACTATATAAAGTTATAAGGTGAGTCTTGAATACAGGTAAACAAAAATCTTTCTTCTTTCCTCTTTTTCTCTCCATCCCTCTTTCTCTTACCTTCCCTTCCTTTCTTCCCAGAAAGATGGTGGTAAAGAACCACATCATGACTGTTATGACTACTTTAATTGTCATATATTGTTGCAGGTGCTGTGGCCATTACTCAGTATTTATAGTTTAGGCAGCAGATTCCACAATACCTCTACAGTGTACATACTCATCTCTTTGCCAAATATGCTGCATTTTTCTTCACCTAGAGCCAGCTTTTAGCATGTGACCAACTCTCCCATATCTCATAAGTCACCACAAGCCGCCCACAAAAATGCAAGAGTAAGTTAGTAATAGTACATAGACAGTTTCAACTAAGCTTTTCTGAAAAGGAAAAGATGGTCAAAGATGAGGGACATACAACCTCACCGAGTTTCACCAATATGAAGACAGCTGCTATAGCAGCCACTGGAAAAGAAGAGGCTGTCAGCAGATCATATTCCAAGTGAATACTCTGTGATCCCTCAGGCTGAATGCTCAAGAAACTTACTCAAGCTTATGATCATATAAAAATGAGTCCACTGGATCCTGTCCTTTATACATGCAAGGTTTAAAGTTTGCTTTGGAGCTAAGTAGGGTGGGAATGCAGGTGACCTTAAGGATAGGAGCTGGTGTTTCCTATCAGAGTGTGAAGGACCTGTTTGTAAAGTGGTCTTGTAATTTCCTGAGAGTGTACAACCTTTTGGTTCAATTGCTCTTGCCAATGTCTCCTCAAGTTGGCAGACTCTGGAGGTCTCGTCTTCTGATGTATACTGTAGATTTTATTTACAAAAGAAAAAAAAACCTTTGGCTTAATCCTTTGGCCAAATTGGCACTTGTTTCCTTCTACCCACCTATTTTGCACTTGAGAATAGAGCCCATTTTTTTTTTTTTTTTTTTTTTTCTGTTTCTAAGTCAGTCCTTTTTATTTGGTTTTAAAAGGCAGAGTCTCTTGCCCAAAAACAACATGGTAACATTAATGAATTGAAAACAGATTTTTCCGAACTTTCAAGTGTGTTCCACACTTTTCCTAAAAGGCATGTTAAATAGTTCTACATGAGCAGGTAAAACTGTTTTGCATATGGCCAATTTTTGTTTGCACAAGCAGTTCAGGGGAAAATTTGCAACTGTTTGAAAAGAGTGTTGGATTTCCTCTTGTCCTGAATGAGTATATTTTTCTTTGCCTGCACTATTTCCTGGGGATTTAATGTTTAATAAATGTGATATTCAAAGTCATATCCTGTGATTTGCACCCCTTCTCAGCCCATCCAAAAATGTGTACCATATAGGCTATTGCCTGCCACACATCCCTTCTGCAACGTCTTCAAAACGTCTCACTTACCAAGGCCAAACTGCATTTTGGATCTCTCACTCCCCGGTCCTACGAATCTGTTCCTCCTCCTATTTTCTTTTATGGATGGCTCCTGAACACCCAGATGAATTCGGCAGAAACCTGGTAGTCATTCTTTGTCATTTTGCTTTTCCTCATCATACCTTTCCCATGCAATTCATTGCTGAGTGCTGCTGATTCCACCTCAAATTCGTATTCAAAATCCACAAGCTGCTCACCACCTGCAGGGCCACCATCTTAGCTCTGGCCGCCATCAGCCACCAGCAGGTCAACAGCAATAGCCTCCTGGCAAGGACACTCTGCTTCCACACCAGCCCACTTCAAATTCATCAGCTCCTTCGATAGTTTTAATTCTGAATGTAAACAACTCACTCTCCCCTTAGAGAAAAGTGCCAAATCCTTGCCTTAGCCTACAAGCCCTTGCATGATTGGATTCCTGCCTGTTTCTCTGACTTCTTGACCTACTCTACTTACTTCATACTCACAGCACTCCAGCCACACTGACTAAATTGCAGTATTTGGAATGCACCTGGCTCAGGGTCTTTGCACAAGCCCTGTTTTTGCCTGCATTGCACACCCTCCTGTTCCCCAACTTCACCCAACTCCTATTCAAACCTTTAAGTTTTTAGCTTCAAACACCTTCCCTCTAAATCACATCCTTGCTGAAACTCTCACAGCAATCTGTTTTATTTTTTCTTCATAGCACTGACCATAGGATGGCATGAAATTAGTTTGTTACCTCCTCCTACTAGAATCTACGTTGCAAGAGGCAAAAAACCATATCTCTCTCTGGTTGACTGACTAAATCAATGAATGATTCTAACAAGTAAATATTGTAGTCCTCATTTTTTAGATGCAAGGACTAAGGTTCAGAGATTGTTTCTGACTGTACTAAATCCTCCCAACTGTAAGATTGTAGAGCAGAGATTCAAATCTAAGTCTTTCTGGATCCAAAGCCTTTGGTCTCTATCCCACTGTTATATGTGTCAACTATTTTGCCAAAAGCCAGTCTATAGCCCTCTATACTTTTTTGGGGGGTGTTTATTTCTCTTCTCCTTCTTTATTTAGAACCTTTGTTTTGTAACTTTTTAAAAACTTATTTAAATTCTTTTTTTTAAAACATTTATTAAGTTCAGGGGTCATGTGCTGGTTTGCTATATAGGTAACCTTGTGTCATGGAGGTTTATTAGACAGGTTATTTCATCACCCAGGTATTAAGTCTAGTACCCAATAGTTATTTTTGCTGATCCTCTCCCTCCTCTCACCCTCCACCCTCCAATAAGCCCCAGTGTGTGTCGTTCCCCTCTCTGTGTTTATGTGTTCTCATCATTTAGCTCCCACTTATAGGTGAGAACATGTGGTATTTGGTTTTCTGTTTCTGTGCTAGTTTGCTAAGGATAATGGCATCCAGCTCCATCCATGTTCCTGCAAAGGATGTGATCTTGTTTTTGTTTACAGCTGTGTAGTTCTCTATGGTGTATATGTAGCACATTTTCTTTAACTAGTCTATCATTGATGGACATTTAGTTTGATTCCATGTCTTCACTATTACAAATTTTGTGCAGGCCTCCACATACAGCTTACGCAGGTCTCCAAATAACCCTGAGTTGAGTACTATTATGATCCCTGTTTATGGATGAGGAAACTGAGATAAAGAGTGTTTAAAGGCATGCCCCAGGAAACACAGGCTATTGTGGCACTGTAATTTGAATCCAGACTGACTCCTCCATAGTTTTTAACTAGGAAGCCAACCTGTCTTCCATAATATGCTCCCAGTTTCCTTCTGACACACTTGAGCATGGCACAGGCCACTGCCGGCTTCTTGATGGCCTGCTTCCCTCTCCATTCCCTCCTCTTGCCCTCCTCTGTGCTGGATTCCCAAGACTGGCAAAGAACATTTTCCAGTTGCCCTTAGTGGTTTCTGTCTAGATTCAGCCAATAGAAGGCAGTAAGTGGAACCTGCAAGATGGGAGGAAGAGAAAATTCAGGGTACTTCTCTTGCTCTTTGCTTTGGGTGGTGTCTTAGGCAGTGGTTTTATCTTCTCTCTGCTTTCATCTCTCTCTGAATGTATATCTTCCCTCTGTGGCTCTGGCTAATGGCAGTGACTGTGGTCTAATAGTAGTTAGTGACTAGTGGTCTATCTGATAGTGGTTAGTGACTAGTGGTCTAACAGTGGTTAGTGATTAGTGGTCTATCTGACAGTGATTGGTGACTGACTAGTAGTTTATCTGGTAATGGTTAGTGACTAGTAGTGTACTTGATAACAGTTAGTGACTAGTGGTCTATCTGCTAACGGTTAGTGACTAGTGGCCTATTTGATAGTGGTTAGTGACTAGTGGTCTTTCCAATAACGGTTAGTAACTAGTGCTCTATCTGATAGTGGTTATGACTCGTAGTCTATCTGATAACGGTTAGTAACTAGTGCTCTATCTGATAGTGGTTAGTGACTAGTAGTCTGTCTGACAACAATTAGTACTAGTGGTCTCCAAGTTCATACCAGTGCACTAGGAGTCCGGTGGGACGAAAGGAAGAGGTGGGAGAGGCTTCTTGTTGTTGCTAATGTCTGGATGGCTTACTGTTCACTGTATTTGACTTTTCTGCTCTTTGTCACAAGTTCTTTGCATATTAAATCTCCTCTATAGAACACCTGGCATCCTGGCAGAGGCTCTAATCACTGCTATTGAAGTGCCTACCTGGCTTTGCTTCCTTAAACCTGAATTAAAGAAGGTTTAAGATGGATCAGAGACCTGCAGGCTGCACAGTCAACAGTGGTGTTTCGCTGGGAGCAAAAAGCCATGACAAAAACCCCCTTGGGGTTCATTTCCTTTCTACACCCCGGGGCACCTTTAGGACATGGAGGCCATGATGTGCAGAGTGATACCCTAATGACACTGAAGAATTAACACAGCTTCCAGAGGTGTTAAATATACAACTGGGGACTGGCTAATTAGGAGGGAGAATCTCTCTCACTAGAAAGCATCATCTTTAATTAGACTGGAAAAGATGGCAATGCAATGAGGTTCCACAAGTGTATTTGAGGGGCGCCTTATGGCTGCGGTCCTGCACTCCCTGATTCTGCCCTCCCAACTTTGGATCTTGCCATCATGGTGCCCATGGTTAGGAGGTGGGAGGGATAAGAGCAACCACAGTAGTTCCAGTAGTTCCTGAAGCATTTCTGAGCTGCTGAAGCACACCTCCTGCTACCCCAGGACTCCTTATCCTAAGCGGCAAGAATCGTTCTCCCGGAAGTGACCCCAGACAAATCACAATCCTTCCTCTTCCTCCTCAAAGCAAAGAAAAAGAAAAGAGCCAACATTATACCAGCCGAAAGCCAGTATTTTAATACACTAATATGCTATCACAGAGAATTCAGCATCATAATGAGATTCATGACACAATGAATCCACTGATTACTAAAAGTTTCCAAAAGTATAAAAATCGGTTCCCACTCCCCCACATTGAGTTCTTTAAAAAAATGTCTGTAATGTAGAATGGGAATAAATAAAGAGTGATTGAATGCCTTTCTCTAGCTGGGGTATCATCCCTGATGTTATCAATTTTAATAGCTACTTAAATATGTCAAGATCTATTTAAGTTCAGACAAGCACAACTAACACTCAAGTCAGTTCTTTAGAACTAGAATGACTAGATTTCGGTGATACTAAGTAAATTTGTGCTTATGTTTTTTTCTGAGCAAATGAACTGAAATAATTATAAAATTGAAACATTTTATAAGGTGACACTAGTGCATTTAATTGTATGAAATTTACAGTGTAGAAAATGCAATCATTTTATTCAGTAGTCCATGGTGTAATTAAGACTATTCTTTTGAGGTATCTTGTATTTATGATTTTCCTCTTCCACCTGGATGAGATGCCTCAAATTCAAAATTATACATCAATTAGGTATATTCTCAGGATTATTTTTAAGGGGACTGTTTTCTAATATCATGTATATTTCTGGTTTTCTTATCCACAGAGAAGCTTTCACAATCAGAAGATTGCAGAAACAGAAGTGGGGACACGGATAGTCCTCTGGACACTTTCCATTTTATTCAGGAAAGGGACCACACATGATGAACCACAATTTAGTAATAAAGTAATGTTTCAGCACACAGTGTGTGATGTGCAGTAAAGATCCTTTTAAATTCCCATCAGAGCACACACCATGAACTGTGCTAATGGATGTAACACATTTTACAAAATCTGCATGTGTGAGGCTTTTCCATCCTGTTTTAAGTGGGGCAATGTATATAAATAATAGATATTAGCAATTAAGCATCTATTCCTATGCACTCATTTATACATTCGAAAATAAATTAGCCACAAACTACATGAAAGTGGATGCAATATTCTCTTTTCCCTTCTGTTTTCCCTGCTGTTCCTGAAAGATATTTCTGTATTTATCTCGGTACGAACAATGACCCCAGCTCTCAATT
The DNA here is from genome assembly GCF_007565055.1 of Rhinopithecus roxellana. Taxonomy (NCBI): domain Eukaryota; kingdom Metazoa; phylum Chordata; class Mammalia; order Primates; family Cercopithecidae; genus Rhinopithecus; species Rhinopithecus roxellana. The sequence continues at coordinate 60,935,585 of NC_044549.1, forward strand.
TCTGCATCCTTAAATTAATTACAATTACTATCAAAAATTCTCTAAAATGGAGTGAGTCTGACTTAACTCTTGATTTCCTTGATGTTTGCTGTTTAGGATAATAAGAGTTTTTTATCACTCTTTGGGGGTCTTAGGCTGACTTCTTTTCCTTTCTCTTTCATCCGGGTGCCAAAAGCTCTTACTTCACTGGGGAGATTTTTCACACGGGAGGAAAAAGACAAGTGGACTATCACCTATGTGGTCAGCTTACAACCTGAATTTCCTGGAAATAATCTAATTTAATTATCTTCATGGATCTCCTTTGCTCTTTGAATGAAGAGTAGTCAGCTATCTTTTTTTTTTTTTTTTTTTTTTTTTTTTTTTTTTTTTTTTTTTTTTTTTTTTGCGTGAGGCTCTTGGGTGTCAGTTGCCATTTTAATGAAGTAGTGATTTGGACCCTTTCCTGAGAATACAAGAGTTCGGGTGTCATGCTAGTTGGCTTGGCCCCTCTTATTCCTCCAGTATCCCTGATAGGTCAGATCACAGTGATTGTGGGGGGAAAGTATGTTTCACTGTAGGGATATGTACAATGGCAATTCCCAGTTCTGGGATTTAACTTAATTCAATTATTCACATGATAAGCAGCATCCACACATTCCTGGTAAAATTTGATAAAATTCTGTAGCATCAAGATGCTTTTAAAGAGGCCTCTCTGCTGTTACGTTTTCTTGACTGGGATTAATCTCTACCAAAGCTAGAGACTTGAGTATCATCCTGAATTCAGAGTCATAATCTGATAGCTACAGGTCAAAGTTGGCCCAATGATGTGTTGTTGGGAGTATCTTGAGCTTTGTAAAATAAATACAAGTAATGATCAACACTGGAAAACTTAGAAATTTTACATAACACTTCTGGTCTCTGGAATTTCTTGGAAACTTCAATATCTGGCAACTCTGGCCCTGTATTTCCTTCTGGCAACAATCAGCTGATACTGTGTTGAGGTAGTGACCTTTAGATGAGCCATGCGCTCTCCAGCTTGCCATAGTCCTCACCAATTCCTATTGTTTACTTCCAGCCTACTTAGTATCATATTATCTGCAGGCAACTACAGGCAATTAAGCCTGTAGTTTCTGTCCTAAAGCATTCATGACAACATGTGCACAAGATACCACATACATAGCATGTGTTAGAAACCTTCCTTACTTTCCAAAATTGTAATCACAATTATGGCTGAAATTGAGTACCTACTGTGTACCAACTTTTGTACTAGGTACTTTATACATGTTATTTTATTTGATCCCCAACATATCCCATGGGGGTATCATATAATCAGAGACTGAAATTCAGAGATGGTAAATTTAAAAAACATGCCCAGTACTATACAGTTAACAGACTTCAGAGGCAGAAGTGAAACTGGTGTGATTCCAAAGGTGCTGTTGTTATTCAAAGTTTATTTAATCTTTTTTCTTATTTTCAAAAAGTAAATATGAATTTAAATGTAGACCAGAAACCATACCTTATTACATTTTCCTTTGAGAAACTCCAGACTTTCTTTAAATGCAAATGTAGATACTGAACACTACAAAATTATTGAATGGTTTGTCTCCTGTAAAGGTCATTGCAAAGTTAACCTGAGTAAAATTCCATATCTTGGTGTGGAGTCCACAATTTTGAACTTTGTTTGGCTGATTGTTTATTTATCACCTAATCAATTTGAAATTGGCTTTGCAAATGAAACTTACCCTTTATATCATATATAGGGATGGTTGGGTCTAGGTTTGCACTGATCAGAATGTCTAGGGATAATACCCAGGGGAACCACTCCTTTCTCATAGATTGCTGAGGTAAGCATCTTAATTTTTTATGCTGTCTATACTTATATATTTTCAGCATTTTAATACTATTTCTCTCTGCCTTCTTCTCTCTGACTACAGGTATAGACTGAATAGTTCCATATCTGAGGAGAGAAAGAAGTTTTCCATTTTTCTTTATCCGCCTCATAGCCCCATAGCAAGAAGATTATGTCCCACCCCAGCTATTTAAAACATGCTGCCTCCGATTCCCAGCTTTGAGAGCAAACAATCTGCCAAGCGCCTCATAACTGCAAAGTGACCTTGACATATGTCATTCACCAGAGTTTTCAAATCAGTCTTCCTGTTTAATATTCATAAAGACTTTTTTTTTCCTAACAGCATATGTGATGATTTTACAGGGGATGGGGGTTGGGAGCTTTATTTAGAGATGGTTTGAATTCTGAGAAACATACCATCAGTGTCTCTGTGATGAACTGAAGTATCAGTTTGGAGGTAAGAAAATGTTGTTTGGCATTCTTCAAGGGAGGACAGTGATGTGCTGGATTCTGACAGTTTTTTCTCATTGGGGTTTTCCTTGGCTGGTCCATCTGTGATATTGAATTCAGATACTGAATTTATAATGATAGCATTAATGGGTTTCTCATCTGCATGCTTTTCATTTGTGAGTTGCGTATCTAGACGAAAAAAGAAAAAACACATACAGAAACCCACTATATGTGACCTAGTGACCTAAGAATGGACATTTGCAGAAATTTTCACATTTGACTTTTCTAAGATTAGAGTCTTAAGAAAAAGAATAAAATATTATTGAGCAAGACAATTTTGAATAAAAATATAAGAAAGAAGAGTGCAATCATTATAAAATTTTATAGACATTGCAAACTTTACTTATCATGGTAATTTGTGACACTTATTTCTACTTTTTTTTTTTTTGGTGATAAATAGGGAGAATCAAGCAATTCATTCACTTGGATCAACAAAATCTCATAGTACATTGCCAGGCTCCTCTCATAGTGTATTATTAATCTGAAGAGCAGGATAAGGATCTCATATGGTGGGCAATACTGCTGAGTTATTCATATGATCTCAATCAAGTCACTTTATTACTTTGTTTTTACAAACCTCATTTTCCTCCTCTCTAAAAAGAAAAATGCATATGAATGAATAGTCTATAAGCTCATTCCTGCTTCTGTCCTCATAACCTCACGGTGGCTTTCTCTGCCTTGGTATTTAAGTTCCTATTCAGGTGGTAACTTGTATGGCTTTGGGGGTATGCTTCTTGGGAACATGCTTTATTTCCACGTAACTGTCTGGCACAATAGTTAGAGATGTTCAGGGAATTTCCAGCAAAGTTCTTGACTGAGATTCTGGTTTGGGGAGCCATAGAGAAGGCTGAGAAACCCCAAGTGTTCCATGTATTTTACATCTCCTGTACAGTTGGCCCTCCATATCTGTGGGTTTCACATCCCCGATGCAACAAATCCTAGATACACAGATAGAAAATATTCAGAAAAATCTCCCCAAATAACAATGTAACAACAAAAATGACACAAATAAAAAACAATACAGTATAACAACCACTTACATAGCGTTTACATAGTATTAGGTATGATAAATAATCTAAAGGTCAAGTAAAGTATATGGGAGGATATGCATACGTTATATGCAAATACCACATCATTTTATGTTAGGGACTTGAGCATCTGAAAATTTCGATATCTGTAGAGTCCGGGAACCAAGTCCCCTCAGACACTGAGGGACAACTGTATGCATTCTCCTGCCACGTAATGATTGGGAGTCTGCTCTGCAACAGGCGCTGGGCTGTATACTGGGGATAGACGGATGACTAAGACAGGCACGGACCTTGACCTTCATGAGCATCAAACAAATCATCAAAGAAATAACTGTAAGTTACAGGATTGAGAAGTGTAAGCATATCATAAAATCATGTCAGAGAGGACCAGACGGGGTCATGGTGCAGTTAATTTATAACTTCCTTACAGGCTCATGCTGCCCAGGAACAACTTAAAACCTGAACAAGCAACAGTCCTCATGGTTTGGTGGCACAATTGGGAGGTGGTCAAGAGGTGTCTTTGGGAATTGCATTACCATTGTTAACACAATGCCTTGTTGGTTCGGTAATGCTCATTGAGTGACTGAAATTAATAATACAGTTGGCAACCTGGTTTGATTTTACCGTGCTTATGCAGCTCAGTGCAAGAAACATATTCTTGCCAAGTCCATCTTTATTTCCCTTCCAAGGTTGTTTCTTAGTTTAGGGCCAATGGAAATGTCTACTGTGTTCTGCCTTCTAAGGCAATGGGTTCTAGACTTTTCTGCAGAGTAGAATCACCCGGGAAATCTTTTAAAAATTCAGAATTTTTAAAGCTCTTGTATTCTCCTCTTCAGGAGACCAATTAAATCACAATCCTTGGTGGGACGGGAGAATTTTTGAAGCTCCTCAGGTGATTCTAACATGTAGACAAGTTTGGGAATCACGATGCCAGGGATCTTCTGCATTTGAGACTAGAGAAAGAGAGAGAACAGCCCGCTGACCTGTGCATCAGTGATTTTCAGAAACCGATCTTAAGATGGTTGCTTTCCGAAGACTCCTAACTGGCACCAGAACTATCAGTCTAGTATACACAACTGTCTTAGGTCATTTTTGTCTCTTTCTGATCCTCCAAACAGCCTTGGTTTTCAACAATGTTTAATTTCTATTCTCTTCCTTTTATGTGCTGGCTTTAAATTTCTTGGTTGTGGTTTCATCCACCATAAAAAGGATTGGCAGAAATAGGGATTCAAGAAAACATCTATTGTTGAAAGCAATTAATGTAGTATTGAATATTGAAGTGGAATCAGCCTTACGGATGAGAGAACACTAGGCTTCCTCTAACCCCAGAGGGATTCACCAAATTAATGATATAATGATGATGATGACGGTGATGATGAAAATCATAATTAGTTTATTTTTCTTACTTGGGTATCAAAGCATCCAGTAATCAGTTAATATTGGAGATAGATGGACATTCAAATGATGTCTTAGAACACTAAGAGCAGCATCCATATTTTGGGCCAGATATTTTTCTGGTATGGAGAGATTGTAGGATGTTTAGTGGTATCATAGTCTTTTATCCACAAGATGCTAGTAGCACCTGACCCTTTAGCTCATGACAATGAAAAATGTTTGTAGATATCGCTGCATTTCCCCTGTGGGACAAAAATCATCCTGGTTGAAAACCACTGCTTTACACACACACACACGAACACACACAGCGTGGCATGTATCTTATGTCAAGTTCTATGTTACCACTTATATGCCTTATTGAACTTAAGCATCACAAAGACTCTAGGAGGTAGATATTGTTAGCCTCCTTGAACAGATGGGAAATGTATGAATGGGTATCCCCAGTTAGCAGATGAATGAAGGTAACCAAGGCTTACAGAGTTTATTTAGGTAAATTGTCCAAGGCCTCCTCCTTATTCAGTAGTAGAACTGAGATTCAAATCTAGGCCTGGTGGATTCCAAAAGCTTTGTGCTTGTCCTTTTCCCTTTTATATTATGCAATATTTTCTCTAATCTATTCTTAGCTTTTATCCCTCCTTCCTAACTACTGAGAATGCACATCAGCAAAACCTTCTCACCCTAAATACTGCGATGTGTCACCTGCCCAAAATCGAGCCTTGCAAATAGCTGAGTTTTACACACTCGCCTTTCCCTAAGCAGTCTTTGCAAAGCAAAACTACCTTCTTTGCACACTCAGGGAATCCTGCTTGTTCTGTTACAGCTGCTTTATCCCATACATTAGAGAGCAGCTCAGAAAGAGCTGATAGATAACGAGACCTTGATGAGTATGGAGATTGCAGCAGCTATTTACTTAACAGAATTAATTAACAATCAGTTCAAATTATCACACGTAGTCAGGCTGCATGTAATTTAAATTGCTTTTGCACAAAGTAATTCAGTAACAAAAAAAAGTTGGATAGAGGTTACTGGAATGTAAGAACATGCGGAGAATACAGTATACAGCCAAGTGGTATATGATTCTCTTTTTAATTTTGTGACAATTTTAAGTATAGCATTTTCAATGTAAGTAGTGTGCTACATTAAGCAACCATTTGGAGCACACTAGGCTTGTACTGAGAGAATTTTATGGAGAAGTTAAACTGCCATTCATAAAGTTATTTTAATTCTATATCTCTGTTTATATTTTTATTTTTTTTCATTCCTCAGTGGGAACTATCTGTTGCTCATTAGAAAGTCATCTGACATGCACACATTTGAGAACCCAGTCTGTTCAAACCAGAATTCTGACATCTGAAGTGAGTCACAATTTTTGGGTGAATGTTACTGACATCTTCCATCTCTTATAGATGATGCTAACAATAATTTCATCACATTCAGATTCCTTCCTTTATGGTATCATTTGACATCGCACCCAAAGTACTACAAAGTAGCATAAGCTCAAAGGAGAAACATAAAAAAGTAGTATCACTTCTTCTGTAGAGAAAATTATTTTAGAGTTAAATAAGGAACTTGTGAAACTATATTTGGGATGTTATTCATAGTTCTTGACATTAACTTAGAGAAAATAATTTTTTTACCAATAGTTAAAAACAAACCAAAATTAGGACAAAAATAGAAGCTCATCTATATTTCTTAGAAAAAAATTAAAGTGAATCTTAAACATCAGTGAAATAGAAAATTCATGTTTGGGCTACAGGTAATTGCAAGAACGAATGGACATAAACTTAAGTCAGAGAAGAGAGAGAGAGAGACAGTTAATTAAGTTTTTATTACTGTTGAGCAAATGTTATTACTTTAATTCAGTTAACATTTATTGAGTACCCACATGCAACGGATGAATCAATGTGACAGGAGCTATTAATTTATTTACTCTAAGTTATTAAGAAAACGTTTTAATGATTTTCATTTTTGATCACTAAATGTGACTTTGTAATTTTTGCGTCCGTGTTTTCTCTCATTTGAGTCTTTATAGATAAAAGCATTCAAATGATAAATAACCACTATGTCCTCTTCTCTAGGTCCGCTGATTCTATTCTTGTTTTTTCCTTTCTTTTCCCATTTTCCTTTCCCTTCTTTTTTCTTTTCCTTTTCCTTTCTCCCTTCCCTTCCTTTCCTTTCCCTTTTTCCTTTCCCTTCCTTTCTGCCTTTCCCTTCCCTTCCCTCCCCTTTGCCCTTCCCTCCCCTTTGCCCTTCCCTTCCCTTTGCCCTTCCCTTCCCTTTGCCCTTCCCTTCCCTTCCTTTCCTTCCCTTCCCTTCCTTTCCTTCCCTTCCCTTCCTTTCCTTCCCTTCCCTTCCTTTCCTTCCCTTCCCTTCCTTTCCTTCCCTTCCCTTCCTTTCCTTTCCTTTCCTTTCCCTTTTTCCTTTTCCTTCCTTTCTGCTTTTCTTTTTCCTTTCCTTCCCTTCCCTTCCCTTTCCTTCCCTTCCCTTCCCTTCCCTTCCCTTCCCTTCCCTTCCCTTTCCTTTCCTTTCCTTTCCTTTCCTTTTCTTCCCTTCCCTTCCCTTCCCTTCCCTTCCCTTCCCTTCCCTTCCCTTTCCTTTCCCTTCCTTTTTTCCTTTTCTTTCCTTTCTGCTTTTCTTTCTCCCTTCCCTTCCCTTTGTCTTTTCTTTTACTTTGTCCTTTCCTTCTCCCTCTCTGGTGTAATTCCTTGACTGACCATTATCAGCTTCTGTTTTCTTCCAGCTCCTTCCACGTATTTGTTCCTTAAGACTTTGTCCTCTTAGTTTCTTTCTTCCTACACTACCCTTAAAGGCCATATTTGTCCACACTCACAACATCATTGATTTCTTTATGAAGTTGGCCCCTAAATCTTTAGCCAGCCAGAGATGCAGGCAATATTTGCCAAGCATAAACTACATGCCTGGCACTGCACTAACCACTGCAGAATTCAGAGAAGAACAACAAATGGTTTCAGTCCTCAAGAAGCTCATAGTCATCACAAATTACAGTTTCACACTTGTAACTGTCTATTGGACATTTTATGTGGGTAACTAGCAAAATCGTTTCAATTATTATGTCTCTTTCTACTAAGCCCCTCATATCCCCAAACTGGATAACTCTGGCTATCCCTGGAGAATTCATAATTCAATTTGTCTTTATTGTATTGTCATTTTTCCAGTTCCCTGGGCTTAAAACTATTCTTTGGCCCTATCCCTCCATCCTATCATTTACAAGTTCTTATTTATTCCTCCTACTAAACATCTCTCAAGTCCATGTCTGCTTTTTCATTTCCATTACTACCACTCAGATTTAATCCTCTCTGCCCTCACATCTGGACTCTTTTTCTGAAGTCATTGGCTCTGAATATAGTGACAACTTTCTTCAAGATATCTTATGCATTATAATCAAAATTATACTTTGGACAATATTCTTCTGATAATATTAGTCATAAAGAAAGCAAAACACACACATCATGAACACACACACACACACACACACAAATATTAATGGCTCACTATTACCTGAATATTTTCCCATTTTCTCTCTCTTTTTTTGAGACAGTGTCTCACTCTGTCACCTGTGCTGGAGTGCAGTGGTGGTGGTGCAATCACAGTTTACTGCAGCCTCAACCTCCCAGGCTCAGGTGATCCTCCCACCTCAGCCTCCTGAGTAGTTAGCACTAAAGGCATGTACCAACACGGCAAGCTTATTCTATTATTATTATTATTATTATTATTATTATTAATTTGTATTTTGTGCAGAGACTCAGTTTCACCATGCTGCCTGGGCTGGTCTTGAACTCCTGGGCTCAAGGGATTCATCCACCTTGGCCTCCCAAAGAGCTATGATTACAGGGGTGAGCCACCATGTCTGGCCTCCATTCTCTCTCCCTCCTCTCTCTCTATTTATTTTGTTTTTCTTTTTAGAGACAGATTCTTGATATGTTCCCAGGCTGGACTAGAGCTCCTGGGCTCAAATGATCCTTTCACCTCAGCCTCCTGAGTAGATCTTTTTATTCTCATTTAACCTACAAATTCTATTGCCAAGTTGCCTATGGAAACAGGTAGCTTGTTGCTAAGTTTTTCTTGTGAGCAGTAAACTCCAGAAGCCTACATGGAAATTATTACATAAGACTTTAAGGTAGGGTGATTTTAATTTTAGTTCTAGGCCAAAACATTTAAAGTGAGTGTATATTTCAAATGTATAGACCATTTTTTTAAGCTATAATGGTGAATTATGTTTTCCCTTGGATTTAAACTATACTCCAGCTTAGAATTTAGTACTGTAATTATCCGTGGCTGAAATCAGACCAAGGCAGACAAGTGACATTTCAAGGTATAAGCTACCAAACCATTAACAAATTATTGTGGTTAGTAAAAGGAGTTAATTGAAGTGACACTGTATAGAGAAAAAAAGTTTTTTCCTTTGTATGAAAATTTTGTAAAGTTCATTCAAATGTTAGAAGTGATTTTTGTTGTTAAAATATATGATTATACTCTCCACAGCTTGGTAGGTAATAATACAATATATAAAATATAGGAAATCATTCAACATGATCAAACATGGTGAAAAGTATCAGCCAGGGTCAGAATCATCATTTTTTAGATGTGTAGATCACTATTATTTTTATATTGAGTAAAATTTGAAAACATACAATGGCTGAAAACAGAACAAAATTAGGAAGATGAAGATTTCTTGACATTGAGAAAAGCATAATAAAAGGTGATTGATACTCAAAGAAGCTATGTTTTCAAGAAAAACATATTTTCTTCTTTGAAAGCTGAGTAATAAAGCTGAGTGGATAATTTTCTCCAGTTGAGGAATGAAGCCTTCTAAAATTTCCTCACCTTTTTGAAATGAATGGAAATAAGTAACTATGGAGTATTCAATTGCTACATCCTGACAGATTGGATAAGACAAAACCTTGGGTTCATTAAATCTAATTTGGGAGGGAGGATAAATAAGATAAAATATATTTGACACTTTTTCTTTAATTTTCAAATGGCAGCTCTGGTTGGAAGATGTCCTTTAAAAACTTTCAAGTTAAAGTCATAGTTGTACAAATCATTGTTTTGATTTGTCTTCTGTAGCACTTCAGCTAAAATCCTGCCTCAAGAAACGTTAGATGAAATGTTTATCAAGGGCTATGAGAAGAGGACATTTTAAGCCTTTTCAATCAGCCTTAGTAAATCTTTTTTAAAAAGAGAGAAAAGGCTAAAGTATATTATTCCTCCAGAAATAATAGAAGTGAGTGTTCAAGGTGAAAAGGATTAAAGAGTACAAAAGAACGAGGGAAGAAGGCTGAGCATGGCCCCCTCCCCACGCTTCCCTGACACCTGCAAAGCAACTTCAATTTTTGGGGGCTGAAGTGGGCTTTTTTTTTTTTTTTTTTTTTTTTGGTCTAACTATTGTGGATAATTACTTCAGTTTTCTGCCCGCCACTATACTTTGCACCTGTAGACAGACATAGGCTAAGTGATATACTTTTATAGCTGGATCATAAGCTGATAACAAGGAACAATTGACTCCTAAGAGATAGTTGAATCTTCTTCAGACATGAAAGCAGTTTGCAATTATGAGTCTCCATTTCATTTTTATGCAGTTACCTTCAGTTTAATGTTTGTAAAAAGTGTCTCAAGAAATAAAGGTTATGTTATCCGAGAAAAAAAATGGTTAGCAGTTTTTATAGTTTGATGCACTTGGATTAGTAATAGGTTTAAGGCTCTGAAAAAATAAATGAAGCCAATCAGGCTATAAACTCATGCATGATTGGTATTACATATACAGTCAATTTTTTACTATCAGTGTTTAAATATAAATGTTAAAAATAAACCATAATTATTCAAAATATTCTCTATTATGTTAAAACCATCACAATTTATTCATCCGAACTATTTGAATGTCACTTAAAGTCTCTTATGTGCATTATCACATTTGAAGCTCACAACAGTTTTGCAAAGTATTATTATCATTATTACATGAATGAGGAAACGGATAGAGGGTCAGAGATTTTAGTGGTTTGCCCAAGATTACCCCGCTGGTAAGGGGCACAGCTAGTACTTGAACTTATGTCTTCTAATTCCTACAGCAGTCAGACTTTGCATTTCCAAACTGCTTCAGAAACCAAGCACTCTGATACGAGCTTGAGATACTTTCTGAAATAAAACTGCTTTGTCCCTTCTGACTTACTCCTCTCCAGGTTAATTGATCCTGCTGGTATTTGATTAGCAGGTACTTTGTATGTAGGTTCAAACCCAGAATTCCTATTTGATAACTAATAACTGCTTTTTCCAAACTTACCCCTCAAAGCCCACTGTAAGAAGCCTCCTACAACTGTCCCCTGCATCTCCAATCAAAATTGTTTCCTTTGGGAGCCCCCAGAAATCCAGGTTGATATCCTCACTAGAGCCCTTAGTTTAGTTTATAATACTGTGGTTAATTGTGAATGTATTTCTCCTCTCCTTTCTGTTGGGAACTCCTTGAGGAAATACATAAGCCATGTAGCTCAATTTCTCAGAACTTAGCATAGTGCCTGGCAGAAACAAACAAACAAACAAACAAACAAATTTCAGCCAACTGATGACCTGACAGACCAAAGGTGGGGTGTCTTGGTTTTCGGTTGACAATGGACCCAGCCTTAGGGGAGGTTTTCTGAGCACATCCCAGTGGTCCTCCTTCCACATTCTCTGTAGACCAACTGATCCTAGTAAAAGTCTATAAATTTCTGTCTTTTGTGGTAAAACACATCTTGGTATTTTATTTTGATTTGAATGCAACATTTGCATTGATATCTGTAAAACTGTGAAGAATACAAAATGATACAAATAAATTAAAATCTATAAAGCTACCATTTTTAACACATTGTTGTATTTGTTTCACAAAAATGTAAATATCTGGTATATATGTATTTTATATTTATAGATTTATATGTATGTATCTACATATTTGTATTTATGTTTCATATTTGCATATTAGGATATATATTCTAATTCTAATTTATATATAAATAAATATACAATTATAATATATCAACATAATTAGATTAATAATAAATATACTATTTCAATTACATATCTGATTAATACTACATATTCTAATTATAATTTATATATATATAAACTTACAGTGCTTCCCAGATGCCATTCATTTTTCTAAGAGCTTTGCCTATATTAACCCATTTAATACTCCCGGCAACCCTTTGTGGTAGGTACTACTAGTGTCATTGCTATTTTTCACATGAGGACACAGAAAACACAGGGATATCAAATAACTTACCCAGAGTCACATAACCAGTAAGTGATGGAGCTAGAATTTTAACTAAGGCAGCCTGGCTCCAAGTCCATGTTCCTAACAGGCTAGACTGTCTGTCTAGATAGAATTTTTTTAAAGTGGAATTTTATTGAATATAATGTATTATAGATGCTACCATTGTATTGTAACCATTTCCCTTCATCCTAAAGATTATTGAAAAACATACTCAGGTCTCTGCTCAAATGTCACCTCCTGGGTGAGGCAGGCCTTCCCTTACATTACATCAAAAACAGTGCTTCCCAATCAGGGCAGATTTTGCCCCCAAGGGAATGGAAATTTGGCAATGTCTGGAGATAATGTTTATTGTTATGACTGGGCTAGGTACACTAGCATTTTGTGGGTCAAGGCCAGGGATGCTGCTGAACAATCTATTATGCACAGGGACCTCTCCCCCTCACCACCAAAACCCATAAAAAATGTGGTTTCAAATGTCAATTGTGCCAAGACTCAGAAATCCTTTAATCTCATAGTCCTGATCACCAGCCATTGCTATCACATCACTCTGTTTCATTTTTCTGCACAGTGATTTTAAAAAATATCTTATTTGTTTATTTGCTAATGGTGGGCATGGATTTCCCACCCTTGACTAAAATGCCGCCTAATGAAAGTTTGTCTGTGTCAATTAACTGCTATATCCTAGAAGAGGACCTGGCATACAGCAGGTACTCAGTATATAGGGAATTAAAGAACGCTTAGCATTTCTTACATGGTGAATAATAAACTAACAGTTCCCCCATTCAACACAAATGTAGACAGTTTCTATTTTTTGCTACCATGAATACTCTTGAAAGAAATATTGTTGTCATGATTATAAAATACTTATTTATTTGTGTAGATTGAATTAAGAGAAAAGGACCTATTGAATTAATGGTTGAATTTCTCAAGCTTTTAATATCATTTGCTAATTGCCTTCCAGAAAGATTGTGTCCATTTAGACTTGTACCAACAGGGATTGGGAGAAGTTTTGTCTATTCTCTGATCTTTCTAGGTTTTACCACTAAAATATTTTATTTTTATCAATTTAAAAGGAACTTTGATTTAAGTGTCCAATTTTTCCTACAGCTGAAAGAACGGTTTTTCACTATAAGAGGTAGAAGGTGTTTTCGTATCCACCACCTTTCTGTGGACATTTTGTTTCACAACTAGATTCATTGGTAATCTGAAATCTCTTGCATGATATGGAATTGGCAGTTAAAGACATCCAATCTGTATTTATAAATCAGTAAATTGTTGTTGAAAAATACTTACTGAATGATCATTGAGCCTGGTTTATTTAGCTAGTTCTGTCTCTGAGTTATGAGGACTTGGGGGTGACATACTGTTGGATGGACTTTAGGAGGCTCCCTATCAGCATCTATCAGGTTAAAACATTTGTACTGTACCTGTATAAATGTAGGATGGAAATAAGATCTATACAGAGGCCTTGGAGAAGCCAGAAGTCAAGCCACATTGTTGGAAGGACAAGAAATCATGGGAGCAAGGGAACAGAGGATCAAACCATATGCTTATTTATAACTCCTTTTGCCCAACTCTGTGTGCCCAATGAACTATGGAATCTTTCAAAAGGCCTCACTGGGGATTTAAGATCTATTTTCTTGATAGTCCACTTGGTGGAAATTTAGCCCAGTGATCTCCAAAGTGGTATATGTATACCTGGAGGAGGCGCAAATCTATCCAATGGGGTTAGAACACTTATTTCTATTTTTAAATCCTAATATAATAACTATTTTTGCATGTTTTATAATGTTTAGTACCGTGAATATGGTAGCATATGCCTCCATTGTGTATGCATGTGGACATGGATGTATACAGATGCATATATGCATGCATTAGGTGGGCTTGCTATTTTTCCCTTTTTTACTATTAAAGGTTTATAAGCCTTACAATAAAAAGTCTGGAGACCGCTGGTCTGAGTAATAGACTGAGGTCAGCACTCTACATCCCTCTTCTACTGAAAAAATTCAATTTTCTTTTGCTTCATTTTGGTACCCAGGGTGTGGTTGCTGGAACGTTTACAGCCACAGCAGCTGCAGTAGTGGCCTGAGTAGACTTTTCCTCTGAGTTTCTATAGTGGTAACAGGATTAACAGACTCTATTCTGGAAGTACTTGGGTGGCATAACACCTCCCAGCAGAACTATTCCTGACAAGGATGTGCAGATGGAAATGCATATTTATGTCACTTAAAGCCTACAAGAGACACAAGGATTTGAGCTATAACAATAAATAGAAAAAAAAAAATTCTTCAGCATTTTTGGTAACCCATACTCAAGTGCATTGACTGTGCTTGGCGAAAGACCTACAGTTTGCTCTTTGTCCAAGCATAAAATATTCAGCATTCAAGCATGTTGAGGTGAACTATTCTGAATATATTTTAGAGTGTTAAAATAAGCTACCACAAAGTTAGTTTAAAATTTCAGGTCTTAAAAATAACAGGACAATTTTATGAAGTGTTTGGGCCATTTCAAGAAAAAAAAAAAGTCCCCTTTAAAAAAGAATGTTCATTTGTTCCAATTGTTAGTAAAGGCAGGTTTAAAAAAATTATTTCTAAACACCAAATAGTCATTATAGTCAAGGCTTTCAAGTTTAAGGTATTGTCTGCATCACAGCCTCTCCTAGCCTTCTTCTAAAACACCTTTAAAAATATGGAAAAACAAGAATGCTCACATCTGCAAATTTGGGTTTGATAGTATTGGGAAAGGAGAGATTTACACTAAATATCAACCCATTAGAATTGAACTGAATAATCCAATCAGTCTGGCACTTACGGAGCTCTGCTGAAAGTAAAATGGAATTAGTGTTGTTTTCTGCATGCTCCTGATTCACAAACCATATTTTGTGTCAACAAGAAAATTAGGCTGTTATGATTTTTTAGAGGTGTTGATTTTTGATGTGACCAAGAGAGCTATAGTTCTTTGTCACTTTAACTGATCCAGGAATAATTTGTTACCATAAACAGAAGAAATTTTTCAAAAATTGTATAAGGCTCTCATTAGGTTGCAAGAATAACTTTGTAAAGAAGAGACATACTGAGATATAATCTTAAGGATCAAACAAATTGGGATGAAAAGCCAACAGAATGGATTCAAAGGGACATGTGTGAACCAAGAGAGATACTGAAGAATTCAAAATTGAAATGACAGAATTAAAATCGACATCAGAAGCAGTAAAATACAGAATTGACACTGCAGAAAGTATCATTAGTAACATAGAGATTAAAAGCAAATCTGAAAAACTCTCCCACAGTTCAAAAGTGAAGGACAAAGAATTCAAGTTATTATGACAAAATGTCAAACTCAAAGGTCAGAACATATAGATCTCACCTAAGAGATACAGTTTCCTAGAGGAGAAACCAAAACAATCCAAGCATAAGCTATGTTCAAAGATGGTACCATAATGTATTTCCTGAGCAGAAACACTTTTTGAAAGTGTACTCCACTGCCTAAAATTTAGTAAAAAGAGACCCACAGTTCTAAAAAATATTTTGAATTACAAAAATAAAGAAAAGATCTTTCAAGTACTCAGGCAAGGAAAACTAGATCAAATGAGAAATAACTGTTCCTGAAGTTGGCCTCAAATTGTTCTTGTACAAAACTGAACATCAGAAAACAGTGGTGTGACGTATTAAAATTTTGAGAGAATAAGATTATATTTCATGAATTTTATCTTCAGTTTGTCTTTTCTGTGTGAGAGTCCAATAGTCAGAAGAAAATTGTATTATCTTCATTATCAGAAGAAAATATGCTACGTTAAAAAAACTTCCTTAAGGCTAGGCTCAGTGTCTCATGCCTGTAATCCCAGTGCTTTGGGAGGGCGAGGTGACAGGATAACTTGGCTCCAGGAGTTTGAAGCTGCAGTGAGCTATGATGGCACCCCTGCACTCCACCCTGGGTGACAGAGCAAGACCTTATCTCTTTAAAAAAACAAAAAACAAAAAACAAAAAAAATCAAAGCTTTTAAAAAGAATTACTTCAAGTTATATTTTTGCTGACTGACAGCAAAAATTAAGAACTGGTACACAATTTGTAACTGGTTCAAAACTGAATTTACTACCAAAGCACTGAAGTAAATTTCAACATACAAAACTAACCCTGGTTGGAAACACAGTCGGGACGCAGGAAGTATGTTGAGGTGTTTGTTCTCCCTTTAGAATGGCATCTGGGTATAATGTATAAGGAAACCTTCAACAATTAATTTTTATTCAACAAATATTTGCTGACTGCTAGTGTATCAGGCAGTGAAAATATGGGGATGAGTAAAATCCTTTGTCCTCCCTTATGGAGATTTCAGTCTCTCTGAAACTTTCCTCGACTTGCATAAAAGAAGGTCATTTCCTTTTTTGTACTTCCATGACATTCAGTTGTAAGTGTGTCTTTCCCACCATCAGGGAGGGGAATCATGCCTTGGCATTCCTGAGCTTAGCACAGGGCTTGGCGTAAAGGGTGAATGAATGTAGTAGCTATGCATCAACTTACTAAGTGGTAGGTAATGACATGTTTTAAATCTGGTTCTAGGACTGCTAGTCTATTTGCTTTTTCCCATATTATATTGCATCTAAACCAGGTACAATAATAACCACCACTGGTGAAATATTTTCAGATAAGACGTTTTCAGACATGAAGTTCTTTGGAAACTGAATAGAAGTATAAAATGTTAGCTGTGGAATAAACCATAGATGTCAGTTAGTTTCCTCTCCCATGTACCCATTCATCCATTCACGTATTCATTAGTGCCTGCTATAATAATAAAAATAATGATAGCTAACATTCACTTCACACTATGAGAAGCTTTGCCTAAGTGCTTTAAATGAATTCTCATTTAATCTTCACAATAACCCAATGAGGAAGTTATTATAAGTTCAATTTTCCTAGTGAGGAGAATACATCTTAGAGAAGAAGGGCGCTGTGCCTTATTCATTGCTTTATTACTAAACTAGTAAAGATTATGAGGAAGAATTTGAATTTAGGCATTTGGATTCTACAGACTTTCCTCTTAACCACTGTGATATATGCAGGAGACACAAAGATGACTGAGGCCTGGTTGTGCCCTTGGGAGCTTTATGGCCTATTTAAAGGAGATACACATGTCAACAGATAGCTTGTCTACAGGCATTCCTTCTGTGCCATCTCTAACCTGATTTTGAAAACCAATATAATTCCCCTGAATGACTAGTGACTGGTCAATGATGTCAAGGTTCAAATGGAAGGGGAAAAAGGATAATGAGGTAGATCTTGGATGATAAGGCAATTTGACTGTTGTCCCAATCCTTGGGACCCTGATTATATCAAGCATCATTGTTAAGGTGGTCTTGCCATTTACAGGACATTGCTACATTTTTTGACTGGGGCAAAAGCAATTGAGGTTTTTGCCATTACTTTCAATTGCAAAAACCACAATTACTTTCGTGCCAACCCAATAGATAATGAGTGTTAGTACTCATCCTATCAGTTGGGTAGATCAGTCACCTCATTCCCTTTTAAGCATCTTGATCAATTAGGTTGTCATAGAAAAATTTCAAGCATTCCATAGGCAAGTGCTTTGGCTCTATCCCATTTAGTAAATAACAACAACAATATTAACCGTTGGCACACCCACCCTTTATGCTTTAGGTTTGTCACAGTGCTTTTACGTTCCACAACTTCTCCCCGTCTCCCAGGCTTACAGAGACAAAGATGTTCTGCTGGTTTCTTTCTCTGAAAATCTAAGGCAGGTGAACAGTCAGAGCCTTGGAGAATTGTGGGTTTGGATAAAATTCGTGCTTGCTTTTGGCAACTGGAGATGAAGACTCTTCAAAACTTCAGGTCCTCTACTTTGGAAATTCTATGTTATCATGAAGATAAAACTACTCATTTTAGCTCATTGCTAAGAGCTCATTGGCATTTTTATTTTTGTCAAATGAGTTATAGAAAAGTATGCATTTTAAACCTATTTTAATAATTGATATTTATGGATTTGTTTGTGTCTATGTACTTACAAGTTACTACTTTGGATAGGTTGGTTTTCAGTAAAGCAATTCTTTACTTATGCTAGATCTGATTTGGGCTAATCTCACTTAAATTGAATTCTGAATAAATTCGAAGAGACTCAAAAGGTTGAAAACAGTAACAGAAATTCTAAAGGAATCATATTTAAGATGGAACCATAGGGCCTCCTAGGTTACTCAGACGTTCTTACCACTTAGCTAATGGACTATTCAAACCTGAAGTGAGCCAGTCATACTTTGTACAAAGTTGTCTCTTGGTGATAGAAACCAGGGTAAATATACCAGGTGACTCCTATTCAATAATTGTGGTAGGCTGGCAAGAGTACTTCCTCCCTACAAGAGCTCCATAAGTCATTAGAAGATACTGCTGATGTTTTAAAGGAATATCATTTGCTATTGTCAAGGTCACTCTGACAGGAATGCCTTTTCAGGTGATCAGCTTGGTAAGCCCAAATGGTATACCATAATTTATATATCAGGACCTGTAGTGCTTGTTGAAACACATATTGCTATGTTATACTCTCAGAATGTCTGATTCTGTGAGTATGAGTTCTGTGAGTATGAGTTAGGCTCAGGCTTCAAATTTCAGATACATTATATTAAACAAAGAGTCATGGAAAACGTGGCAAGTCTTATGGTCAACCCTCTGACACCTGTTTCTGATGATTGTCATTGTTCTATGCTATCCTTTATGTCTATTTGTAACAGGATGCTAACACGTGAAAGTGACACTTTTTGTCTAGGTTTTCCCTTATTGTGCTCTTATTTGTGAGCCACAAAGCAATTAAAACTCAGAGAGATGAAGTTATTTAGCCAAGGTCACACAGTCAAGACTCAACTCAATTTTTTTTCTGACTCCCAAGCCCTATCTCTTACCACCACCTATCTCTGCACAGATTCCTTAAAAATCAACTGAGATGAGTGCAGAACACTGATATAAACATTCATATCCAGTATTTTGAGCCTACATATGTTTAAGAAAATGAGATAGAATTAAAAATGATTCCATTTTTTCCTTTCTGAGCAAAAGTTACTCTTCTAGATTTCAAGGAAACTAGTGCAGTGCCTCAATTCAGAAAAGCTGAAGTTGTCTCCCCCACCGAAAATGAGAAATCTATTGACAAATTATTGTCCTTTGGGCAGACACAACGAGTCTTACAGGCTATTTCCTGGTGCTTTGTCACAGGTTCATTCCCAAAACTTAAGTCTGAAAAATTTCTTTTCCCAACATATTTCCCAGTTTTAAGAGCATCCTTAGAACAGGACCAGGTCAATTCCAAGCTGGTTGCATGCAATCAATTTAATTCACATACAAATGAACGTTAGCTGCTTTGGATTTCTTTTAATAGTTTTTCTCAGAGGTGAGTTTGCTTTTAGCCACTCTTTTAATCTTTTTTTCTCCCCTTATTGTGCTCTTTCTCTTACTCTGTTTCATCAATCTAACTTTTGTACTGTCCTCTTCCCCCACCCTTTTGGTTTTCTTTCTTTCTTGACTATAACCTGATATGTTCTCTCTATTGGAAATATACAAGACTGCAGTTATCTGCAGTCTTTATATATTTCCCCATGTATCTTAATCTCTATTCATTATCACAGTAGATATTGTAACAAACACCAGGTTAGTGTAAAACCCAAATCCCTGTGTGTATCTTTATCACTAACAAGCGGAGGGAAAATAATTGAATGTGGATGAAACTGGATTCATAGACTTTGGTAAATAGCCAAAATATATTTTCTTCTCGGTTTATAAGTAGGCTGATTCTAAGTCCCAGCCAAGGTTTCTACATGAACCCAGCATGTTGCACTCTTCCTCAATCCTCCAAGCACACTGCAATGGTGGATAAATCCAATACGTTTGGAGAGATGACTCCGTGCTGCAGCAGATGTTACAAACTTCCATGGCTGAGCTGCTTTATTTCATTATGTTCTCCTACCTATTCTAGAAGCCCTTTGGATGGGCTCCAGATGTTCTATAAAAGGTGGCCCTTTTTGTAAAGAAAAGCGCTTCATTCTCTTGTTGGCAGCACTTAATGAGTGTGTTCTCTGAAGATAGGAAAGCACCCTGCAGAGGATACATTTAACACAACACTATAATTTCCACAATGCTCACTAAGTGTCTGACTTTACAACTGCCCCTTTGGCTTCTCAAGTGCCAGAGGCAGTAATGGGTTCAGTTAGAGAGCTTCCTGCAATACTTGGGAATCCACCCTCTGAGACCAGTGGAGTTAAATATCAGGAGAAAATTCACCCTTGTTTTTTATTAAATTCATTTAACCATTGCACTCGGCAAAATGCTATTTCCAGTTCTGCGCTCTATTAAAACACTGCAGTTGATAATATCACTGTAATTTTTGCAATTCCCCCACCACCTCACCCATCCAACAAAGAAAGGAGATGGCTGAAAATGTATGTTAAGTGAAAACATAATATTATATCCTCTTTTACTTTTTCAAAGTGTGGTGAAACAGATTCATTAGTTTTGACTAAATACAAGGTTTTCATGAGGATTTTGGATAGGTGACATGACAATGTTGATAGGTGTACTCAAGACAATGGAGGTTAAAAGTGTTTGGAAAATATATTTCTCTACTACATCTTGGGTGCTGGAAAGTTACAGAATAAATACACGGTAGATCTTTCTCAATATAAGAAAGGAATTTTCAAAGCAGGGACATCCTTTCATGAAACACCTTTTGTGCCATGATGAACTAGTCCACAAAAGAAATTTTATTTTTTGGTTTAATAAGAGAAATTTATAATACTAATATGTCAATATGTTTTTCAATAAACTTTTCCCCAGATTTTCTTGAATTCTCGTCAGTGTGAGAATTATAATTATATGTCGTCCTCCCACTTGGAAAGTGGCACAAGGTGCTCATTTGCAGAGTTCTGCCGTTCAAGTCGCTAGAATAGAAATGTCATGACTCAGTTAACAATGCTTTATTATTCACATTGATCTTTTTTTATAGTGTTCTTTATCTCAAAAACATTGTAAATCAGATATCTACCTCCCACTCTTTTGTTCATTTGCAAATTTTTATTATTCTAGTTTAAGAAAGCAACAGTGTGTCAAGAGTCAGTGTATACTGTTTATATTCTCCCTGCTTCAAAATCCTTTTCTCTGTAAAAGTGAAGATGCCAGAAGCATGCCTAATTCCAAGTTCTCTGAACACCTTCACAAGAAACACTGTTTCTCTTCTAGATCAAAAGCAGTTTAGTGTTTCTTGAATACCCCCAAGATGAAACAATAAAATAGAACTATAGTTTGGTGATAAGAACAAAAACACTTAAGATTTATGTATTTTAAAATAATGTCATTTGTCAGTTAAAGATACATGGTGGTGCCATTGTTAAAATAATGTTATAATGAGCTTTGTTTAGACAAACGTTGCTAGTGGAAAGAGTTCTGGCCTCTGAGGGCTTAAGAATTATGTTATCAAATCTTTGTTCCCTCGCCATCTACCAAGTGGTCTTTTGATGATGCTTACATCATTAACAATGTAGAGAGGATGAGACATATTGCCTTAATTTTTTAATTCCTCTCTATATTGAAGAGTATGGTAGGTATTTTCCAGGATGGATTAATCAGCATTCACTTAAAAAAATAAAAGACAACAGTGGATTACATCCCTCAGAAAACACATACGACATCCCCACCTAATAGATAAATTTTGAAACAGGACAGTAATCAGCATTTCCTTCACTCATTCTATAAACATTTATGAATGTTCGTAAAGTACCAGGCAATATAAACTGCACTGGCAGATATATAAAGATGAGTAAGACCTGGCCCCTGCCTTCAGAATTCACTCTTCCATGTGTGAGAGGCACTCAGGTCATTTTAATAGCATATGATGAGCCATATAACAGAGGCACACACACAACTTTGTGGATGCAAAGCCCAGGAATTTCCTGTTCTGTTGGGTATAATATGCAGAAGCGTGTCTCAGAGGAGATGAAATTTTCACTGGATCTTTAAAAATTAGTGTTCAAGGCCAGGAGCAGTGGCTCATGCCTGCAATTCCAGCACTTTGGGAGGCCGAGGCATGCATATTACCTGAGGTCAGGAGTTCGAGACCAGTCTTGCCAACATGGTGAAATCCTGTCTCTATTAAAGATACAAAATTAGCCAGGTATGGTGGGGTGTGCCTGTAATCCCAGCTTCTCAGGAGGCTGAGGCAGGAGAATTGCTTGAGCCTGTGAGGAGGAGGTTGCAGTGAGCCAATATTGTGCCACTGCACTCCAGCCTGGGCAACAGAGCGAGACTCTGTCTTAAAAAAAGAAAAAATTAGTGTTCAATTTCCAGGTGGCAATTAAAAGCAAGGATATTCAGAAGAGAAGAAAAAGTTTGTAGAATATGGAAGTGTAAAAAAATAGTGCTTAGCAGAGCATGGTAAGAAGTGGGGATGGGAAAGGAGAGAAGAGGTACTGGTAGGAATTCTGATGAAGCTTTTGATCTTTACCCATAGATTATTTTTATTTCAGCCTATAGACAACAGAGAGGCACTGGAGAAGTGGCTCTTGAATGACAGGGGATGGACCTCAAAAAAATACATGCATCTTTTTTCCTGGGAAAATGCACCATATGCAGACATATGATATAGATTCCTTCATTCCCCAGCACACAAATTATATCCAAGTTCCCTTAACACCTGTGTAAGATACCTGAAATACAGGTTAAAGCAGGAATACAACAAGATGATATTTTTGTCTTAGAAATGCCATGATGGAGGATGAATTAGAAAGGAAATAGACTGGATTCTAGTCATTCTCATCTCACTGTTCTCTTTTAAATTAATCTCCAAACCTATTATAGTCTCCTCCTTATACTATATTTTCCTGGACAACTGTGATAACAGTCTCTCTAGTTTGTTCTTGTTTTTTCCATACCACTTCTTCTTACTCAAGAGATGAGAATATGTCAAGAAAACAATGTGATTCAAAATATGAAGTGCTGCAAAGAAGGCAAGTATACTTTGACGGGAAAAACAGACCACTGACTTTGGCAATATGGAGGTCATTGGAGACTTTTGCTAGAACAATTTCGATAGAGGGACAAGGCTAGAAGACAAAGTGAGGGGGCTGAATGAAGGAAATAAAAAATAAGAAAGTGGAAAGTTGAACATAGATTACTCTTTCAAAAGGTATTAGGTTTTTGCCACTGAAACTGCAATTACTTTTGCACCAACCTAATAATAGTACTTAACTATTTCTACAGGCTTTTGAGATGCCAGATAGTGTTCTGAGGCTTTCAATGAATAAGCTCTGATAATTCTCCCAATAACTCCATGGGATAAGCACTATTACCTTCCATGTTTTACAAGTGAGGAGGCTGAGGCATAGAAAGGTAATACAAATTGTGAATTATAAATGCAGATAGTAGTAAGTGGCAGAGCTGGAATTTGAACACAGGAAGTCTGATTCCAGAAAAGAGCATGAGCTTTTAACTACCAAGGTGCACTGCTTCTGCTAAAGCAAACTTAATAGGTAAAGAGTCTAACATTCTTAGTAGGTATAATATAATAAATAATAATGATAATATAGTAAAATAATATTAATATAATAAACAAGCAATATAAATAATGTGCAAAAGAGAATCTTAATGATATCAGATTAAATAGGTCACTTCTATTGTTAAAATAACATGTACTAAATAGTTCAACATTTAGAACTGAAAAAGGTGCTAACTGTTGTCTTTACTATCCTTAATTTTTAGAGGTTTTGTTATCAAGAAAGGCATGTTAGAGCTAATATCCACTATACTATCTACTAAAGCATTGCAAGCATGCCAAGATGCTGAAGAAAACATAACACTATATTATATATTTTATGTTTCACTATGAATTGAAAATATTAACCAAAAAATATTTTCTTTAATCAAAGTTTAATTTGACAGGTAACTCATCTTCAGGATAGCTTTTCTTTCCTCTCAGAAGAAATTGTTGTCTTATGACTGACGTTAGGCTGCCAAAAAAAATAATGCTTCACTGATAGAGATTCAGAAATAGACTCTGTATTTTAATGTAGCACAGTTTTGGGAAAAGGACCCCGATGTAATTTTTCTAAGTTGTTTGTCTTTTTTCTAATTTCTAGATTAAGTAAATGAAAGGAAAATATTTCAGAGTCAACTTACTGGAACCTGGTGAAACATGTAAGTTTTCTTACTTTTTTTTTTTTGGTATGGGGCTAAATGTTAAAAATTGAAAACAAAATAACAGTTTTGTATTTGATGAAGGAAAATGTATGTTCTTCTCATTAATTTTTTTCATGAATCATTTTTTTTTTTACTAACAACAATCAAGTTTCATTTGTACTCTCCTTTTCTCTACCTATTAAGATGGATAGCTGGGTTACACCTCAAAATTCCTTAATTCCTTTAGCTAATGCTACCAAGTGTCTATTATGTGGCAGACACTGTAGTACATGAGGAGAAACTCAGCTAAAAGGCATAAGTTAGCTTTCAAATAGCTGCTAGTCCAAGAGTAGAGTCCAGCGAAGAAACACTGAGAATACCCTGTAATAAATGCTACAACAGAGGCTAATGGGATACCAATGCAGGGCACCCCACTTAGCCTCCACAGCTAACGAGGTCTTCCCAGAGAAGATGAACCAATAACTGAAATTTCAGGAAGAATAGAAAGGATGTACCTTCTCTTTTATCAAAAGCATAACACTTTCTGTAAACTTTACTACGATTTTTAGTTATCAGCATCTTACACATGTAAGAAGAGAAAAGGGGTCAGGGGATGAATGATCAGGAAGCAGGAGAAAATTCCAGAGATAGCTGAGGAGGGTGAGTGTGTGAAAGAATTTAGTGGGCAACCATGTCCGTGCATATAATTAGGAATATTCTGTATTCAGATGCTCCTTATTTGCATATATTGGTATATCCAATCCTTCAAATATGGCTAAAGAAGATCATTTTAATTACCCTCTCTTTAGCTCATAAAGATCTATGTTGGTGACACAGACTGGCTAGATGCTACATAGCAGAACTTGCTTCCTCTTTCTGGGCACACGGTTAAATTATATTTTTCCTGTTTTCTTGCATCTCAGCAGGACATACAAATAGTTCTGGCCGAAGGGACATGGGCAGAAATGATGTATCTCCCTTGCATGTTTGGCCCCTAAAATATATCATATGATTCTCCACATTTTATTCTCTACTTATTGGCCAGCTGAAAACAGAAAATACGGTAGACAACTCGGAGGAGCCCCCTGAAAATGACAGAGACACAAAATAGAAAAAGCCTGGATCCCTGAGTCACCACATGATGGAAAGCAACCCAGGGATATCTATCCGCATTGAGCTTTTGGTGGCTAAGAATTCACTTTTATTAAATTCGGATACTAAAATTTGGGGGTCACTATTTGTAACAGCTACTGTCAATCAGCCTAGCTAATAACATGTTAATTTGGAATACAACTTATATGTGAATTAATCAAGAATATTTTGGGGTATTTATTATGGAATTATAATGATACAAATATTTAATATTTATTGAATTCTAAGATTTGTACAAAATATAATATATTATTATCTAATTTTATCATATTAAAAATGCTATGTCTTAAATGCTATTGCTGCCATCCCCATTAAAATGGTTAAGAAATTGAGCTCAGGAAGTTGGAAATATTTACTTAAGCTTACAGAATTAAAAACAGTCAGGCCGAAATTGGAATCCATGCTGTCAGACACAAGAGCCATCCATTTAACAGCACATTGTCTCTTACTGGTAGATACCATAATTTACATTGGACAACGAATGCCCTTTTAAGAAAGTAAACATAGTTTAACACCACCCAGTGCAGTTCCCTTCATTCTGTAGGCAGACGTAGGAGATTCATTTCACTGACATGAAATTTCACTGCACAGCAATAGAAATTTTTTTCACCAGGATATCCTTTCATAAAAATCTGTATGTATTTGTGGGCTGGTGTCAAATGCTTATTTTTTGACCACTAGGACTTTTACTTGGTTCTCAAAATGTCTATGAAATTATTGTTACATTAGACAAATTTGAGATGAATCACACACACACACACACACACACACACACACACACACACACACATATATATATACAGGTTTTCAATCCCAGCCAAATAGATGTTTGAATAATGGAACTCTTTCTTGAAATTGGCTGGCAGAAGTTGTCTACTTATTGTTTATTATTTAATAACTGGTTTCATTTAACAACAGCAAAAATAGTTGAGCTGCTATGACAGCAAATGGTAATTTGATAATCAATTCTAGGTTTCTTTGGTGGATTCTTCTGTAAGTGGTGGTTTGTCTGTGGAAGAATTCATCCCATGCCTTCACCCTCCTTGAGTTTTAAAGGCAACGCTTCATGGTGAGACCAAGGTCCAAATATGTCTTCAAATCTAAGGATGTTCATGCCCACGCCACACCTGCTGTGTTACTATCTTCCTCCCAAGTCAGAAAAGAGAATCTTAACAAACCCAGCTCTATTGAAAAGGCAAATTTGCACTTCTCAATTTGGATGACAAGACCACAACCTAATCCCATTTTGCAGTGATTCCCTGCTCCAGGATGCTGCACTGACCCTCCAGGGCCTAGCAGCCCTGGAATACCGTTGTCTTACCATTGCTCTGCATTTGCAACAAATACTTTTCTACCATTCCTGACAAAACAGCTCTATTGTTATCAACTGTAAATGTATTAAAAACACACAAGGGCATTTTCGTACATGTACGTGAAAAACATTGCCTGACAGGCTCCAATCAGCAAGTGCAAAGAGGTTTTATTGAAGGAAACAGCAGCAGCAAACAGCTAGCCATGTATAAGGAAGGGAATTGTTCCTTTAACGTTGGCGGCACACGTTCGCTTAAGACGACGCTCCTGCCCCTGCCTTTTCCCACCCAGAGGACCTGCTAGACAAGCAGCCCGCCATCTCTCTCTGGGATCAAGCTGTCAACGCAAACTTGCGTTTTTTTCTCTTTTTCTGAGCTAAGCTCTACCCCCAGAGCTCCCGATGCCTTCCTGAGTGAAAGCTCTAAAAGAGCTCCCTTCTAAATTGCATCACACGTGCCGCCGTACTCTTCAAACTGACAGAACAAAAGAGCCAACTTCCAAAATTCTGGTCTGAGTGACTTGTTAGTTGTGCTGGATGATTACCCCTTAATGGGCTTGGTGAGCAGGCTGGGGTGTCCTTCCCTGGTTAGTGACCAATTAAGGCTGATTTGCTTAATCAGAGAAACACACGCTAAGGAGAGAGAGAGAGAGGGGAAGAAAGACACACACACAAAGACAAACAGAGATACAAGGAGAGAAGAAAGGGGACAAAAGGAAGTCCCACTGCTGTCCCCTTGCCCCTACTAATTAGGTGGCAATGAAATTACTTGGACTAGAAGTCACAAAAATAAATTCTCATCTGGAAGATACTAAATAGGCCTGCTGTGATGTGTGCAGGTGTGTGTGTGTGCATGTGTGTCTGTCTTTCCTTTCCAGAGCTGATGCTACACCAAATAACAGTCGTGTATTCTGGACAGTTGTTTAGTGTTGGAAGCCCCCAAAGCATCGTTGTCTGCTCCTTCCACCCTTCTTCCCCTTAGCCATTAATAAGTATATTCAACTGCTGAGGGTCACTTTGTTATTCTGACATAATGAACTGGAAGATGTGCTTTCCAAGTGCTGAGGCTGACATGGTGACACTGGCACTGTGATGTTTTCACCTCGAGGTACCCCAACCATACACTCGACACACTTGGAAGAATAAATATTGATCTGCTCTGTGAGGATGTGCACCATGTGAAATGTTAATGCTTTTAAACAGCTTTGGACACACCAAGTAGCTATCATTACTACTGTTATTATAAGGTAGAGAATCTCAGCAAGTGTCTCGTCTTCAACCTGTATCCTCATGATCAGTGCACGTGAGTCGAATGCCCACAATATTCACGCCTCCACTCATGAGGCTGAACACAATGATGATGTTACTTGTTTTTTTTTTTTTTTGAGACAGAGTCTCACTCTGTCACCAGGCTGGAGTGCAGTGGTGATCTTGGCTCACTGCAACCTCCGACTCCCAGGTTCAAGCGATTCTCCTGCCTCAGCCTCCCAAGCAGCTGGGATTACAGGCGCCCGCCACCACGCCCGGCTAATTTTTGTATTTTTAATAGAGACAGGGTTTCACCATGTTGGCCAGGACGGTCTCAATCTCCTGAGCTCGTGATCAGCCCGCCTCAGACTCTCAAAGTGGTTAGGATGAAGACATCAATCCTGAAACCCCGCAGCAAGAGAGGTAATTATTCACAATAATAATGTAAATATGTATTGTTTTTACCAATAATAAATGTTTATTCCCGCACAGGGACTGACTTCTTGCTGGGTTGGAGATTTTTTGCTTGTCTTTCCAGGGTGATTCTCTCCTTTGTACAGAGAGAAGGAGAAAAGCTCACCATTTCTAAAATCATAAGTGCTTGTGAAAGTTTGAAGCCCTATGCTAGGCGTGGGGGTTCACACTTGTAATCTCAGCACTTTGGGAGGCCGAGGGAGGCGGATTGCTTGAGGCCAGAAGTTCAAGACCAGCCTGGCTAACATGGTGAAAACCAGTCTCTACTGAAAATACAAAAATTAGCTGGACCTGGTGGCATGTGCCTGTGGTCGCAGCTACTTGGGAGGCTGAGGCACAAGAATCGCTTAAACCTGGGAGGCAGAGTTTGCAGTGAGCCGAGATCGTGCCACTGCATTCCAGCCT
Organism: Rhinopithecus roxellana; assembly: GCF_007565055.1. NCBI lineage: Eukaryota > Metazoa > Chordata > Mammalia > Primates > Cercopithecidae > Rhinopithecus > Rhinopithecus roxellana. Next base: position 60,964,357 of record NC_044549.1, read on the forward strand.
GGGCAACAGAGTCTCAGAGTTTGGGTGCTAAAAGTGAGGTCTCCCAAAACCCTGGTGTAGGAAAGAGTCTTAGTTAAACTGCTCTGTAAAAGATACAAGCTGAAATCTGTGAAGTGGGTGGCACTGTCGATGTTTGAGGGAGATAGGAGTGCAGCAAGATGACAGGAGCAAGATTTCAGCGTGGAATAATGGCCAGTGACAATAAGCAAGTGACACAGTTCACATTACAGATATCTAATATCTCATTTTAAATCATTTGCCAGCTGACATTTTGATGATAAAACTTCCCTTTTCATTGTTTGCTGTTTAAAACTTTTTTATAGATTTAAGATATATTACATACAACAATTGACAAGCCTTTAAAGCATAGCATTCGATGACTTTTGACATATGTGTGCACCATGAAGCCAAATCAAAACAACAAACATTTCTATCACACCCTCCGCCAGAGTTTCCCTATGTCCTTTTGTAATCCATCCATCCCCCCACTTCCTTTAGTAGGCAACCTCCAACCCATTCCTCTTACTATAGATTGACTCAACTTCTAAAATTTCATGTAAACTGAATCACTCAGTTTGTACCTTTTTTTGGTCAAGATTTCACAGAGCATAATTATTTTGAAAGTTATTCAGATTGTTGCATATCTAAACAATTTTTTTAGCTGAGTAATATTCAGTTGCACGAATATACCTTAATTCAGTTTGTCTATCCACCCAACTGAAGGATATTTGTATTGTTTTCAGTTGTTGGCTGTTACAAATAAAGCTGCTATGAAAATTCCTGTGCAAGTTTTTGTGTGGATATTTCTATTGGCTAAAATCCTAGGAGTAAAATGCTGAGTCATATGATAGATGTGTGCCTTCCCTATTGTTTTCTCATTTTTGACAAACTTTAATAAAAATCTGATACATTAAGAATAAAAAGACTGGAGTCATAGCTAATGAGACCTAGAAATATCTGAGTGGGATGTGGACAAGAACTTATAATGAATGACTTGGGTTTGGGTATGAGACAATTCCACTTTTCAAGTATTCTAGACACTTAAAGAGAGGGCTGGGTTGACACCTAAAAAATACATTTGTTTATTTATTAAGCTATTTATTCAACTCATGTTTATTGAACATCTACTATATGCTAGGCACTCTGATGAGGTTTGGGGATAAAAAGTAAACAGTACTGATAAAATTCCAGTGCTAGGCTAGGCACAGTGGCTCATGCCTGTAATCCTAGTACTTTGGGAGGCTGAGGTAGGTGGATTTCTTGAGCCCAGGAGTTTGAGACCAGCCTGGGAAACATAGAAAAACCCTATCTCTACAAAAAATAGAAAAATCAGCCAGGCATGGTGGCATGCACCTGTAGTCACAGCTACTTGGGAGGCTGAGGTAGGAGGATCACTTGAGCTTGGGAAGTCGAGGCTGCAGTGACCCATGATTGTGCCACTGTACTCCAGCCTGGGTGACAAAGTCAGACCCTGGCTCAAAAAAAAAAAAAAGTTTCTGGTGCTTAATAGAGCTATGGTCACAAGCAATAGGGCACACATACATCTACTTTGCAGCAATTTGAAATCTTTGTGAGCTACTCACAGACCAGCTTTTCTATTTCATCCCTCACTTCTTCCTTGCTTCCTTTGTTTTAAGCAAATTAATTTTTTAATTGGTGCTGCTTAAGTTGTCATCACATGGAATGCCTCCTCTTCTCCTCACTTATTCAAGTCTTGCCTGTCACTCTTTAAACCCTGCCTTGGACATCTTCAGCCTGAAGAAACCTCACAGTTTCCTGATTTATTTGGTCTGGAGTGCAGTCTGGGCATCACAATTTTTAGCAACTGTGAAGATGATTCTAATGTGTAGCCAGGCTTGAGAACCTCTGTCCCAAAGAGATTTTATCAGCACAGTTTCCTACAATTGCACTTTGCTGCAGAATATCTTTATTCCTTTTTATCCATCCTCTATAGGAGAAGAAGGGGCCCTCTGTCTTTTAAAGGTGAACCTTTGCATGAGGGGTTTACATCCCTGTCTCTTTTACCATCCACAGAAGATGTGTCTTTATCAACCATCATCCTCTTTCTTTGCATCCTCAGTCTTACTCTACTGATTGGTTCCTTCCTCTGGATGCATGCTTAGGTGAACCAGAGCCTATAAATCCTAGGTGCACTATTTTTTTCTATTGTCAAATTCCTCCAGGTAGCCCTTAATACATACTGTTTCATCACCCACTCACTCCTTAATCCCTCACAATTGGCTTCTGTCTTCCCGTGAATTAAACTGACCTTTCAAAGCTCATGTGATAATACATGCTAGGGGCTTAATAAATGATCGTTGAATGAATATTAAACACATGGATACATGGCTCTTATCACCAAATCAATGATCTTTAATCAGTTCCCATCCTTGACACATGGTCAGTCAGGCTCATGACTCTGTCCTTGTCTTCTTTAATGTAGAATCCTGGTTTTCCTCCTATTTTAGAGGTTTCTCTATGACCCTTTTGCTGGCCACTGTTGAATATGTTAGGTTGCACAATGTGTAAGGGTTCTAGTGGCAGACAAAGTTGGCATTCGAATCAGGCCATTGACAATTTATTGCTGTATGACTTAGGACAAATTGTCCCTCATCACTAAGCCTCATTTCTGTATCCATAGAAAGAAAATAATTATAGCATTATTTCAAAGGCTGATGTGCTACTTAAATGCCATAGCAAAGACAATACATGCTCATTAAATGTGCATATTAGTGGTTCAATGGACGTAAGCTTCCCATGGGCAGTCACCATGCCATTTTTCCCACCATCGTGATTCTGTCTTCAAAACCTGCACAGGATTTGTCACAGGTACTTGAAAAATATTAGCGGAGAATGAATGAGCAAATGCATTATTCTACTTCTCTTAATGAATAATCTTTCCCAAGACATTGGCTTTAGCTCTCTTCACTCTTTCCCTTGCTAATCTAACTTATTCCCTAATGATCTGTTGACCTTATTCATTCTTGAACTATCTCCTTCGCATAGATGACTGCTAAATCCAAACTAAAATCAACTTGGCCCCTTGTGATCTACAGATCCAAACGTGTTGTCTTTTAGACAGTTCCCAAAAGAACTTTCCCAAAGACATTACTTTGAGACCTTAACTCCCAATACTTAAAAAAGAATGATTGTCTCCCCTTAATCTGTATTATTCACTCATATGTATTCACTTATTGTATATTTTATGTATTTTATTATACATATATATTTGGAATGACCTCTAAAGAGTTCTACCTGCCTATTGTTTATTAGCCTTAAAATATTCCCACTTGCAACACGTTCTTCTTCTTCTTTTTTTTTTTTTTTTTTGAGACGGAGTCTCGCTCTGTTGCCCAGGCTGGAGTGCTGTGGCCGGATCTCAGCTCACTGCAAGCTCCGCTTCCTGGATTCATGCCATTCTCCTGCCTCAGCCTCCCGAGTAGCTGGGACTACAAGCGCCCGCCACCTCGCCCGGCTAGATTTTTGTATTTTTTTTTTTTTTAGTAGAGACGGGGTTTCACCATGTTAGCCAGGATGGTCTCGATCTTCTGACCTCGCGATCTGCCCATCTCAGCCTCCCAAAGTGCTAGGATTACAGGCTTGAGTCACCGCGCCCGGCCAACACGTTCTTCTTACTAATGTGTAAACCTTAATGTTTTAGCAACCTCCACATTGCAACCAAAAATAATTATAATATTAATTTTTTTAAGTCCACACTCCTTCTGGGGCCTGTAAATTGACCCTTATTTTACTAGAAAACTTTTTTTTTGAGGCAGGGTCTTGCTCTGTCACCCAGGCTGGAGTGCAGTGGCACAATCATGGCTCACTGCAGTCTCGACCTCCTGGGTTCAAGCAATCCTCCTGTCTCTGCCTCCTGAGTAGCTGGGATCACAGGTGCATGCCACCATGCCTGGCTAATTAAAACATTTTTTGTAGGAATGGGGTCTTGGTATGTCGCCCAGGCTGGTCTCAAAGTCCTAGCCTCAAGTTGTCCTCCCTGCCTCAGCCTCCCAAGGTGTTAGGATTCCAGGTAACAGTCACCATGCCTAGCAGAAAACTTTCATTTATGTAAAAAATATTTCTTTATTAAGCAAGTAACATGTAGGTAAGTTTCTATTGTGAAAAATCATAGCTTAAGCAATACAGATGTATCAATGTCAAGGCAACATCTCCACTTCATTACTGCAGCTTTCCCCATTCTCACTGCTCTTTGACAAATTTATTTGGTTCCTATGATCAGTTTGGGATAAAGCTTTCCAGATCTTTTGCATACATTCACGAACATTTGCATATTTGATTTTTACTTAATGTAAATGGGGCCAAGCTGTATTTATTAATAGGAAGCTATATTTTTCCCCGTTATTAGTATATCCTGAAGGTGTGCTCATTTAGATCTTCCTCATCTAAAGAATTACTGCATCATATTCTCCAGTGTGGATACACCACAGCATGGACAGACCTCTATTAATGAATGCTTAAACACTACCTTGCTATGTTTATTTCCCATCCCTCTCATATGTGTGATCTCTTAACCAAATAAAAAAGCACATTTCAAACTTTTCTATCTTGACCTCTTTGTGCACGCCGTTCTTTTCCTATTCCTTTCAGTGAAACTTCTACTTATCCTCCAAAACTCAGCTCAAATGTTAACTCCATGTGCTGTCCATCGTGTTATGCTAAAAGTGATGTCTTACACCTCTTACTCTTCTTCCTTAATCATTCAAGGACAGACACTAAGGATTTTATACTCCCACAGAGCTAAACCTAGTGTCCTACATACAGTAAACTTGGAATCCGTGTATTGCCTAAATAAGGAAATGATTGCTAACCTTTTCTTATCTAATATGTATACACACACAGATTATAAGCACCTCCAAGGTGAAACATACTCCAATGAGCTTTGAATAATGTGCATGTGTTATGATTTGTATGCTGGTGCCATGGCAGCCATATTGTGGGCACGGACAAAGGCGGAGTATTTTTCCTTAAATATTGCACCGAAAGTGCCCGTTAGTCACTATAGGAAGCTACCACAAGGAAAGGAGGATGAACTTACCAGGATCTCCAAGAGGATTTAGAATTGGTGTGGATAATCCTAAAAGAGAAGGGAAAAGAAACTAATTGAGTGTTATCCTTTTTTTTTTTTTTTTTTTTTTTTTTTTTTTTTTTTTTGCCTGTCCAGGATCCCTTTTTCAGGAAAGAGAACTCTACTTTACAGTGAAGAACCTATTCCTTACCCCTTGAGTGGAATTGGCTTGCCCTATCCTGCTCCTCACGCAGACTATATGATAGCCAGAGTCCTCCATCTCCTAGCCACAGCAGCTTGTTCTAGGATGGTTATGAGACTCACATAGTACCAATCCAGGTGTTCCCTGAGACTTGAAATTAGCATACTGGGAGTAACAGTTCTCTCCTTTGATATAAGGTGTAAACACTATTTGGGCTTTGGATAGACACAAGCCATTTTTTCTGCAATGTGTAAAAAGTCTATCTGAGGCTGGGCATGGTGGCTCACACCTGTAATTACAACATTTTGGGAAGGCCGAGGCAAGAGGATCATTTGAGCCCAGGAGTTCAAGACTAGCTTGGCAACATGTAGAAATCATATCTCTACATAAATAAATAAATAAATAAATAAATAAATAAATAAATAAATAACCAGGTATGGTGATGCATGCCTGTGGTCTCAACTACTTGGAAAGCAGATGTAGGAGATCTACTAAGCCTGGGTGGTGAAGGCTGCAGTGAGCCATGATCACACCACTGCACTCCAGCCTGGATGAGAGTGAGAACTTCTCTCAAAAAAGAAAAAACAAAAAAGTCTATCTGAGAATAAACCCCAAAAAGGGGCCCAAGAAAAGAAGGTAAAGGCAGGGCACTTTAGCCACACGGAAAAATTCCAAATCTATTGTTTGGATCTCCATATTTAGTTGCTCCTTAAGCTTGTCTCCATCTGGACATCCTAGATATGTGAGTCTACAAATTCCCTCTTTATCTAAACTGGTTAGGTTTCTATGACCTGTAATGGAAAGAGACTCACAGAATTGCATAGGAGGTTTAATTAATTTTATATATTTCTTCTGACTCTATTTTCTTCCCATCTCTTTTTAGAGGATGCATGCTGATTAAATTCTCTAAATCTAATTGTTTAATCTCTGCTTTCTAACTCCCAAAATATTCACAGAGTGGAAATGTTTAATTTTGTGAAGGTATGCCAAAAATGATCTACAAAAATGGCTTAAAATTGGAGGCTGAATCTTATGCTAAAATGAATGGAAAGGAATAAAGAAACTGAGATGTGGTTTCTGCTGAACTGGTCTTTCGTCAGTTCTATTCAATTTGCAATAGTGAGAAGTGGGGCTAGGAATTTACGTATGTTGTGTTGAGTACCTACTCAGTTCAACTATGTCATGAAATTTACCTGTATCTTGTAGATATTGTTATCCTGATTTGAAAGATTGTTTTAAAAAAGCAAATGATTTTCAGAGTTTCATTCTTGCCCAAGGATTAGTCTTACCCTAGCTGTTAGGTATAGAAATGCAAGATTAGACCCCAGCTGTCTGAGTTCTCAACACTTCTCCACCATTCAGGATGTTATGCAATTAGGTTGGATATCGACTCTGTTCCCGAAGAGAACATTTCCAACTTTAGTCAACTGTCTTGAAGTTCATGGTTTGATCATTATTGTTTTGGAGGAAAACAAAGGCAATCACTTTCTAGGGAGTACATTGCTATAAAGAGAGTATAAAATTTGAATTTGGAGACATAAATTCTAGTTTCACTTTCACTAAAGAGCTCTGTGATTCTGAAGCTTAACTTTTCTATACCTCAGTTTCCTCCTTGGTCAAATAAAGGGAATGAGGGCCGATCATCTCTCAAGTCTGTTTCATCATTTTTCTCCTGGTAAGTGCTTTCCCAGCACCCTGTATTTTTCCTGTAGGAGATCATATCGTCCTATATTATGATTATATGCTAAATACAGTGATGTCTCGTTCAACTCAGTATTTCCCAATAGTGAGTCCAGTGTCTGGCAGATAGATCATCAATGAACATTTGTTGAATAAATAAATGAGACAATGAAGTCTATTTACTCTTGTGGACAAAATATTACTTCTGTGTATGTGTATTCTTTTTCTTTCACTGACCAAAGGAGTAAGCTTTGAAATTGAAGAAAATATCTAATTTTCTAATTTTGCTGATGAGAAGTAAAAATAGGTTAATGATAGTTTTGAGTGCTTCAACGTTCAATACATCAGTATGGATTTTACACAGGACATTTCTTTAACTAGAAGCGCAAGATAAGCAAGGAGTTAATGTAAATTTTAAAATAAGAGATGTATTTTAAAGTATAAAATGGTCATTTTAGATAACCTTTGTAATTCAACTTTTAAGGCTTGGTAACAGAGCCATCCTGGTGAACTTTCTATGTGAATGAAGTTTCCTTCATCAGCTTTTCCTATATTATTTCATCTTGGGGGGAAAAAGCAGTAGCTAAGCCAGAAACAAGCAGAATAACAACAACAAAAAAGTCTGTGGCGAAAGCAACAGAATTACTTTTTAATCTCTCCACTTGTGTTTGTGAAGGAGAAGTGAGCTATGTGGTTTTTTGTCTTTGTTTAGACATTGGACAATAAAAATCATAAAAACATATATTTTTGACATACTATTTTTTGGTGTTCTTTGGAATTTGGACCCTAATTAAAAAATATGTGTTTCCTAGCCCTTCTTACTGTGAAAATCCTTGGCAATATAAACAGATGCACTGGTTGGCTTTTAATTCTGACACCAGACTGTCTGAAATAATAGCACTAAGAAAGTGTGAATTCTTTCATTCCTGTAGCATCAATTATAAGTACTTAATTTCTTTATCTTCCTACTATGGACTATAGTACCAATCTGGTTTATTTTTACCTGGCTAAACATGGTGCACTTCAGAACCCCCTAGTTTATTCTGCACAAGAAGACAGAAACAAGCCACAAGTTTGAGTTATTTTCATACTCTGGGGCACATCACTGTAATTTAATAATTAAGATATTAAGCAGTGTTCTGAAAATTTCAATAATATAGACCCATAAGATGACAGAATTAGGATACTTGATAAGCAGTTTGAAAACACTGAATATTTCTCATAAAAGTTGATTCATCATTTGATAAATGAGCCAAGTTAATAGCTTACTAGCTCATCTTGGCCTTTCACAGTCAAGGATATTCATTTTTTTGTGTCCATCATTTTTTACACCTTGTAACCAATTTGCTGTCAGTGTTTTTAGCCTGTGACGTGACTGTGGTGACACTGACTTCTGTACATGGATGGGGTACCAAAAATGACATATAGGCCAAAAAATTTATCACTTCCTGGGAGTTGAGGTATTTTGGAAGAATTGCTAGAACGGATCTTCATAAATATTGCCATATTTCTACTTTAAAACTTCACTCTTTAGAGGTGTGTCTTTATATACTAGAGGCAAACATAAAATCAAAGAAAGGCAAATTATTGCTGGAACTCATGATAAACATAATGAAGAATGTGCTATGCTTCTCCAATTGTTTTCTTTCAAAGTCTGTCTTTGTATATGCATTCGTATTTTGAGATGTTTTCACCAGTCATTTTGATGCCTAACACTAAAGACGTTTATATCTCATTTGAAAATATGATGAAAAGAATTATTAGGGCTAAAATGTAATGGGATATGTGGTAGGAATTGTTAAGCCCTTTATTTCTATTATCACACTTGAATCCCCATAACATTGCTAAAGCTATTGTTGTTAGTATTTTTCTCATTTTAGAGGTAAGGAAGTTGAAATTTAATGACACCAAGTACCTGACCCAAGTTCACAGAGTCAGGAAGTGGTGGAAGCAAGGGCTTTAACCAAGTAGGGCCAGAGTGTTCAATCATGTCCTGCTGTTCCTAAACATTGTGGCTACTAAGGTACCTAATGGCTTACACACATGAGTCCATTTAATCCTTCCTAAAAACCATTAATGTTGAAAATATTATACCTATTTTACAAATGGAGAAACCGAAACTCTGATGAAGTAATTTGTTCAAGCTCACACAGTGTGTAAGTAGTAGAGATGGGCTTATAGCCAACATTTGCCTGATTCCAATAACCTGTGCTCAAAAGTTTCATTCTAAACTGTATAATAACATTTGTTTAGGCAATTAGAGTTTATTATCTTATCCTAGTAGGTGTCACTAACACAGTTCTTCTGTGTGCAATGGCTGACTACACTATCTTTGATGCCAGAAAGACTAGAGACAATTTCCTCATAAGGGTAAGGGCCAATGATGTGTACTGCTATCGTGACACATGTATAATAGGGATGAAAAGGAGTCTTGGAGGATATGTATTTCTACGGGTAAAAGCAGAGGCTGGGGATTGAGCTTCTGGAGTATCTTTCCAATCTTTTTTATATGACACATCATTTCATTCATATGCCTACAATTAATCTCCCCTAAAATCAAGTTGGCTCTGATAACATCTCTTTGGAAATGGTGGGAAAAACACATAGTGACATCCTCTTGATCTTTTTGCAAAAACACAGCTACGATTTTGTCAGTTTTTAAACTTTTTTTCCGATTTGTAGAAAATTTGTTTTTGTGGAACTAGATAATTGAGAATATGAAATCTCAGTGGCGCACAGGTCCCATGACCATGCTTTGGGGCAATTACTTGGACAAGCGTGATAGCTTCTAAGTTGTTTCCTGTTGTTCTTGGCCTCACCGCAATCCTTTCCAAAACTTCCCTCCTTCTCTGCTGCATTAGTAATGCAAAATGAAATTCATTGTGCCCATTATATCTGTTAAATGGTTTCCATTTTAACTTGAGAAAAATGTATTGACGTTCATGTGTTTGGCATGAAAAATGTGTATATCTATCGAAGATAGCAACTTGTCTGTTGGAATTACAGTGCATTATGTATAATGCTGCTTTTAGCTGTGCATGTACATTTCCTGGAATCTTATTGTGTCAGAGCTTGGAAAGTTTACACAAGCATTGGTAATCTAATTTTTGTCTGGTGGGTGGCTGTGGAAATATGGAGTATTTGAAAAAGCAAATGTCTTGGCCATCTGTGCCAGGGAGGGGTTTGGTGGCAGGGGTGTCTAGGCAGGTGGGTAAAAAACAACCATCAAAAAAAGGCTTTAAAAATTGCCCCAGGCCTAACCTAAATACTAATTTCCCAAGAGCAGAACGATATAACCGTTTTGTGACATGGTTTTTAGCACATTTCTGGTTATTCTTTTTAGGAGTTCTAATTGTAAGGTTGAGGAATCTGTTTTATCTTTCTCCTGCCTCTTAACGATAATCCTTCTCTAGACTATATTGTTTCCTGTGCCTTTTGTCTTCTGCAGACAAGAGTGTTTGGCTCATGAACATCTTGTTAAGGTCTGTTGAGGATTAGGGGCTGTGACACAATTTTCTTGCTGAGTCTTTTCATTGGGGATTTTTCAGCTGGTTTGTCTTGGAGGCCTTTGAAATGTCTTCTATCAAGCAATAATTTTCATTTTTCTTTGTTTTCCTTAAAATTGGGGTTGTATTTGGCTCAACTGTTCCTGGGGTCTAGGTAATGAATTGTATTATTTAATAGGCCAGTGTGAAATTCTGTGTGCAGCAGCTGCACTGCTCTCTGTCTTTCAGAGCTGCTTAAATCCCACTCACTGTGCTGCTGCTGAACTGTGATGTAGTTTTCGTTTTTTGGCTTTAAGTGTATTTCAGCCACACATCTAAAGCAAGGTTTCTTAATTTCTGCACTATCGTCATTTTGGACTGGAGAATTCTTTGTCGTGGGGGGCTGTGCTATGCATTCTGGGTTGGGTGGCAGCGTCCCTGGCCTCTGCCCACTTGATGTCAGCAGCAGCTTCTCCAATGTCTCCAGGTATTCCTAATGTCCCCTGGGGAGTGAAATCACCCTCAGTTGGGGATCACTGATCTAAAGCAAGGTTGAAAGACAAGGCTGGCATGATGTAAAGGAATTTCCATAAAAAGCACTGAACTCAAGCAATACAATGACAATTCTGAGAGAGCTTTGTGTCTTGGAGGACACGTGGAGGAACTGTATCACACATCCCTGGAGAAAATACTGTAATAATTGTCTATAGTTTCCTAGACTGAGTAACAGAGGAGGTAAGGGTCACCTTTTAACTGCTTTGCTTCTGATCTGCTAATTATCTCCTCACCCTGTGATGCCTTTCATCTCCCCTCTACGCAACTTGACTCACATATGGAAGATTCTAATTCTTCACAGACTTTCCACCTTAACTACTTTCCTAGCCTAACCTCCCTGCTCTTCGGTTTCCCCCACTGTTTTTCTTTGGCTCAAATGGGAACAAGGTGCCCATTATTTCTTTAATCCACTTCACCACCTAATAATTGCTGAGGACCAATTTTAACAAGATGCTTCCTTACTCTGTAATGCACTCCAGTAAGGAACTAATGTTTACCATGATGAGTATTCTCTGTTCCAAGTGAAAAGCTGAAACGCTGCCGACCACTGCAGTGTAGACTTTTTCATGTTTAATATTTTCTCAATGCCTCTTTGAGCGAGTTACATCTATTATATTTAATGGCAGTCTTATGGGCCTGTCAAAAGGGCATTCTATTTGCAACCAAAATATCAATTAAAATAACATGTAAATGAATGAAGTAATCAAATGCATCTGATGATAATATCAAGATTATTTTTAATTTTTTAATGCTGTGAAAGCTGTGGAGTAGACTAACAAATCTATTTGATCAATACATGGGATGTAAAAAGAAGAAGAGACAAGATTGACTGATGAATAAAATGAAACTGACACAAACAGGCTGACAGCCAGCTGTAAGTCTCTTTAGGGCAAATGCAATTAACTTAGAATAATAGACTCAAATTTGATGGTTAGAAATGCATTTTTATTAACAATCACAGGCTGAATCATTATGCTCTTATGAATAAAATGGTACTTATATTTTGTGCATGTGTGTGCATGCATATATAAATACATACACATATGTCTCTATGTATATATCCATGCCTCTCACGTTCCTATGTGCTCTGCTTACAATTTGGGTGGAAAAGTTGATTTTTAGAATAATGTACTTTAAAAAGGAAATTCATTCATAAATTGTCTTCAGGACTATAAATTCTGAATATTCCCCCAAATTATATATATAAAAATCATACTACTTATCTGGTGCTATTAGACATAAAGCCAGTGAGCCCTGGTCCCAGAACTGCTGGTCCTTAGGGGATTTGGAATTGCAATCAGGGATTTACAGATTTCATTTTGAAGAGGAGAAGTCATTACTAGAAACCTAAGCTCATTTCCTCTCCTTTAATAGCTATTTTAAATCATTCATTTAGAAAATACATTAACTATTTAGGGTGCTTGCAATGCGTTTCTCTTGGCGTTAAGTCTGCATTTTTAAAAGATTTTTTTTTCTAAAATTATTTCAAAAGAAGATGAGAATTAGAAAAAAACCAAATGAAATTTTGGTGATATAAAATTACTTTTGGATAGCATTTTCCTCTCTCATTGCCTAAGAGAAAACAACTTAAAACTTTAACAAAATATTAGACTATTAACAAACTCTTAATGTTTTAATGCTATGTAGAGTTAAAAAGTACATGATTCTTGGAAAATCACAAACTCGAATTTGAATATGATTAAGAAATAGCATATGGTCGATGGCCTCTTTAAATGAATTTGTTAATAACTTAAATAGAAAGCAGTTTTAATTCTGTACTACTTACTTAATATTGATGCCAACCTTAACTAGTAACTGGGTAATAAAGGGAAACGGTATTATAGTAAAAAATAAGTAACTTTAATTTCTACAAAGAATTCAGAATATGGATTCTTGCATAACATTTTTGCACACTGCTTTGTGTGTGTGTGTGTGTGTGTGTATATATATATATATATATATTCAAATGCAAAATAAAGCTCCCTGAGTTATGTAATTGCTATTCTTCAAAAGGACATCATGAAGGTTGACAATTTAAAATGTGCTCTTCCTGTCACCATCCAATTCTTTTGAATGTCTACTGATGGTGTTAAAAACAATCTCCGCAGAAGAGGGCTGCCATTGCCAATTTAGGACACTGGCTTTGTTATTAGCGTAGGCATATTAGATCATACTCTTGCTCTTCCTGCCCGCTTTGTTCTTTTGATATGGTAGGGAACTGAAATTGACAACAGTCTACATTTATATAATAACTTGCATTGTTAAATATATATATGCAGATAGACAGATAGAGAGTTCTTTTATCCCCAAAAGATATCAAAGTTCACTACACACCATAAAAAAAAAAAAACCCACAGATATATGCAGATGCTTCTGGGGTGAACCATAGCAACTATTTAAAAGCATAAAGTATTGACAGCCTTAAGATTCTTGGAATAGTACATCACCATTTTTAATTTTTGATATTTTTATCTCCTTAGAAAATTTCTGTTTTGTTCACCAGGAGGAAAGGATAAAGGTCACACTTCGTTACTTGAGCAACATGTCAGAAGCAGTTTGAACATAAGCTGGAAAGAAACTGTCTAAGTCTAAATGCTTGAACAACATTGCTGTTGTAAACACAAGACCAAGCATGCTGCTTGGTATCTCATCATTGTTCAATCCACTGGTCCACTGAAAAAACATAGAGTGAACTCAAAGTGGGGAGTGTGATCATTGGATGGGCATCACTATACACAGGGTTATCAGACTTGTCAAATAAAAACACGAGATGCGCAATTTAATTTGAAGTTCAGTTAAATAACGAATCAGTTGATAGTATAAGGATGTTCCATTGAAATACGAGGAACAATCTTGATAACTGAAACATATTTAAGGGGTTGTTGACAACAACCTACATTTATATAGCAATATGTGGGACACAATACTAAAAAAATTGTGGGCACTCTGTATTTAATCTGGCAATCCAAACTATGAAAGGAAGGCTTTGTGTATTCTTTACAAAGTAGACTATCATTGGGATAAAAAACATTTTTAGAGGGAAAAAAAACCAATAGAACTTTATTTTTTGTCACCCTTAAAATAACCCTACCATCTTAAATATTTGTAAATACGTTTTCTTCTTCACAGAATAGAAATAATATTATATTTAGACATGACTCTTTTTTCAATAATCCATAATTATAGGTTCTGGATGGAATATTCATGAACAATACAAGGCTCAGGGCATATCATAATAATCAGTGAGTGGTCGCCTATCTGTTTCCATGACTACCATGAAGGATAGTTACTTTTCTTTCTTTAGTTTATTTTCCTGAATGCCAATCATAGTACCAAGCACATGGTATGTTGTTTGAATGAATTTATTCTTGGCCATTGGATTGATTTTTCTTCTTTTTTCTAACTTTGGATGACTTCCCTCTTTTTTCAGACATAATGGTAGTTTTTCCTCTTTGGTTTTATTTCTATTTTGAGATATTCTTCAGGATATGCAGGGTGAAATTTGACACCCTCCTATCAGTAAGTTATAGGCAGTGTTTCTCTGGCAGTATTTCTTACAAGGATGAAAACAGAGGAGTTCTGAATGGCTGATGATGAGTCTTCTGGAGATGGAGAGAGTTAGTGAATAATTTTTTCAAAGCCCACGAGGAAAGCTGTATTATAGAAAGTTAACTGTGCTCTTGAGCACTTCATATGTATTCTTTATCATATAATATATATTATCTATTATATGAATTAGTTGAAAATTTTCTAGAGGAGTTTAAACATACAGGAATTTTTCTATATTATACCAATTTTTAAATCACATATCAATGTCACAACTCAATTCTATTAGAATTTTAACATATAACATTATATCTCTTTTAATCTTCAGAATTTATGACTCTAATAGAAAAAGGTAACTATTTTTACCCCAATCATCATTATTGTTGGTTTTGTTTCTACTGTATACATGCTATGAGCATTTGCCAATGCAATATAAAGCAAGTGGGACCAAGGTAAAAAAGAGAGTGAGAGAGAACCTAAAGGAAGATTCAAGGTTTCAAACACACAAAATAGGGTTATGGTCATCAAAAAATAAAATAGATATAAAAATATTCATGAAGCACTAAAATAATATTATAAGTTATTTTTTCTAAGTTTCTGTTTTCTGTAGTAAAGAGATGTGTATTCTTTTAGATGAGATCAATCATTTTATTAACAAATAAAGTATAATTTGATGCTACAATGATCAAAATAAAAGTCTAAACAGGTCAAATCAATCTATCTTTGTATTATTTGAAGGATAGGAAGGAGAGTGGTAAAGGAGATATGCTAACATTTATTGAGTATGTATTAAATTCAGACACTGTGCTAGACAATGAGAATAATGAACCATATTATTCTCTGTTCTGAAGTCTCTGACTCACAGTCTAATGGGAGAGACACGCGAGCAAGTAAATAATTGTAAAGCATGGTAATTATGTGCTGTAAAGACATAGTATATTGTATAGATATGATCCTATGTAGAATATCATCAACCTTCTAAATAGATTGCAAGAATGTCTTCACTGGAGAAATAATGTTCCAGTTCTGAAGGAGTTTATAAATGGAGTAAAAAAGTTTGAAAAGCATGCAATGTTGAGAGCAAAATTGCCAAAAAGTGTTAGGTTATGAAGCAGAATTAGAAGCACACTGGTTTGAACTGGAGTGAAGGGTTCAGGGTAGAAAGAATGCCAGGAAATGGAACTTGAAAAGTAGGCATAGCTCAGAACTTGGAGGCTCATACATTAAACAAAGGAGAATTTAAAACAGGGAAAATACGTAGTCAAATTTAGAAAGAGAATGCTGGCAGCAGATTGGAAGGGACAAGACTGGATTGGAAGAGCAATATTTAAGCTATTACAATCAATAGTAAAGACAAGAGTTAATTAAAGCTTAAACAAGATTTTCACTTGCTGTTGGAAATGGACAGGATAACCAGATTCAAGAGTTAATGAACAAAGGAACTCAGCAGCTCAACATATTGAAAAGTGGTGTTTAACCTGGTTAGTATAAAACAAGATAGTATTGAGTAGGCTACCATGTGTGATATGTTTGCCAATGGTGGCCTACATGACTCAACTGAAAGGAAATCAATTGAAAGGACTCACTGGATGGTAAATTTACTTACCAGGAAATGGGCTAAGAAGCTTTAAGACTGTTCCAATTGTCAACTTCACTGTCGTTTTATTTCCTAGGGAGTTATATCCCATTTGGCTAAAGAAAAACCAGAAGATCAGAGATATTAAATGTAGTATCGTAAGTTCATAGTGCTAGGAAATGATGGAGTGGAGGTCCCTACTCAAGTCCTTCTAACCACAAAGTCCCCGATCTTTTCTTTAAGGTATGCTTCCTGAGGTTGACTTCAGATAGATGTGGATGTACACTTGGACCAAGTTCTACATTAGGAACACTTTTAAGTGATTGATCTAGAAGTATGAAGTGAATCAAGAGCTTTGTGTCCTTAATATTTACTAACTAGTTTGAAGGGACAGAACTGGATTCATTCATTTATTCACAATTTATGTAGTGCCTTCTTTCTGATGGTAGTTATAATTTGAATTTGGAGCTACCTCAGGCTATAGTGTCTCGGGGGGGAACTATCATATTGTGCAAATGTGAGTATTGATTGGAATGCAGTTTAGGAGACAACTAACAGACGCTACCATTGCTGTGATCTCCGCATCATAAGAAAAAAAAAATAAGCACGATATAATTTTAATTTTTTCCTCACATCTTTCTCTTCTGATTAATCATTCTTTCCCCTCTCTCTTTTATGCCTGCCCCTTTAGGTCTAAGTAAAATTTTTTTTTTCTTAAAATATATCATTGCAGGTGCCCCTACTGTGAAAATGGAAAGAAATGTAATGTTTTGGTCACGGGAGAGCTGCCAATTCCACAGTACCAGCACAGTGAGAGTCATCCTTCATTTATTTCCCCCCTTCCCCTTTTTTAGATGTTGATGAGACATTAGTATGGCGCGAAGCCTGTTTGCTCCTTGCTGCATTTATTTTGTTAAGATTAGAGTTGCTAAGATACGGTAGTTATTTCAAATTGTAATCACCGATGCCAGTGGTCATAAAATAAAGTACTGAAATTCCTTTATTGCTAACATTAATAAAAAAAATTCTTGAGGGGGCAAGGGAATTTTCTGGCAAAAAAGGAACAGTACTCCAAGTGGCCTCTGTTATAGCACATAATTAGATCCACTAGCCTAGCTGGTATTGAGCTATTTTTGGTGTAAAATCCAGAGAGAAGTTCTGGCTTTGAGTTGTTTATTAAGTTATTCTTTTAAAATAAAGGGTGTGGTCAGGTTGTGCAAATTTTACATCCATTCTTCTATTTAGTTGTTTAAGCCAGGGGATTTATTTTTCAGCCTGTTGCTAGATATTGTTCTCTGTTCAATAAATATTTTGAAGGATTTGGAGTTTTTAACATTTTCTCACAACTTCTTGAGTTGGGCCTATTAATTCTTCTCATCTTGTGCTGCTGAAGCACCAAATCTCTCTTGTTCCATTGATTAATTCTACTTTCTTAGGATATAAGTTGTAACTTGTAATTTTACTGTTGCCAGTGACATTTTTTTAGGTAATTGAGAAGTCATGCCCTGTGTTTTTATTGTTATTGACAATATTCTATATTTTTCTTTATAATGAATCACACACATACACACACACACACAAAACCTCAGAATGATTTCCAACTAGATTTAAATCAACTCCAGGACATTTCTTTGAGCTTGTAGGTAAATATTTTCAACTAATACTTAAAAGAAAAACCATTAAACTATTTGGGTGGAAAAATAGTCTCTGAGCAGCCAGTTTGGCAAAGGTTTGTTCAGCGAATGTGTGTAATTTCAAATTACACTATGTTTTTATTTCATAAAAATTTCCAGCTTCCCTAGAACACTTCAAATACTAATATCCAGAGTTTCCACTGGCAATTCTTTTGTTTGTCCTGGAAGCATCTTGCAATTTGGGACTAAAAAAATATTGTGTTCTCTTTGGATTTATAGACATAAACATATGCATTTCTTCTTCAGCACACAGTTCTTTTCAGGGGAAGCCAGGTTGAATGGGCAGATTGTCAAATAATAAGAAGGCTTCATCAAAAATATATAGTACATTTGGCTGAAAAAAATGGTCTCCAATAAAATTTAATCTATTTAGAGAACGATAAACTATTAAATAATGACATCCCAATGTGATTTGATTAAAAGTAATATTTTGTGAAATCACCATTTAAACGCCTTTCCAGAGAGACTCAGAGAATATGCTGTACACTGTTGAATCATATTCATTAAGTCAAACTCATAATACCCAGTGGAGCCTTATTCCACAACAGGCCTGTGGTTAATTGTAATTCCATTAGAGAAATTGCAAAAAGGTGGTTTCTGCCCACATCTTTGGAGACAAAGCTACTCCTCATGTTCTGTGGTTATTACTGTCTCAGAATTTTGAGATGCCAATGCTTTGTAGAGTTTCGGTTCTAACATCTGCGTTCTTAGAACTCAATGTCCAGAAGGTAAAGTGATTTGCTGCAGTTTTCAGTCTTCATTTTCTATGTTCATTGTTCACCTATGCCATAGTAAGAGGACTATCTGATTTTTTTCCCTGACTATGCATCCCAAGATTTAAGATTACAGATATATCAGGTATCTGTCTACTTGCATAATAGTGGGTATATATTAGATCAATTTATTGGTCTAAACTTTTTCATTTCCCTAAATAGTATTTTATAGGTATAGCCTTGCTCTGGCCTCATGATGGCGGAGTGTACATTCCTGCTCCTTTCTGGAGGGCTTAGTGGCTTGACTTGACCAACATAAAGGATATTATGACAGCAATATACCTGCAAATTTAGGTTCTGCTTTTGCATCGAGAGTATTAGGTTGGTGCAAAAGTAATTTCGAATTTTGCCATTAAAAGTAATGGCAAAGCGGCAATTACTTTTGCACCAGCCTGATACCATGCCTAAGTAGTTGCTGGTCTAAGGAAGATGAGGAACATGTAGAACAGACCTAGGCACACCTGCAGCTTTGAGCCAAACCCTACTGCACCTTATTCAGATTAGCCAAACTGCAGCTGACTCACAGATAAGTAAGCAAGGAATAAATGCTTGTTGTTATTTGCCATTGAAATTTGAGATGTCTTATTACACTGTAATTATGGCAATATCTAACTGATAGTGTGCCAATTTTACTTCCTTAACAAGTGTCTCCAAAACACGTGTTAAGGAACTAAAATCGAAGGCAAAACAAGTGCCTTCAATTCTGCATATATGAGGAGGCAAAAAGAGTTTCTCCTGTGTTATTATTAAGTCTTCAGGTTCTATGCTAACTCTGAAGCTACAGCTTGAATTCAGCTCATATAGACCTGAAAATTTTTAATAAAGTTATGAGTCATGTGTAATTGATCAATGCCCCGAACCTGTGAGTTGGCAAAATTGAACAAAATGGGGGAATTCTGCAAACCCATAGTTTCAGTGAAATTCTTATCCAATATGTGACTTAGGCTTGAAGTATATGTATTGTATGCTGTGATTTTTCCATTGGTGTATGGTGTGGCATATCTTTGTCCCATAAGCCTTTCATAGGTGTCACCCCATTTGCTTCAATGTATGACTTTTTTAGACAATTGGGTGTTGGGGAGTGGGTCTTAACTGAGTACATAAACTATTGTGATAATAACTGTCGATGGAGTATTGAGTCAAGTGGGTTCAATTAAGATGGGTCAGAGAGAATAATAAGTTAAAAACGTGATTCAAGGGTTACAATTTCAAAAGCTAAGTGAGGCTAGGCAGACAATACAAATGAATAAAGTGGGCCCGATAACAGGAATGAGAAATCCATGGTAACCTGGAGAAGATGTGCCCCGTTTATAGGAGATAACTATTTGGTTCCAACTACTTCTGTCATTCAGGCACTGTATTGCCCTATATTTATTTATTTATTTATTTTTAATTTGAATGCCTCTACATGTCAGGAACTGGTTCTGTGGATACAGCAGTGAACAAAACAAACTAAATCATTTAAAAAAATCAAAAAGGAGGCCAGGCACGGTGGCTCACGCCTGTCATCCCAGCACTTTGGGAGGCCGAGGCGGGCGGATCACCTGAGATCAGGAGTTCGAGCCAGCATGGCCAACATAGTGAAACCCCCGTCTCTACTAAAAAGACAAAAATTAGCCAGGCATGATGGCAGGCGCCTATAATTCCAGCTACTAGGGAGGCTGAGGCAAGAGAATCTCTTGAACCTGGGAGGTGGAGGTTGCAGTGAGCCGAGATCATACCATTGCACTCCAGCCTGGGGGACAACAGCGAGACTTCGTCTCAAAGGGAAAAAAAATAAAAAAGAAACTAATACCTAAAATAAAAAGTATTTTGGATTGTGATAAGTGCTAAACAGAAAAACATGCAGCAGGTGAATGAGATGTAACATTTTGGAAAATATGGTAGGGTCAGTCCTTACTGAGAAGGTGCCTTCTAGTAAAGTCCTGAGAGAAGCAATAGAGGGAGCCATGTGGATAGGGAAGACCATTTTATTTATGGGGAATGGCAAGTACAAGGATACAGAGGCAGGGGTGTGCATGGAGTCCAAGGTGGGGGATAAATGTGGAATGGGCTGAGTGGATAAAGGAGAAAGTGGATGAAGAGTTGTAGAATACCAGAGCCTTGGATGCTTTAGGTGGGGCACTTTATTTCCACATTGGAAATGTTTCATCCAACTGGCCATAGTGGCTCATGCCTGTCATCCCAGCACTTTGGGAGGCCAAGATAGGAAGCCTGAGCAACATAGCAAGACCTCACTTACAAAATACAAAATAATTAGCCAGGTATGGTGATGCACCCCTGTAGTCCTAGCTAGTCAGGAGGCTAAGAGAGGAGGATGGCTTGAGCCCAGGAGTTCAATGCTGCAGTGAGCTATGATAGCACCACTGTACTGCAGTCTGGGCTACAGCGCAAAACCCTTACTCTAAAAAAAGTAAAAATAAAAATAAAAAAATAAAATATTTTATCTAGATCTTGAAATCTGAACATAAATACTCAATAAGACTATGCCATAAGCCATTTAGAGAGGTTTGAAACTCTTGTATTAAATAAGCTTAAGTGAAAAAAATTCTTTTCCAGGAGATAAAAATTTTTAAATATACTAAAAATGTGTAATCTCTTTTAAAAACAAAACAAAGTCCAGAAGTTTTCCTACTATGCACTGTGGCATAATATAGGTAGCTCAGGAGATTCAAAAAAAAGGGTTAACAAATGCAGAGATAAGATTAATTATGAATCTGTACAGTTTGATTCAGATAACCGTTATTTAGTAGGCATATTTATATTTTTAATATTCTTTTCAGAGCATTAAAATTTTTTGGTAATTGTACATAACAAAACCCGGTTCCAATTACAAAAAAAAATTGTATGCTAACTAGTAATGATAAAACATTAGTGTCAATTGCATGATTTTAACAGCTGTGAAGTCTGTATTTGAATTCTGTTAAATTTAATGGATAAATTAAAGTCATATTTCAAGACTACTTAAGGGAATCTTTTTTCAAAAAAGCTCAACCCCAAACATTCTAAAATTGCTTATTTTTATTCAATCCGTGCAATTATTCTCAATTATTATTTTGTTTTGTACAAGTTGTACATTATTATAAACAGATGTGAGCATGAACTGAAATAACATAATCCATCTTAGAAACAAAGGGCATAAAAGCAAAACTAGACCTTCTTTTGGGCTTTCCTTCCACTAAACGTTGGGTAAAATTAGTTATCACTTAGAGAGCTTTCGGAACAATAAATACAAATCTATTTTTCCTAGTGGTGAGGTGGCAGAGGTTGTCATACTTAGCAAACCGAAAGTGGAAAACAATTTTCCACTACAAAATCAGGGATTACTGAGAAGTTTACTATTTAAGTTTATCACAGTGGTAGATAAAGATAATCTTTTTCTTAAGATTATAAAATGAAAAGTAGAAGTCCTGTCATGATGCACTCTACTCAATAGAGATATTCTTCTATTGCCTCTCCAAAGTAACTAAACAGTTGGTCGTTTCTTGTGCATTCTTCTATACAAGATTTATGCATACATGTCTTTATGCATTCCTTATTTTTATTTTTAAAAAATGAGAGCATATTATAGAAAATTGTCATTGTATTTCCTTTTCCCACTGTAATATTCCTTTTTAATGTTTTCCTAATATTCCTATTATGAATATGCAATAATGTGTTTGATCAGTAATAGAATGATGGACATTTAGATTGTTCCTTATAATTTTACAACAATACTTTTTGAAATGAGTGGAAAATCAGCTTGAGAAAGAGAGAAACGCAGGTAAGACCTGTGGAACAATTGAAAGTTCAACTAATGAAACAGTGAACTAGCGAAATTCTTAAACCATACCGATACTTTGGTATCAAAGAACTTAATTTGTTTTATGTTATCTAAAAAAAGAAAAGTAAAAAATTAAAATATTAGTAAACTATAAGATGAATAATAGATTAGTGGACCAATGACAGATAAATTTTTCTAAAACAAAACTTCTATGAAAAAACATACATACTATAATTTTATAGTCAGTGAAAGTGCAGAAATAAAAGGACCAAAGAAGAGGCTTGGCTGTTCTTGACATTTGGTTCATAATAAGCAGATATGGAATAAGCATATTGGTTCTGTGATTGAGGAATTTTTCTTTTCTTCTTTATTTTAGAGACAGAGTCTTGCTCTGTTGCCCAGGCAGTGGTATGAGCACAGCTCACTGTAGCCTTGACCACCTGGGCTCAAGTGATCTTCCTGTCTCAGACTCCTGAGTAGCTGCGACAGCAGGCATGCACCACCAAGCCTGGCTATTTTATTTTCCTGGCTATTTTTATTTTGGAGGTGGCGTCTCATTATGTTGCACAGCTTGGTCTTGAACTGCTGGGCTCAAGTGTTCCCCTGACCTTGGCCTCCCAAGGGGAGGATTACAGGTATGAATCCCTGCACCCAGCCAGGAGGCTATTTTTCAACTGCAGCTTATGTGCCCTCTGAACATTAGGAATTGGGAAATGATCAGTGCACACCAATTGATGGAAGCCTCCATAACTTTAGAAAATGCTTTAACTTCTTGGTTAGGTGCAAGTTGTGTGGATCCTGAGCATTTTACAGGAAAAAACTTCTAATTACACGGAGAAATGGTAAAAATTTTTACAATACATAATTGAAAATCAGGATCTACCCTCTTTTCTTTCTCTGCTAGCATTGAACCAATTTATAGGTGTAATAATACCATCCCAAATTACTTTTTTTTTTGGTACACATAGTAACAATATACTTAGAAATTCAGGGTTTTACGTAATGGAGCAAGAACCAAAGAGGTCAAATGATTTTTATCTATTGGTTTCCCCATGGTTACGAATGACTCTTTAAGATGGATTCTTTTTATTCAGATGGAAACATTAAAACTTTAGTTGTAAAGTTTTTGTTGCTAATAAAAATGAAGCCACTTTCTGGGAATCAAGATGACACCTTTGTTATGGATTTTCTGAGTCAGACAGAGAGAAATATACTCGTTATGTGAAAGACATAGTTTGGCCTTTTTAGCAATCTTCCCTATGATGATCTATGGTACAAACTAATCTCTAAGTTTCCTTTAAAATGTCATGCTGACTGTTAACTGCAATTAATAAAAGCTTATGCTCTCAATTCTAATTTAAGGAAGTATATTAACTCTTTGAGGATCTCAGGACCTCATTTAGTTCATTTAGTTCTTCTTAAGTGCTATGTATTGAAACCCTAGTGACTTTAAAGAAATTAATACAATATTGGAAAACCTATGCTATGCCACTTTCTACTCCATCAGTAAAGTAAATAATGGGAAAGTAAAGTAAAGAATGGGGAAGGAAATCCTTGGGCCGTGAGATGTGTCCCTTCTTTTCTAGAAGTATGGGGAAGCAATGGAAAGGGTCAGATGGCATTATTGGTCTTCTAGGTCATTCTAACTGTCAGAAAGTCCCCTATTAATCATTTACTTCCAAGTTAAGAGTTCTCTAAACATATGTAACATACTAATACTGGAATTCAAAGTAGATGGGCTGTTTCACCTATGTCTGCAACTAGAAGCTTAAATAAATTTCTGTAGATGGATGCTTGGGATTTCAGCACATGTTCTCAGTTCCCTGGGAAATGGACTAAAATTGCTCCACCCCTTGAAGCACAAGGAAAAGTCAGACTATGGGCTGAGTGAAGGAGAGGAGGGCAAGACCAGTGGTGGAGAGAATATCATAATAATTCAGAGATCTGATGGCGAAAAGCAGTATTAGAGCATAGACTATAAAAAATGAGAAAGGATATTTATACACTGTTTAAAACCAGCGCTACTTTTCTAGAAAATGATTGAATAATACATGTCATGATTATCGTAGGAAATTTTGTGAACTATCCATTTGGTCTTCCTAGTACTTGGGACAGGTTTCTTTGGCAAACTCTTCCATATTCCTTAAAACCTGGCACATCTGGCCATTCAAAGAAGTTCAAGAATAGACTTCTTTGGTAATTTGGTAATGGAGATATTGGGGAAGAATCTTCCCTTTTTGGATCATGGGTTTTAAGGGATTAGGTTTAGGAATGTCAGTAGCCATCATTTCTTTTGCAGATAACCTGTTCATGGCAGGAGAAAATGTGGCCAAGAAGCAAAGAAGAATCATAAATGAGCAGAGCTATAAGATAGAGAAAGAGAGGAAGGGAGGAAGGGAAAGAAGGGAAGAAGGAAGGAAGGGAGGGAGAGGGATAGAGAATAGGAAAATTAATTAGAAGAAGATACCATTTGCAATGCCATCAAAACCCATGAAATACTGGGAAGAGATTTAAGGAATTATATATGAGGCCTGAACACTAAAAGCTATGAAACATTGCTTAGAGAAGCTAAAGACTACCTAAATTAATGGAGATACATACTTTATTCATGCATTGGAAGACTCAATACTGTTAAGATGACAATCCTCTGCAAATTGACTTATGGATTGAGTGCAATCCCAATAAAAATCCCAGCAGCAGACATTTGTCGGAATGTAATAGATCTAAGTAAGCCCTAACCACTTTGAAACAGAACACAACAGAAAGGATTTTACTATTTGATTTCAAAAGTTACAATAAAGCTGTAATAATCATGACAGCATGGTATTGGTGTAAGGATAGACATATACATCAATAAGACTCAACGAAGAGTTCAGAAATAAACCTATGTAACTATGGTCAATTGATTTTTGACAAAGATGCCAAGGTAATTAAATGGGGGAAATGGAGAGTCTTTTCAACAAATGGTGCTAGAAGAACATCTGGATATTCATAAGGAAAAGTTAAATGAATCCCAACTTTCATTTCACATCATAGACAAAAAATTAATTTGACATGGATCATCGATCTAAACATAAAGGCAAAAACTATCATCTTCTAGAATAAAACATAGGAGAAAATCTTTGCAACTTTGAGCCATAGGGTGTGCAACAATTTCTTAGATCAGACACCAAAAGCATGAGCCATAAAAATTAATAAATTGGCTTTCATCAAAACTATAAATATTTGCTCTTTGAAAAATAACATCAAGAAAATAAAAAGCAAGTATATATGGAAAGAATATTTACAGTTAATTTATTGGACAAATAACTTCAATTGAGAATACACAAGCATGTATTTGCAGAGAGTGAGACAGAGAGAGAGAGATTTACTGACATTGTTATAACCTCTAGGTTCAACCATAACTGAAGATAGATCCGTTCCTAGACTATCCAGTCATACGAGCTAGTAGAGTCTCATTTTTTAAAATTAGTATGATCTGAATTTCTATCGATTGCAAATAGGGAATACTGATTGGCACAATCTTTTAAAATATTCATATGCTCTAACTTAGCTCTCACACTACTGGAAATTTATAGAAAGTAAAAAGAAACTATGTAGTCAAAACTTTATGTATAAGAATGTGAACTGAAGCATCTTTTCTATAGTGAAAACTTTAAAATTATAAAAATAACCAACGATAGGGAAATGGAACCTTGTAAAAAGTGTTATTTAGCCAAAAAATATAACCCTAGAACGAGGCACACAAAAATGCTGAGAGCAGGTAATGACCGTATGATTGAATTTTTTCTTTAATTTTTTAAATTAAATTTAATTTTTCTTCAATTTCTTTAATTTTTTAACAGTGAATCTCTTATTTTTATCATTAAAATTTAAATATGTATTTGAAAAACAGCTAAAAAGATAAAGAAGCGTGCAAGATATGTAATAAAGGTACTGAAGTTAGTGCTAACTAGAGAAAGATACAGTTGATGTGCTTATCAGGTCAGTTTGCTACTTAAAATTATATGGTACCTCCTGCTAGCACTCAGTTTATATTCTGAATTTCTCAGGATGGCAGACAAGGCCCTTTTTCATATGTGGTCCTTTTTCCAGTTACAACCTCAGCTCTAGCCATTTCCCAGAATACATTCTATTCATAGTCTATACTAAAAACCTATAAGAAAGAGGTAAGGGTTGGAATTTCACATTACTTTGGGAGAAAACTGACATTTATCCATTTAAAGAAAGTAAGCACCAAGCCTTACACTCAGGTCTGGGAGGTGTTAGAAGTAGCACGCAAGCACTTCAATGGCAGGGAGCCTGTCTGCTCTATTCATGGCTGTTTCAGCAATCAGAGCCATGCAGGCTTTCTGGATTACCCCTCTGCGAAACATTTTTAATTTACTCCTCCAAATTCACTTTCTGCTTTCTTTTAGCTATCTCTACACCCTGAACGTCTGACGTGTAAGGACTTCATCAGTGGGCTCCCATATTAGTTTCCCATGGCTACTGTAACAAAGTGCTACAAACTGGGTGGCATAAAAGAACAGAAATGTATTGTTGTATTAGTCCGTTTTCATACTGGTATAAAAACTGCCCAAGACTGGGTAATTTATAAAGGAAAGAGGTTTAATTGACTCACAGTTCAGCATGGCTGGGGAGGTCTCAGGAAATTTACCATCATGGTGGAAGGTGGAGGGGAAGCAAGGCACCTTCTTCACGAGGAAGCAGGAAGAAGTGCCACGTGAAGGGGAAAGAGGCCCTTATAAAACCATTAGATCTCATGAGAACTCACTCACTATCACGAGAACAGTATGATCTAATTATCTCCATCTGATCTCTCCCTTGACACACGGGAATTACAGGTTACAATTCACGATGATATTTGGGTCGGCGGGGGGGACACAAAACCCAATCGTATCAATTGGTTTACAGTTCTGAAGGCTAGAGTCTGAAATTAAGGTGTTGGCAGAACCATGTTCCCTCTGAAACCTAGAGGAATATCCATCCTGGCCTCTTCCTAATTTCTAGTGGTTTGCCAGCAATCACAGGCATTCCTTAGTTTGCAGCTGCCTAACTCTAATCTCTGCCTTTGTCATCATATGGCATTTCCCCTGTGTGTGTCTGTGTCTTCCCATCACCACTTCTTATAAGGATGCCAGTCATATTGGATTTAGGGGCCCACCCTACTCCAGTATGACTTTATCTTAAGTTAGCTAATTACATCTGCAACAATCCTATTTCCAAATAAAGTCTCATTATGAGGTAATGGGGGTTAGTACCTCAACATATTTTTTACGTCTCCTCAGTTCAACGCATAACAGCCCCATTCCCTATCATCTTCCGATTGTGTTAAGTGAAGGGCTAGGAGTCCCTATCATGAGATCAGAGGATGGTAGGAAGGGAAGGTCTGCGTATTTTATTTATTTATTAATCTTTCCTTTCAGGTTCCCTGGTGGCTGCATCATTCCATGAAAGGTTACAACTTCTGTCAGACTGCCCGCTTTATACAGCTGTTCTCTCCAGATTCAGCACCTGGGATACCTATAGCTCATCCCTTTCACTTTCAGATTTAGGAATGGTAATGAACTCTCTTCTCAATTATTGCTAGCTCCAAGGTACTATTGTCCCTCTTGGTGGGTTCCCAGACATCTGCCCACCCTTTTGAAAGCAGTCCCTTTATAATCACTCCTCCAGTTAGAGAATGTATCATCTTTTCCTGCTGAGATGAGGAACAATATACTTCTAGCTGATGAAGAAACTGATTCCAGGGAAGAGAAGTGATTTTCTCAAGTTCATAATATTTGCAGAACTTGTGGGCCCCAGGTCTCTTGAAAAATTCCCCTTGACGTGAAACAGACCTTGCACAAATTATTCAAACAGTAAGAATATAAGCACTTCAAAGTTTATTTAAAGTTCAATTCCATTAATGTTAGAAAAAAGGCACAAAAATCAGATGTCCATTAGCAGATAATATTGTATTTCAGTTTAGTTCCCTTATGCATTGCTTGAAATTTACTCAAAGACATTTGGTGGTCAAAGCTTTGAATCATTCACAAGAGTCAATCTTGAATTCTTAAAATCAAAGCCATGCTATTTCTTTTAAGAGTTAGTGCAGTGTAGCTTTCTCCTTATTGCTCTCTTGGCTTGTCCCTTCATCATACTCTAACAACTATGCTTCAAAAAAAGTTGATGTGAACATGCATATGTTTAATCTGAAACCTCAGCAGCTTCACTCTCACTGTATCAGCTACAGCCATCTAGCACTTCAGAAGCAACTTCCCTCCATGGTTGTGTTTGTACTTTCCTTGTTTCATTCTCTATATCCTGATTAATAATTACATTTCAATTTCCATTGTAATGACTCACTTCAATATCATTGCTAGTTCCAAGGTACCAAGCTCTCCCTTGTTGGTTTCCCTAACATCCCTGAATGGGTTTTCTTCACTTTCAACAATTTCTACCATAAGCGCAGGACCAGCCAAAACTGACCTTATTTTGTTGATAACAGAATATCAAGTTATCTTGCAGATGTAGCAAAGCCAAAACTGCAAGTCATATAACCTGGGCATGTGCAGAGGAGGAAAGCCTTAACCTCACATAGCATTTGAAACCAACATTTCCTCCCCGTGGAACAAGAAGACTAGGATGTAACTGGAATCTGAATGCCGGAAACCTTTTAGAAACAAGGAGTTTGCTATCCTAGAAGATCCGGGGCTGAAATCCACCTCTTCATACCTTACCATAAATGGCCAAGTTTAAAGGCCTTGAACTCTGCCCTGCCAGCACTTCTGCTTACCAATCTGTCCTTCCTTACACATAAGAGTTTGATCTAACCCCAGATAGAGGAGACAGATTTGAGCCATGCCTCCTGTGTTCTTGCTGGTCAACCTCACAATAAAGCCATTTCTTTTCTCAAAAGCTGGTGCCACAGTATTGTCTTCCATATGTGTTGAGCAACAAGGCCATTGCTTGGTAACAATACTTTCAATAGAACCATCAAATAAAGATGAAAGAACAAAAATCACATGATGAAAGGATGAAAATGCATGAATAATTAAACCAATAACCGAGACTGAAAACAGGCAGTGAAGCTTCAAACAAAATTTAACTGAGTTTCCAAGGAGCCAACGCAAAATAGAAAATGATGCATTGCTGAACCTCACCATCTGATACCATAAGTTTTGATGAGAAAAATATAATGGACAATAACTTCAATCTATGTTCTTTAAAAGATGCAGATCCATTCTTAATAAGACTGTAGAAATGAAATAAGACCAGTTATAGTAAATGCAGAGCTCTTCAGTGTTTATTATGGGGATGGCTTGGGGGCTCTGGAATGCCATTTCATGTGGGCCTTATTTACTGTCATAATAAAGGAATTTTGAAGTTATTTCCAAATGAAGTTGCATGTAATATTATATTACAGAAATATTCTGCTAGGTTCAAAGCGAGTACTCATTGACTCTGAAACTTTACACTTGTGTCACATAACAGGGTTGGCGCATGCACCATGTTTGCCTTGCTTGGGGTTATTGGAGATTCTGGGATCTGTACGTTTACAGTTTTCATCAAATTTGGAAAATCTTTAGTTGTCATTTCTTCAAATATTTTTCTATGTCCCATCTCTCTCCTCTCCTTCAAAACTATGCTAGATGACATGATATTGTCTCACGGGTCAATAAGGTTGGGTTTTATTTCCCCCAATATTTTTGTCTCTGTGTTTTGCTTTGGATAGTTTCTATCGCTACATTTTCATGTTCACTGCTCTTCCTATCTGTATTGTCTAACCTGCTGTTAATACTATCCAAGGAAATTTTAATTTTAGGTATTGCATTTCTCTAAAAATTTTATTTCATTTATTTCTATGTAATTCATCTCTATGTTTGTCTTCCCTTTACATCTTTGAACATATAAAACAGATTTATAATAGTTGTTATGATACCCTTGACTATAAATTCTTTATTTGAGAACCAACTGATTTTTCCTTTTGGTTATGGATCATATTTTCCTGCTTCTTCTTTGTTTAGTAATTTTTATTGTATGCTGAGTATTGTAAATTTTATGTTATTGAGTACTGAGTTAAAAAATATTCTTTTAAGTGTATTTGACTTTGTTCTAGTGACAATTGTGATCAATATAATTCTTTTCTATTTTATTTTAAAACTCTTTTAGGGTAGGTCTATACCAATATTTACTCTAGAGCTAATTTAGCCCTTCTAGGGTGTGATCCTTCTGAAGTTGTGCCCCTGAAAGCTACTATATTCACAGAGATTTCTCCTCTTGGGCTGTTGGGAATTCAAGTAATTTTCAGCCCTGAATGATCTCTGGAAAACGTTTGGTTGACAGATCTCTAGTAGTTGTTCTTTCCCAGAAAGTTTGTCGTGTCTAGCCTCATGGGATTTCACTTCACACATATAGATGGTATTCAGCAAAAAATTCAAGGGAGCCCTATGCAAATTTATAAAATACTTATCTCCATAGCTCCCTTCTCTTGGGTTCTCTGCCCTACAAATTTCTAACCTCTCTGCCTCCCCAAATTTCAACTTGCCTTTTCTTCAACTCAGTAACATTGCCTGGCTTCGACTGGGTTCCCATCGCTATATCACAGTCCAGAAATTACTCCTAGGCAGAAGGTCTGGGCAATGGTAGAACTCACTTTGTTTCCTCTCTCTCAGGGATCACAACCCTGCAATTGCTGTTGTCCAGTATCTAAAATGGTTGTTGAATACATTATTTCTAGTTCTTTAGGTGTTAACAGCAGAAGGATGATTCAGGCTCTCCTACTCTGTCATGACTGGAAGCAGTTAACTTTACTATGGATTATCATTATATTATAAATTCTGTAATCATCTTGTGGCTAGCACAATCACATTGCATTTAATATTTTTGCAGAAAGCATACTTTTTAAATGATTACAAAACATACATGTTTAAAATGTAGCGTACATTTTGCATTTCTTCATTTTAAAATATATACAGATGGTGTAAATAAAAATGGCAATGGCAATGACTTGAGCATCTCTTGACCTTAAAAAGGCCTTTGTGCTATCTGCTATCTCTCTAGTTAAGTATACTTTTGCAATTTTCCATAATGCAGGCATTTATCATCTTTACATATTTAGAAATCTGCTCTTGTGTAGTCTTCTAACAGTGGATTTAGTTTTGGAGGGCTAACACAGCAACAAGGATCATCCAATGGATGTCTAAGAACTGAATATCAGTTTGCTAATTTACAGATCACAAGGATCAATGTGCCTGAGTCCACATGACTAGCATATTCTCTCCCTGTTAGAGAATAACCACGAGAATTTGTTGGTAAGCATGGACTTTGAACAAAGTGAGTTGGGTGAGTCAAACAGTTGCTGGCATCAGGCCATACACTAAGTCACTCATCTAATCAACAAATATTTACTGAGCACTTAAAATATGCCATTTGCTTTGCTAAA
The DNA here is from genome assembly GCF_007565055.1 of Rhinopithecus roxellana. Taxonomy (NCBI): domain Eukaryota; kingdom Metazoa; phylum Chordata; class Mammalia; order Primates; family Cercopithecidae; genus Rhinopithecus; species Rhinopithecus roxellana. The sequence goes on from NC_044549.1 coordinate 60,996,087, forward strand.
GACTCACTTTGCTAAACACAGTGAACATGGCAGATGCAGTCCCATAATAACAGAATTCTTGGACAAATATTAAACAGGGAATAATAGCAGTGTGATGAATCTCATGATAGGGAAAATACAGGAAGCTATGGAAACTCTTGGGTACGTGTGGGGGGACATTGAGAATGTATTAGTCTGTTCTCACACTGCTAATAAAGACATACCCTAGACTGGATAATTTATACAGTAAAGAGGTTTAATTGACTCACAGTTTCACATGGCTGGAGAGGCCTCAGAATCATGGTGGAAGGTGAATAAGGAGCAAAGTCCTGTCTCACATGGTGTCAGCAAGAGAGGGTGTGCAGGGGAACTCCCCTTTATAAAACCATCAGATGTCGTGAGACTTATTCACTATCACAAGCACAGCACAGGAAAGACCTGCCCCCATGATTCAGTTACGTCCCACCGGGGCCCTCCCATGACATGTGGGAATTATGGGAGCTACCACTCAAGATGGAATTTGGGTGGGGACACAGCCACATCATATCAGGGGGAGAATGTAAAGTAGGCTAGTGTTCACGTAAGGCTCTCTGGATAAGTCATATTTAAGTTGAGATATAGGGTATTGAAAATAATCATCCAGGTGAAGAAGGGAGAAAAAACTAACCTAGTGAGATATCCTCCAAAGGGTGATATTCTTTTCACTAATGGAATGCAAAAGCGGGAAAGGCATCAATTTTGGAGCAAATGTAAAGGAAGATGGAGATTGCAGAGAAGGCAGGAAATCTCTTGATTTTAGGATGTGATGACCACTACCCCAACCCACCCCACCGTGCTCCATGCAACCTCCATACTCCCTGCACGCACACTCATACTAACACACAGGTTCATGAATGAACCTTCCCAGCCATCTCAGGACTTTTAGGGTGGGGTTATTCATTAATATTTTTTCAAACTGATTGGCAAAGGTAAGCAGATAAGGGACATTTTCTCCATGTGTTTTGCACCTTACCAAATGTATTAGTCCATTCTCACACTGCTGTAAAGACCTGCCCAAGACTGGGTAATTTACAAAGAAAAGAGGTTTAATTGACTCACAGTTCAGTATGGCTGGGGAAGCCTCAGGAAACTTATAATCATGATGGGAGGCACCTCTTCACAGGGTGGCAGGAGAGAGAATGAGTGCCAATAGGGGAAATGCCAGACGCTTATAAAACCATCAGATCTCAAGTAAGACTCACTCACTGTCAGGAGAGCAGCATAGGGGAAGCCGCCCCCATGATCCAATTACCTCCACCTGGTCTCTCCTGTGACACATGGAAATTATGGAGATTACAGTTCAACATGAGATTTAGGTGGGGACACAAAGCCTAATCATATCACCAAATAAGTTTGCTTATTCAGAAAAGAGAATGTGAAATCTCTTTGTCTTTCGAACCAAGTTTATTGAACCAGTCTCTCACACTATTTTGGTTACTATATCTTTTTCTTCAGTTTAGTAACCTTAAGCAGAACGTTGCTTTATTAAAAATATTTACAAACATTTCTGTCTTTTTACTGAAGGAGGAACTTATTTTTAGCTATGTATTTTTGTGAGTTGATTTGATCTATTATGACTTATATTTAATTATGTACTTCTAATGTCAAATTTTTAATTTATATAGTTCAACACGGTTTTGATTAAACTGTAATCATTATTAAATATAAACATTTTAGGGCAACTGTAACTGCTTTGCTTCTCTACTTATCATAGAGATATATATTTTTATATTATATTATTATTTATTTATTTAGAGACAGGGTCTCATTTCTGTCACCCAGGCTGGAGAGCAGGGGCACAATCATGGCTCACTGCAGCCTGGATTCCCCTAGGCTAACGTGATCCAGAGTCCTGCCTCAGCCTCCCGAGTAGCTGGGACTACAGGCACCCGTCACCAAGCCCAGCTAATTTTTTGTAATTTTTTTAGTAGAGACGGGGTTTCACTGTGTTAGCCAGGATGGTCTCGATCTCCTGACCTCGTGATCCGCCCGCCTCGGCCTTCCAAAGTGCTAGGATTACAGGCGACAGGCACGGCGCCCAGCCTAAAATAGCATTTTTTAAATGGTAGCTTCACAGTAAACGATTTAAGATAAAGCGTCTTCAGTGGGTGAGAGTGAAGTTGTTTTTAGGAAACAAGTTTTGTTAAATAAAAAATGGAAATTTAATATGAGTCCCAATGTATCCAGATAACTTTTTGAAAAGTGGACTTGAAAATTTGAGTCAAGGGCCCAATTTCCTTTCCTTTTCTTCCCTTCCCCTTCCCTTCCTTTCCTTTTCTCCTCCCCTTTCTCCTCCCTTTTCTCCTCCCCCCACTCTTTTTTCTTCTTCTGCAATATTTAAGGACTTCATTGTTTTTAGAGTAGTTTTAGGTTCACTGCAAAATTGGGCGGAAGGTGCAGAGATATCGCATATACTCCTGCCCCCACGCATGCACGGCGACCTTATTATCAAAACTGCCCGGCCGGGCACAGTAGCTCACACCTGTAATCCCAGCACTTTGGAAGGCCACTGCAGGCGAATTGCCTGAGTGCAGGAGTTCGCGACCAGCCTGGGCAACACGGAGAAACACCGTCTCTACTAAAACACAAAAAATTAGCTAGGCGTGGTTGTGTGCACCTGTAGTCCCAGCTACTTGGGAGGCTGAGGCAGGAGAATCACTTGAACCCGGGAGGCGGAGGTGGCAGTGAGCCGAGATCGCGTCACTGCACTCCAGCCTGGGTGACAGAGCAAGACTCCGTCTCAAAAAAAAAAAAAAAAAAAAAAAAAAAAATCCTTACCAGAATGTTGCATTTGTTACAATTGATAAACTTGCACTGACACATCATCACTCCAAGGCCATAGTTCACATTTGGGTTCACTATGGGTTTGGACAAATGTATATTGACATGTAGCTTTCTTTGTCAAACCATTAAATTTTCAGTATCTCCCTTCTTTTGTTTTTGCAGCTGATTTTTAAAAGCTTCTCTTTAAAATCTATTGATTTTGGCAACTGCTTTAGAGAAATACTTCAATAAAGTATCTACTTTATATCTGATTATGTGCTTCATAAATATTTTTCCTTCATTTATAAAATAATCAAACTATTCTTACTAAATATTTTATATCAATAAATTTATAAAATCTCAATTCATAAGAATTATTTTTTCTGGAGCACATGTTATGTATGGCCACTATTAATAATTGACAACGGAAGCAATTAAAATTTAGTGCTCTCCTTTGAGCCAGGAAAAATCTTAACCTTCTTGTATATTACAAAGGTTAAATAAAAAAAGAAATAGAAAAAAATTATATTGTGATAAGATATATTATTGTCCCTTTATCAACCTATCAAAAGTTAAAAAAATATATACATATATAAAGACTAAAGAGTGGAATAATAATATTTACAAGGCTGACATATCAGATAAATAGGTATTAATTTTAAACATCTATGGAATATATTTATTTGGAATATCCACACTTAATACTCACAAAAATTAATAACTATCAATTACAGGCTAGGTCATAAAAAGAAATAAATTCCAAAAAGCAGTGTTACATTTTCATTTAATTCAATTACTTTAATTACTGAAACTTTCTCAAGTAAGTACATACATGGCCGCTTTCTTAGTTCAAGTTCAGTGTTTGCAGAAGGTTGGCTGGAATTTCACAGTTGGCCAGTGTTTTCTCTATGTATATACATGAGTGAGTGACTTCCTGGGATGGATTTTTAGTATATTAAAATTTTATTTTTAAAATGCACCATGGAATACTATGCAGCCATAAAATGGACGAGTTCATGTCCTTTGCCGGGACATGGATGAAGCTGAAAACCATCATTCTCAGCAAACTAACACAGGAACTAAAAACCAAAAACACACGTTCTCACTCATAAGTGGGAGTTGAACAATTAGAACACATGGACACAGGGAGGGGAACACCATACACCGGGCCCTGTCAGGGGATGGGGGACTAGGGAAGGGTTAGCATTTGGAGAAATACCTAATGTAGATGATGGGTTGATGGGTGCAGCAAACCACCATGGCACATGTATACCTATGTAACAAACCTGCACGTTCTGCACATGTATCCCAGAACTTAAAGTAGAATAGTAAAAAAGAAATATTGAAAATAAAGAAAAACAATAAATTAAATAATAGGCCATTTATCAAAGCTGGGAAGTTGTTTATACTAAATTGGTGCAAAAGTCATTGTGGTTTTTGCCATTTAAAAGTATGGCATAAGCAGCAATGACTTTTGCACCAACCTAATTATCTTCAGGATCTGTTATTTATCATTGATCTATTTTAGGGTTTGTAAACTCAAAATGACCAGGACTAGGCAGGTATGTAAATCATGAAAAGGACCTGGTAGGAAGCAGAGTAAACTGGAGAGCATTATGCACAAATAAACTGTGTTGTGGCTAATCACCTCCAGCTCACTGGAACCGTTTGGGATGCAGATTCAGTATCATCAAATTTGTTTTTCAGAGAAGCCAGAAGTCTGGAATTTCTATGATAAATGTCTGATTTTTAAATGTCAATTTACTTAACTATTTAATGAACATCACCCTGGCCTTGCAAATGTTGAGCAAATTTGACTCATAGGCCACCAGTTGGCAAATTCTGGTTGATCCATTACTTTCATCTTATAGCCAAAACAATAGACCCAGGCAAGTGACTGATTCATGTAAGGAGGTCTCTGGAGTTAGGGGTATAGCGGAGCCTTGAATCTGAGCATCTGAAAGAATGAAAAGGTAGCACTAAATCACAGTGGCCAAAATTGCTATGGCTCACACTTTTTCTTTTTTTTCCAGACGAGTCTTGCTCTGTCACCTAAGCTGGAGTGGAATGGCGTGATCTTGGCTCACTGCAACCTCCGCCTCCCGGGTTCAAGTGATTCTCTCACCTCAGCCTCCCAAATAGCTAGGATTACAAGCACCTGCCATCATGCCTAGCAAATTTTTGTATTTTTATAGAGACAGGGTTTCACCGTGTTGAGCAGGTTGATCTTGAACTCCTAACTTCAGGTGATCCGTTAGCCACGGTGCCTGGCTATGGCTTACACTTTTTTAAGGAAATACAACAATCCCTAAATATCACATGCAAAGAGTTGCTCAGCACATTTATTTTGTCCGAAGTATATGTAATGTACGTACAATAAAATGTACCCATTCCAAATGCATAGTGGGGGTTTGACAAAAGGGCACACCATCACAATTAAAATGAAAAATATTTCTATCTCCCCAAGATGCTCCTTTACACTCCTTTGCAATCATCACACCCTTACCAGCCAGCCCCAGGCAACCACTTTCTGCTACTATAGATTACATTTGCCTTTTCTAGGATTTCATACACTATGTACTCTTTTGTGTCTGGCTTCCTTCCCTCCATATAATGCTTTTGAGGTTCATCCGTGTTGTTGAGTTCATTCATTTGCAATGCTTGGGCATAATTCATTGTATGAATAAACCACAATTTGTTTATCTGTCTCTGATGGATGTTTGGATGTTTCCTGTTTTTAGGTAATATGAATAAAGCTGCTATAAACATTCCCGTGCAGGTCTTTATGTGGACATATGTTTTTATTTCTCTTGGGTAAATACCTAGGAGTAGAATTGCCCAGTCGAATGGCAAGTGCATGTTTAACTTTATAAAAAACTGTTCAGCACATTTTGAATTTTGAGTTTAGATAGAATACATTGCATTGTTGGAATGTACAGACACTAGTATCCCTCCTCTAAATCCCCCATGCTTTCCTCCAGGTTCCCATTGGAAAGGATAAATGAATATTGCTTGTTTCACGAAGTTAGAATTTTCTTTCGGCAAGACTTTGGGAAGAAAAAGAAATAAAAAAGAGATCAGAGGAAATCACTGAAACAAAATTCTAAGGAGACAGCTAGCAACTAACATTCTGCAAAAACTCTGAGGAGTCATTTATGGCCCTGTGCATTCTAACTGGCATCCTTTCGGCCTCAGTCCAGGTCAAATCACTTCCTCCGTTATCACTCCACCTCCAAATATCCTTCTCACTCTCCTGCCTACCTGTTGTCAAGGGAAGTCCAGCCAGTGACCCAAGTTTTGTCTGGGAAAGGCTGCCGTACAAGAAAGATGAATACAATCCTAAAAGGACTGACAAATCTAAGATTCATCCCGGTGATCACTGAGACTTGAAAGGTATGCATGAGGTTTCATGCAGATGTAAATGTTTGTCCCCAGAGATGGAATAGCAAGTGTGCTAAGCCCAGTGAGTTCATTAAATCTTAGTCGACTCAACAATTTCTCTGAAGACTACTCTAAAGAAAATATGTGTTTATATAGTACTTATCACCTCTTTTTTTCTTCATAAAAATGAGATGCTAAGACCTTTAATCCAAAGGGAAGTCTTAAAAGCTTCAGGATGAGATCACAGAATTGTTTCTCTCCAGGAGTTTTTGGGATCATTGCCATCACCCAGGAGATCGTCCAGAAAAATCCTCCCTAAAACAGTAAACTCCAGATAATACAGTTATATCACCTAATTGGGAAAAGGTCAAGCTTAGTGAAACACTTGAGCTATGAGGACATTAAAAAAAAAAGAAATGCAGATCTTGTGTTTGGTTTATAAGAGCATTTTGACAGTATCAAAGGAGAAAAAGGCAAGGTACAGATGGACTTGGCACACATAGGCTGCCATTCCTCAGGCCTGTGCCAATGGCAGGCATTATTAATCAATCCCAGTTTTTAAAGAGTAGCTTTTTCAGATTTTCAGATTTGTTTAGCAGTCAAATGTAGAAAGAGGTTCAGAATTAGCTTTATTTTTCTGGTTTTTTTTTTTTTTTTTTTTTTTTTTTTTTCCTCCAAGGCAGAATCTCACTGTATTACCTAGGCTGGAGTGCAGTGGCACAATTATGGCTTATTGAAGACTCAAACTCCTGGGCTCAAGTCATTCTCCCTCCTTGGCCCCCAGAGCAACCACAGGCACACACCACTGAACCCGGCCCAGAATTTTCTTTTTGACGCTAAAATTTATTGGCTGCTCTCAAAACAAAGATGCCATTATTAATACTATAAATAAAAGTAATAAATTAAGCCTCCTTGTGTGTGTGTGTTTGTGTGTGTGTGCCTGGGCTAAAGAAATACCTTTAGAAAATAATGTGAAATTATACTTTCATATATATGTGTGGGGGATGGGGGATGTGAGTGTTTGTGTGTGTGTAGAGTAAGACAATTGATATTTTTAAATAATCTCAGGTAGTTAAACCAGGCAACTCAAATTTTAATATTTTGGAGCTTTCAATTGCATATACATTATCACT